>NC_064565.1:90837025-91142963 GCF_937001465.1 Orcinus orca
ATTCCCTGGTGATCCAGTGGTTAGGACTCAGCACTCTCACTGCCCGGGCCAGGGTTCAATCCCTGGTCAGGGTATTAAGATCCTGTAAGCCACGTGGTGTGGCCAAAAATTAAAAAAAAAAAAAATTTTTAAATCTCTATATTTAAATACTAGAAGCCATTCTAGAATTTCGTCTTTTATTGTGGGAAACTCTTCCTTAGTATCTTGAATTTTTTTTCTACTTCATTTATTCTATTGTATCCTTCAGGGGTACCAATTATTGGTATGCTAGATTTACTGTCTTCCATATCTGTCTGTCTCTAGTCTTTATTTTTCGTTTATTTATTTGCGGTACGCGGGCCTCTCACTGTTGTGGCCTCTCCCGTTGTGAAGCACAGGCTCCGGACGGCCATGGCTCACAGGCCCAGCCGCTCCGCGGCATGTGGGATCTTCCCAGACCGGGGCACGAACCCATGTCCCCTGCATCGGCAGGCGGACTCTCAACCACTGAGCCACCAGGGAATCCCTCTAGTCTTTATTTTTACTTTTTCCATTTTGGATTGTTCAAATTTCTCAAGCTCACCTCCATTATCATCAGCTATAGTGTATATGTGCTGCTTTGAAAGTGACCTTCATTTCTACAATGACTATATTTTCCTCTTTTATTTCATACCCTGGTTCCCTGAGCTCACTCTTATATCTTATTTATTTCTTGAGCTTTTGTATCTCATCTTTAAACTCCTGTTTCAGAGGAGCCATGTCTCGCCCCCAACTCTGCACACCACCTCCCAGCATAAGGAACTATTTATTCATAATTTTCACTTTCTCTGTTCTTTCTGAAAATGATCATCTCCAACACTCCTCCCTTAAGGCTTGACTCAATGTTGGATTAGTCTCCCCAACTCGCAGGGGCCCACATGGCATAGATTAGGGGATGATAATTTAGGCTTTATTTCTGTTCAGTTGACCAGATCAGCAGCTATACGGCTGCATGCTGCCAGTTTCTCCTCTACTCTCAACTTCTTGCAAAAATAGTACAACTCTACGGTTTGTTATTCAACCCCACCTCTCCTGCCACTCAGGGAGCACAATGTATATACCAACTTTGACATTCCTAGTAAGGGGATCACTAGTTTCGTCCTCATGGTGTGTCACCTACTTGGGAGGAAGCTGCTCCCCCCACTTTGCTTGAGTTCTACAGAGGAAATCATCCTCTCCTTGCATCTTCTCTTGCCCTGGTTCCATTCCCACTGCACTTCAATAGCACTAATTCATATATTCTGATTACAAGGTTTTTTTTAGTTATCAAAGATTGAGTTTTTCTTCTGTTTCTCATTCTCCTTATTCTTTTTAGCTGGTTTAGAGAACAGAGATGTCAGTACTCTGACATCATTAACCAGAAGTATCTTTTAAAATTCTGTATAGTAAAATGTACCAAAATAAAATCAAAATCATAAAACAAATTATCTAAGTTTTACAACAAACATATTCCTTACGTTATTTTCTGTTTATTTAAAAGAATCAACATGTTATTAAAGAAGTTACTAAACTTGATTCATTTTCACTATGTCAAATCCATGTGATTCTAGCTTTAATGACAAGTATTTATTTATTAAACACTGATGGCAAGTCCATCATTTTCGGAGAAGCTATAGAGGATATTAATAGTAAAAGACATAATTTTTTCCCTGAAAAGATTATAATCTATGCAATGAGAGGCACTCAATAGAAAGGAAGTGAATAACTGGAGGACTTCACCCAGAGCTCTGAGCACCCAGGCGCCTCTGGTCTCACTAAGCCCAAGGATAGGCCCTCTGTCCAGAGCAACGGATGTCTTCCTCTTTGTGCCCCCTCCTCCAGCCAGCCCTAGCCTCAGAACACAGCTCAGTTGTCACCACATGCAGATTCCCTAAGGCTGAGTTAGTTACATGCTCCTCTGAGGTACTCTGTGCATTTCCCTGTTTTAACCCTTATCACATTCTACTTTAATTGCCTGTTCTTCCGTTGTCTTCCGCCTTTGGAAATAAGCTCCTAGAGGGATAAATAGCTTTCTGTTCATCATTATATCCCAGAGCTCAGCATAGTGCCCAGAAGTTAATAGCTGCTCAATAAGTACATGCTGCCTACATAATAGCTTGTGTAGTACCTCAATTCTAGGTTGTCTACCCAAAACAGATTACTAGATTCACCCACCAATCATTAATTTTTAAAAATCACTAAATTGGTACTTCAGACAGTCTACACAATAATTTCTAATAGCCATAGCCATATACCAAGAGAAAGTATAATTTAGAAGCTTTAAATTTTTTGAATATTGCAGTACATCTGAGGTAACACCAAACGTTTCATCAAATAGATTCACATAATTTGCTACCCAATGTCTATCTGGCAAATAATGTTTTTTAAAACAATGTAAGGGGCTTCTCTGGTGGCGCAGTGGTTGAGAGTCCGCCTGCCGATGCAGGGGACACGGGTTCGTGCCCCGGTCCGGGAAGATCCCACATGCCACGGAGCGGCTAAGCCCATGAGCCATGGCCACTGAACCTGCGTGTACGGAGCCTGTGCTCCGCAACGGGAGAAGCCACAACAGTGAGAGGCCCGCATACCGCAAAAAAAAAAAAAAAAAAAAATCAATATAAGGGGCTTCCCTGGTGGCACAGTGTTTGAGAATTTGCCTGCTAATGCAGGGGACACGGGTTCAAGCTCTGGTCTGGGAGGATCCCACATGCCGCGGAGCAACTGGGCCCGTGAGCCACAGCTACTGAGCCTGCGCGTCTGGAGCCTGTGCTCCGCAACAAGAGAGGCCGCGATAGCGAGAGGCCCGCGCGCCACGATGAAGAGTGGCCCCGCTTGCCACAACTAGAGAAAGCCCTCGCACAGAAACGAAGACCCACACAGCAAAAATAAATTAATTAATTAATAAACTCCTACCCCCAACATCTTCTGAATTAAAATCTACCTATTCAACTTCCTCCTAACTCTAAGAATTCATTAATCTATCCAACTGCCCTCTTTCAGCATTTGCCACAAGGTGCCAAAGCTCTTGCTAATGACCTCTATGCCATTACAAATGGGTGTTTAATTGCAATATCTTATAAACAACTTCTCTTCAACCTTAGTTTTTTTTACATCTACCTGTTTTTTTTTCTATTAATATTTCTTTGATTTTTAACGTATTAAAGTCCTACTAAAAGCCAACTTTCCATCTCCTTTTTGAACAATCACCTACCTGTTCTCCATTTTCAAATCCCTCTTTTAAAAGCCCAATTCAGGGACTTCCCTGGTGGTGCAGTGGTTAAGAATCCACCTGCCAATGCAGGGGACACAGGTTTGATCCCTGGTCCAGGAAGATCCCACATGCCGCGGAGCAACTAAGCCACCGCGCCACAACTACTGAGCCTGCGCTCTAGAGCCCGACAGCTACAACCACTGAAGCCTGCATGCCCTAGAGCAACTACTGAGCCCGAATGCCTAGAGCCCATGCTCAGCAACAAGGGAAGCCACCACAGTGAGAAGCCTGTGCACCATAACGAAGAAGAGTATCGCTGCTCGCCGCAACTAGGGAAACTTGCACGTAGCAAAAAAGACCCAATGCAGCCAAAAATAAATTAAACTAATAAAAAAAATTTTTAAGCCCAATTTAATCTTTATACTTATATTTTCAATTCCTTAATGTATTCAAACTCACTTTATATACCATAAAAGGAAAGAATGTTGGGGGACAATGGCCCTCTGCTTTGAAATCTAACTTCCTTCTTAATGAGTATTATTTAATATCAAAACCACTTTGTCTATAGGGACTTCCCTGGCAGTCCAGTGGTTAAGACTGCACTTCCAATGCAGGGGGCACTGGTTCGACCCCTGGTTGGAGAACTAAGATCCTGCATGCCGCATGGCATGGCCAAAAAAAAATCACTTTGTCTGTAAACTGGAAACAACTATTCATCTGGTCTTCTCTACATTAACAGGTTTTTCCTTTTAAATTAAAGAAGAAATCATCACAAAAGCGCTAAGGTAGATCTCAGGGGAAGAAAAAAAAAACTATATATTTTTCATTTTTTACGTCTAGCCTCCCACCACTTAAGTTCCTTACCCCTACTCCACCAAAGATGAAGTTCACATGGCCTTCACTCATTGACATTCATTGTAAGATAAAATAAGAGATGAAACATATAATTTATAAAGTCCACATGATCTTAATCAAATGGCTTACAGACCCTAATATTTAAATACAATCCCACTGACTAATCCACTTAGAACTATACCTAAGCTCTACCTTTTAATACACGATGAATATCACTAAAAAAAAAAATCCTAACCAGACTAAATTTATCACAGCTATAGTACATACTATATTCCGCTGTGGAAATAACTTGTTTAGAATTAGAATACAAACAGATCTATGCTCCCTTAAAGAAGAGAATTAAGGTAATTAAGCACTTAAGAGCAGCAGTAGAATATACACTCTTATTAATTATTACCAAAAAAGCAAAAATAACTTATTGCTGAGAATAGACCCACAGAAAGAATACTTTCACAGCAAACATATCCATATACTGAAATTCAAGAGAAGGAAATATGGGTCGGTGTAAAACAAAACAAAAAAATCCTTCTTGATATTACATGCTGAGTTTAATGAAAAATAAATTCCTTTCCACAGTTTCTTTCTTCTGCAAAAACGGAGGAATAAGACATTAGCAGGGAGAAAAGTAAGAAAGATAAGCTTTTTTTTTTTTTTCCCTGAAGTCCCTGTTTGTATTTCTTTTTTTTTTTTAACATCTTTATTGGAGTATAATTGCTTTACAGTGGTGTGTTAGTTTCTGCTTTATAACAAAGTGAATCAGTTATACATATACATATGTTCCCATATCTCTTCCCTCTTGTGGAGACAAAAGACCTGTATGCAGAAAATTATAAGACACTGATGAAAGAAATTAAAGATGCTACAAATAGATGGAGAGATATACCATGTTCTTGGATTGGAAGAATTAACATTGTGAAAAAGACTCTACTACCCAAAGCAATCTACAGATCCAATACAATCCCTATCAAACTACCACTGGCATTTTTTACAGAACTAGAACCAAAAAATTCACAATTTGTATGGAAACACAAGACTCCGAATAACCAAAGCAATCTTGAGAATGAAAAATGGAGTTGGAGGAATCAGGCTCCCTGACTTCAGACTATACTACAAAGCTACAGTAATCAAGACAGTATGGTACTGGCACAAAAACAGAAATATAGATCAATGGAACAGCATAGAAAGCCCAGAGATAAACCCACGCACATATGGTCACCTTATCTTTGATAAAGGAGGCAAGAATATACAGTGGAGAAAAGAGCCTCTTCAATAAGTGGTGCTGGGAAAAACTGGACAGGTACATGTAAAAGTATGAAATTAGTACACTCCCTAACACCATACACAAAAATAAACTCAAAATGGATTAAAGACCTAAATGTAAGGCCAGACACTATAATACTCTTAGAGGAAAACATAGGCAGAACACTCTATGACATAAATCACAGCAAGATCCTTTCTGACCCACCTCCTAGAGAAATGGAAATAAAAACAAACAAATGGGACCTAGTGAAACTTAAAGCTTTTGCACAGCAAAGGAAACCATAAACAAGACCAAAAGACAACCCTCAGAATGGGAGAAAATATTTGCAAATGAAGCAACTGACAAAGGATTAATCTCCAAAATTTACAAGCAGCTCATGCAGCTCAATAACAAAAAAACCACCCAATCCAAAAATGGGCAGAAGACCTAAATAGACATTTCTCCAAAGATAAGCTTTTAACAAAAGCAACCTACAGCCCTTTCGGTCTTCCAACAGCAACCATAAACCAATTTGCAAAAATTTGAACATTATTCTCTCTGGGACTGCCACTGTATCACCTCCATGTGGAATCTCTGCGTGTCATTACTGTTCTTTTGAGTCTCAAGTTTCAGAAGCACGTTCATTTCACTGCCACAGCATTTCCCCCTAATTGCCATCTGTAATTTTATATTCTACCCCCTTTTAAGAGCCTGGACCTACAACATACCTTACAATTTTTTCTAATCCAACATGAACCTAAATTCTCAGAATGTTAGTTTTCTAATGTATTTAATACAAACAAAAAGAATTTTTACTTATCCCAGATCATATAAAGTCTTAAAAAGCATGTCTCCCCTACTTTAAGCTTTTTTTGAAATGAATTTTAATTCAACTTCATGGAGCATAAAAATGCGATACTAAACAGATTATTATTATTATTGATTTTTTAAAAAACCAGCAATATCCCACATATCAATATGAAAAGTAGTAAAATTAGACTCAGAAATGATAAAAATCTATGAACTGATGTGATTCAAAGAGAAAGATCAGTGAGAAAAACTGTCTGTCACCCCAAAATATAAATAATATTCAACATGAAGTTCAAACTAGAATATTTAAAAATAAATTGCTTATTGAATGTCTATTATGTGCCAAACACTGTGCTCAAACAGCATTGTACAAATAAGTTTGCACTGTGAATTTTAATTAAAATGGCCTTTATGCTAGTCGAATTCTTTACCTAATTTACTAGAAAGGTAAGGATAGCTCATGCAGCAGTTGAGAGCACTTACTGGCTTTAGTGGGCATCAGAGATGGTGCTTCAATCTGGCTCTGCTAATTACTGGGTGTCTGACCTTGGGCAAGTTATTTAGGTTTCAGTTTTCTCAGTTGTAAAGAAAGGATTTACAATAGTATGTACCTCATTGAGTCACTTAGGAGAATTAAATTAGGTATTTCATGTGCATGGTACCTAGCACATACTAATCACTTAATGTTAAGTACTATTAGAAGCAGTAAGTAGTAGTTTATTGGTATTATTTTAATCAAAGACCTGCAGGGCTGAAATGCAGTCTCCAGCTGCTGCTGGTTTTCTGAATGGCACAACATAATTCTCGGTTAAGTCAGGTCCTCCCACCTTCTTGAGGCTAGGGTAACAGAATCCACTGAGACCTGTTTTCTATAATCCATATTAAAAACCTAATATTAAAATATCTTCTACATTCTACAGAACATCTATATTCCTGGTGTTCTGGTGTTCTTAGGATGACAATACTAGCAGAATGAGCAGTGTCTGATTGGGTTACAGCATTTATTAGCTCCAGTTAACAATCCTTTACAACAAATGCTTTCTGAGTTTCTATCCATGCCACAGTCACTCTCAATTGTTACAGAAACCCTATATTGCAGGACAAGAAGAAAGAAAAATTAAGTTGTAGTTACAGTCCTCAAAGTTCTTTTGTTCTAAGAAATCTGAAACCAATGGCCTCTTTGTTGCTAAATTCCAGGTCCACCTTTCCATCCTTATCTCACTTGACCTCTCTGCGGCACCTGACACTTTCTCTTTCTTGAAAACTCTCTTTCTGGCCGCTCAGTCATGGCTTCTCTTGACCCCAGACTTAAATGTCAATGTTCCCCAAGATGCTCTTAATCTTGTTTTATAGGGATCCAAGATGAAATGCCTACATGGGCCACAGGGGTGGGCCATGGCCAGACTTTGGCAAACTTTGCTTATCTAAAGGCAGCAGACTCAAACCAGTTCCAACAAGTTGTCACGATTAAAACACACAGGCGCGCGTGGACCCAAGGGTTCCAGATCTTCCAATTTTTCAAAGACAAAAATCCAAATTTTCCCACAAAATCTTTTCCATGTCAGCAGCTCATTTAAACTGTTGAAATACAAGATGCGTGACCTTGAGCAAGTTATTTTACAAATCTGTTTCCTCATCTATAACGTGTCAATGATAAACTCAAACACAAAGAGTGAATGTCAGACAAAACATTTTTACAGGCTTTCATTTTAATGTCTGCTCTACATCTACCCCAAGATTAGATTATTCCAAGTTTCAAGCAAATGTATAAAACTGTGAATAGGCATAAATGCATTTTACTGGAGAAGGGGCCAGAAAGATCATCAGATTCCCAAAAAAGACTAAGAACCACTGACTAAACCAAATTTTTCTAATTCTACAACTTCAGCTGTTACCTATACGAGGATGGTTCCCAAATCTACGTCCCGTCAACCTATGAAGACCGCTTTTTACCTCCGTAACAGCCTCTCCACTGACTTCTCTCCATCTCCACTGCCACCTCGTTAGTCCAAACCTTCAATCTCTTCTCAGCAGCTGTCTCACTTGCCCTCCTTCGTTCCACTTTTTGTACAATTCAAATCTTCTAAAATGCAAATAATTTATTTGGCCAAAGGCCTACATAAATGTAAAATGAATCCAAATCCCTTGGCCTAAGTACAAACTCCTTAGGACCTGGTCAGGCTGACCACTCCCTCTCCCATTATAGATTCCTACTCCCCCAATTCCTACAATTTGCAATACAGAATACTCCTTTGTCCTTAGGCATTTATTAGTACTTGCAGGTCCCACCTCCTGGAATGCCTTTCTAACTCCTCCCATTCCCTCAGGGCAGAAATCCCCCCCTGGAAAATGCTAACTGCTTGCCCCTAGGCCAGAATAAGTAGGTTTCCTTCCTCCAGGCTAAACTATCCCTCACCATTCAAAGATGTAAATGTCAGCTTTATTTTTCTTCTCCACTAGACTAAAAACTCCTCAAGGGCAGACAATGTGTCTTTTTATTACAAGGCCCAGGGCTACCACTAAAGAAGCTAATCTGTTAAATGAATGAAACACCACTGGCTTCAGCAAATCCTACCCTCACCTCAGATAAACATCCTACCCTCCCAAGGTGAGCCTACCAAAGCCACAGACTACTCAGCCCTTCAAAGGCATGCAACACACACAGCTGCAGGCAGATAACTTCTAGAGTTTAAAAGGAGCTAGAAGTAAACCCACCTTCTCTGCCCACTGGTGTACTTACCACTCCTTTACATTTACCAACTCACAGAGTTCAACGACAGAGACGAGGCTATCATCAAGCTACTGAAACTTTCTATGAATATACTGCTGATTTTTACTGGCACAAAAATATTTATTTGCCCCATGAAAGTAATTATTATATTGTATCTGTACTCAAATACGTATTAGTATTAATATATGCTGAGTCAAGCACTCATTCACAGTGAAAAATTCACATCGAGAATATTAAAAAATCTTTAAAGGAAAATATTATATAAAGGTCACATGCCAGGCACCACTCTAAAGGCTTTATGTGCAATTCCTCATTTAATCATCACAGCAACCCTATGAAAAAGGTGTTATTATCACCCCCTTTCACAGATGAATAAACTGAGACTTAATGAGAGTAATTTACCCAAGTTACATAGGTAGAATTCAAAGCCAATTTGTCTCCACAGCCCAAGCTTTTAAGCAATACAAAACTATACAACACTGTTAAATGGAAGATCCTGAAATTATGCAGTATGCACATACAATCACAAAATAGGGAAAAACACACACACACAACAAAATGTTAACAATGGTTATCTCCTGAATGGGATGAATATGAGCAAATATTACCTTTAGTCAGAAAAAAACCAAACAAACGAGAAACAGTATAGACGGTGCTAATAGAAAAGTAGAGTGGGTTAGGGGAATTAGGAGCCAAGCACATGGGCTATCTCATCTAATCTTTACAACAAAAAGAAGTTATTTCTGTTCTATAGATAAAGGCTGAGAACCTGCCCAGTGGAAGAACTGGGATCAGAACCCAAGGCCCAGCCCAAATACGGCTGACGGCAGGATACTATGCTACAAATAAAATGCAACCAAAAAGCTGTCTTAAAACCAAGTCACATTCTGGGAAAGAATCAGAACCAAGTAGCCTGGCATCTTAAGTGCAAGGAGGGGAAAAAAGGGAGACCTAAGGTTTTCATTTTAAGCTGATCAAAAGTAACTCTGCAAGTGTCCCCCAAAAAGCCAGGACCAGCCACTACAGTCAGGGTTCTGGAATAAACTCATACCTAAAGGAAGTGGGGAGGAGACTCCGCTGCTGTTTGTTTTGCAAAGCACAGAGTCGCATTAGCATAAGTTAAATGGACTTGGATGGGACACCATTGTATAGGCAGTGGAGTAGCTCCACTGGGGACAATTTGCTGCCTCCACCCCAGTCTCACCAATTCATCCATTGTTTACAAGTTACCAGGTGTGTGTGGGGAGACACGGAGTGCTACCTGTCTCGGACTATTGCTGTTAACTGTATTCACATACAAATACCTCTCATTATCAATAACTACTGTTCCAAAGCTGGATAGTGAGAGCTACTAACCCTGGGGAAACATTTCAGGTAAGAATGAATGGATCAGCATTTTTTTTTGAAATGACATGTTTAATTTTGGGTGCTCTGACTTGGAAATTTTTAAATCCATCTAAACTATAATTTCATTTCTCTAAAAATAGTACTAACATTACTCACTGAGAAAAATGGTTGGGGTAGGGTATACAAATTTCCTTACACAATCTTTTGGAGGAAAGAAAACGATTACTTCAGACTTATAAATGAAAATTAAACATCTGTTTTTGAAACTAAATATTTAACAGTGAAAAACTATATTACCTTAGCAACTTAAAATTCATTCAATTTTGCCTTGAAAGTCTTTTCTTAGTTTCACATACAATGTATTTGAAAACCACCATTCCTTCAAAAATAAAGTAGCCCATGGGGTGATTAGATCAGGAAAGATGTGTAGGCCGGGGAGTTCAAAACTTTTGGGATTTGTTCATATACAGATTTTGGAAGTCTGGGAATATGATGCCAACAATATACCTTAAAAATATCAAATTATGAGGCAAAGAGATTTTTTTAAACCTTAAAATGTCCTAAGAGACTCATAGACTGATTTCTTCCATCCAATATGCTCCAAAAATAAGGACAAGCTATAACAGAAGTAATAATTTTGGGTACACAGTATATGAAAACATCAAAATCAATAAGCAATTTCAATTAATCAATAAAGTTAAACAACCATTAAATGTAATTTGCATTTTTGTAAGAAATCCATACAATCTCAAATATCAAGCCTTTCTTAAGTAAAATACTAAATGGCTGGATGGCTGTCATTGTGGAGAAACAGAAGGAGTTTTATTTTAGGCAGACAAAAGGAAAAGAAGCCACACTTACTAAGAATCACAGAAGGAATCTCACTTCCACGCCTAACAGAAGTCAGCACTGACCAAGTCCTGGGTTACCCCTTGCCCTCTGCAAGTACCACCTTGTCCCTGGGTAACAGTGTTCTGGGTGGGTGGGGGAGGAGGGATGAGCGGTCAGAATGTGGAACACCTATGCCAGCCAACTCCAGCCTGCTACCAGGCAGGACACACATACCTACACACAACCTCCTGTCCTAGGTCTGCTAAAAAAAAAGCTGGGAAGAAAAGGGCGAATGAAAGAGGAAAAATCACCTCTCCAAACATGCCCACGCTGGGGGCTGGGAGTGGGGGGCAGGGCACATTAACATTTCGACTTCCACACTAAAGAACACCAGGAGGTTAAGTGTAGCCACAGGAAACATCCCATCCCCGAAAACCAGGAAATCTAGATTTGGAAATTTAAGTTTTCGATTTTTCTTTTTTTTTTTTTTTAACTTTCAAAACTCACGGCACCAAAAGATAGCTAAAATTGGATCCGTTTAAACATAGAGAGAGAGAAAAAAAAAAAAACCCATACTCAAACTACACCGTGTCACCTATGTTCTGTCCCCCGAGGACTCTTCCACAGACCCTTCTGAGTTGTGGCAATAACAAGTTTCCTTAAAATGCCCATTTTTCTATTTCTAGGGTCGAACCTAAGAGTATCACAGAAATCCAAATAGCTGTTATCAGAATAAATAAACGACTGATCCTTAAACTGCAGACTTTGTTTCAGAAGCTGCCCTGCCCACCTCCACTCCCTCCTCATTCTTAATGCTTCCCAGCAGGGTCCGTCCTGAGAACCTGGGTCTCCCTCTTGGGTCCCGTCCCCGCGCTTGTTTTCCCGGACATTGACCAAATAGGACAGGAAACTCCTCCATCTGGGGGCTGCTCGAGACATCCAGCCCCCTCTCACTGACAGGCTCCTCACCGCTCCCTACCTCTTTCCCTCAGCAAGGCTGTCCAGAAAAGGGGGCTCGAGACCCAAAGGAGCCAGGGATGGGAGGAGGGTGGGTGCTCAATCTGAACATAACACCCCCGGTTTCCGGGGTGAGGGCTAAAAAAGCGATTAGGAAAGCCTGCCCCGTAGAAATACCACCTGAATTTACCTCCTCCCTTCCCACTGCAACAAGCCCAGTCACTAACTAATAAGCTAAGACAAATCCCTGGAAAACTTTTGCAAACGGGCCGAGCGGGCCCTCTCCCCAGCCGGGGGGCTCCCGGGGAAGGGGCTGGAGTCTGCAGCCCTGGAAGGGCTCGCCGGGGAGCGGGCGAGGGGTGCAGGGGCGGAGTACCTTCCACGGACAGGAACTGGCAAAGAGTTTCAAAATAGCCGAGTGCTCTCCCCCACGCCCTCGGGGGTCGCGAGCGCTAGGAGCGGGGCTCCCCGAAAGGAGACCAGCCCCCAATTCGGGCCTAAAAGGAAACTTTCCGGGCCGCGGCTGCACCTGACTCTTCACCACCCCTTCACCCCACCCCACGCCCGCCAGGCCGCCCGCCCCGCCCCGGCCTGACTGCCCGGAGCGCAGAGGAGGGGGAGAAATAAATTCAACTATTACCGGAATCGGGGGTGGGGGGCGTCGGCGAGAGAGCGGGGGAGGGGGTCGGCTGGGCGCCCATTCCCCGCTCCTAGGCCCTGACGCCCCGGTCCCGGCCGCCCGGGCCTGCCGCCCCGCGGGGGAGCCTTCCGGGGCCCCGCGCAAGATTCGGCCCAGCAGCGCCGCCGTCCCGCCCGGAGGCCCCGGGAGACCCGAAGGGGCGCGGGGAGGCCCGGGGTGCGGGGGCAGGGCGCGGCCGCTGCGGCGCCCGCCGGCCCGAGGCCTAACCGGCGCCCCCACCCCCACCCCGGCCCGCGCAGGCCGCGCCGCTCGCCCCGCTCCGGCCCCGGCTGCACCCCCGCCCGGCGGCCTGCCGTCGTCAACCGTGGGCGCCCCCCAGGCCCCCGAGTCCCCAGCCCCCGCCACCCCGGCGCCGGCCCCTCTCACCCTTTCATTCTCTGCCCGGGGCCTGGCGCGGGCCGGCGAATCCCCGGCCTCACGTAAGCGCGCTCGCCGCCCGCCCTGCCTGCGCGGCCCAGCCCGTCGCCCTACGGGAGCCCGGGGATGTGGGCCGGGCCTGGGGCCGCCTCTGCTTACCTTTCAGCTGCTTTTTTTTTTTTCTCCTTCCCCCCTTTTCCCTCGGCTGGTCTGACAGATCAGAGTGAGAGGCGCTGGCAATGGACTAGGAAGCTCGGCCGCCGCTGCTACTGCTCCCCCCTGGGCTCCGGCAAGAGCCTTTCCCTGTCAAGCAAGAGGGGTGAGGATCATATTTTTATTTTGGAAACTAAAAAGTGCTCCCAGGGTCGGTGATTATTAAGGGGAAATCCCTGAATATACTCTCCAGCCAAGAAGGCAGGGCTGCCGGAGCTGCACAAGAAGAGGCAGCAGCCTCCTACAGCACCACTACAGGCACTGCGAGGACATAACACCAGAGAGCAGCTCCTCTGCCCTCCGAAACGACAACTTTCCTACCATCTTGGAGGCAGAGGAAAGGGGGGCCGGGGGGAAAAGTGCACCCGCTCCCGGTAAAGTACAAATTTCGAATTCTCATCTCTGGAAAAAAGTCCACACCGGCCGTCTACACCGGCGCCTGGGGGAAAAAGCGGGGAAGAAACTGGGGGTGCTTGAGAAACGTTTGCATTTGCACCAGGGGGAAAAATGTTTCTGCATCTTCTGATGGCAAGAAATCTTTACAAGACACAGGTTTTCCGGTGATTATTGTTTTCTATTTTCTGTTTAATTTTTTCCATGTTCGTGAGAGTGGTGTTTGAATTTTTTTCAGGCTAATAATGATTTTTTTTTTCCGTTACAGATCTAAGTTCTGGGTCTGGTGGTCAGTTTATAAATTTGGACTTCAAGAGACTTCCTAGCCACTTTATTTGTCTACTTATTTATACGTTTTTGTATTGATATACAGAGAGATTTATATGTTTCCTCATGTATAAAAATTTGTGTTATATATTCCCCTCCAAACTGAGATTGCTGGAAGACAGTTGTAGAGGGATGTCTTTTGTCTCCTTTTCTCAAAGCAATGTAAATAAAACCTATTGACTGTCCAGAAGGGCAAGATACAGCTGTTTATTTTTCACAGTGCAAATTAAGGCAGAGATCACTGGGGGCATAAATACAACTTAAGTATAACTGACCACCTTTATAGAAATAATCCTAATGCTGTTATGATCTGCCCATGAAGAAATGTTACTGTAAAACTGAAAACAGATTTTAAAGACAGCTTTAGATTTTCTCTAAGTACAATTGCTTATTTAGAATTATGTACAGGCATTTAATTTTTATTTTAATTTAGATCCTTTAAGGTTTAGATCTTTGGTGCATTACACATGTTGCTGTCCACTTTCTGTGTCACAGAATTGAGAAATGTGTCTATTGTTGTTAGAGTTGAAATGCTCAGAATTTCTAATGTGCTGCCAAACTGTGTGAAGTGCTTTTAATATATTGCAATGGATGTCATGAATCTACTTTTTTCCAATAAGCAAAGCTTAGAGATAGATGGGAACAAAGTCACACAGTACAGAGCTAACACAGGTGAGGGAGAGAAGGGTGCTGCCCACTTGCAACAATTCCCATAGAACTCTTACTGGAGAAGAACAAATTGCAGAGAGATTTTGCTGTTTTTATGAAGAAAGAGAAGAATACTAGAAAATGAACAAAAAGTCTTTTTGTATGTTCTGCAGGGAATGGTGAATCTTGTACAAAGAGTTATTTTTCTGACGCAGGTTGGCTGACATAGTGGGAATGAATTTGTAATAGTAGTGCCTTGCATCAGTAGAATATTTATTTTTAATTGGGGTATAGTTACTTTACAATGTTGTGTTTCTGCTGTACAGTGAAGTGAATCAGCTATGTGTATACCTATATCCCCTCTTTTTTGGCTTTCCTTCCCATTTAGGTCACCGTAGAGCATTGAGTAGAGTTCCCTGTGTAGAGTTCTCATTAGTTATCTGTTTTATACATGTTAGTGTATAAATGTCAATCCCAATCTCCCAGTTCATCCCACCCCACCCCCCTTACCCCTTTGGTGTCCATACGTTTGTTCTCTATGTCTGTGTCTCTATTTCTGCCTTGCAAACAGGTTCGTCTGTACCATTTTTCTAGATTCCACATGTATGCGTTAATATACGATATTTGTTTTCCTCTTTCGACTTACTTCACTCTGTATGAAGTCTCTAGGTCCATCCAGGACTCTACAAATGACCCAATTTCGTTCCCTTTTATGGCTGAGTAATATTCCATTGTATGTATGTACCACATCTTCTTTATCCATTCATCTGTTGATGGACTCAGTAGAATATTTAATTTCTTTCATTTAAAATTTATTACAAAGCATTTAGAAATAACTGATGACTCAGTTTAAAATGTTTTTTGAGCTTCCAAATTTTGAAATTCCCATAATGTTAAAATGAGTTCAGATAATGCATATAACATATTTATTATTTTCATGCTGACCCCCATCTTTATCATCTATATTTGAATACAGTACCTGAATAGTCTTGGTTTTCTTTTGCAGTTTTTTTCCCTTACTCTTTGCTAGAAAAATCTAAAGTAATTAAAGTAAAATTAACTGATTCTTATCGTCTCAGAAACCTCAGTTATGAAGTTGTGTTCTATTTAGTTGTTTTTTTAACGTTTGGAAATCAAACACTTCGGTCACAACAAGGAAATCCGTTCCCTTAATGAAGAAATCTAGTGGACTTGAAAAACGTGTTTTTGAGCAACTTGTTTCTTATATGTGACATGACATGACTTTGTAGATATGCTTTGAATTTTTCAAGAAATTAAGATGTGTTTGCCTTAAGCTGACTGCACCCTTTTATGCAATCCCTCTTGTGACCAACAAGCTTGTTTGTGTGATGTCCATCAGGGGATAGGGATATGGTGCATAATCTTAGCATTTCAATGTCTTTCTCTTTATAAAGCTTGACTTGTACAGGGCTGTGATCCATGATGTTTATCCACCAGCTGAGCTAAATGGCCCAGACTTGGGGAATTACAGCCCCAACGACAAGAAATCCTGCTAGGTTTGTAACATTGGTGAATTTGATTGGTCAGTGTTTATTTCACTTGATAATTGAACTCATTTCCGGTGTTATCTCTAATTCCTAGAAACTACAGGTGCTGACAAAACTACTGACATAATTAACCTAAAATAAACGTATTTTGCCCAATAAAATTCGCAGTACTGTACTCAAATTTGGCTAACATTGAGCCCCTAATACATCTTGGTAACCTTGCTGGACACTTTTATGTATGTGCTCTGGTTTAATTCCCCCAAGGGCTCCAAAAAGCATTATTTTTCTTTCCCTTCTCCCCTCCTTCTCCTCCTTTCCACTTCTTTCTTCTTTTAAATACAGTTGGGATAATCGTCTTCAATTTCAAGGAATGTAGACGTTCTTGGCCCTAAGGCTTTCAATAAGATTCCAAATCCTTTAGCTCTATATTCTGAGGTGCCTTCCACAGCTCTGTACGCTATATCTGGAAATGCTAAATTTCTGCCATTTACTCTTTGCCAAAAACAAACTGAGTAGCCGGCAGCTGGAGCCCCTTCATTCACTAGTGGCAACCAGCGGCTTATTTCACCTTCATGAAGTCTAGTACCTAAGTCTCCATTGTTTTCAGACAAATATATATTTGTCAATTGAAATGCACTGTGTTTAAGAGAGATTTCCTTCCTGATCCTGAAAGGGAACAGTACATGTAATGCACTAGCATAATTAGAAATGTTACCTATGTTGTAAAGTTATGGTATTTTCTAAAAGATCTAGTCAGTGGATGAAGTGACCTGGAGCCATGAATGCCAAAGTTTTACCTATGTGATACTTAGAGCAGTAGTGTCTTTTATTTATTCTGTTATTATGCCTTAATTTCACCAGTAGCTTGTTTTGGCCTTTAGTTGAAATAGGAGACACTTGCCTTAATATTTTTACTATTATAAACTTTAATTGATCTGCCTTTTGGTATTAATGATTTTAATTTTGTAAAAATTGACCACCTTATTGTGAACACTATGGTGAAGAAAATACCACCTAGGGAATTCCCTGGTGGTCCAATGGTTAGGACTCCACACTCTCACTGGCAAGGGCCCAGGTTCAATCCCTGCTCTGGGAACTAAGATCCCACAAGCCACAGGGTGTGGCCAAAAGAAAAGAAAATACAACCTATATTCTTAAAAGAGCTCATTCACAGATTGTGTGGATTTAAAGTGAAAGATTTATGCATGTTTAATATATTAGATGTTTTTAAGCAATAAAGCCATGCCTTTATTGGCGAATGTTTTGCTGACAGAATCACCAAGTGTTTAAAAAGACACTGACAGCAGACATGATTATACAAATTTAGTGGGGGGGTTTGGGAGAGTAGGGGTGTGATTATAAACCTTCCCTAATCACAGAAATGTTTTTTTCTAACATTTCTAAAGGCAAACTCTGAAGTGATACCAAGAGGTCCCTAGTAGTTTGAAAACTTCCAAGGAGGTGAAAAGAAGTGTGTGTACAGAGCCTAAAAGTTTTCAAAAATCATACTATTATGATGGCCATAAATGTAATTTTTTTTCACTTCAAGCATTTCTGTTTTGGAAACATTTGTTGGTAATGTTTCTATCTAAAACAAAGATTTTAGTTTTATTGTGGTTACTGTGCCCTGAAGAAAATGTTTCTGAGACAAGCATTGTATTTGGGAGACATCCACATCATAGCTTTAGGTTATTCGAATATGAAATTTCTATAATATAGATGGAACTGTAGTCAAAACACACATGATCAGGTAATCTCCAAGTTCTGACACCTACCCAGGGGCACTGAGACCTGGGGACTACTACCTAATGCCAAGCCAGAAACCAAGAAAGTCTTTTTTTTTTTTTTTTAAATCCCCATAAGGGGCAAAAGATACCCTCCAAAAACCAGATGGTCACTGGCAGCAGCAGGTGCAAGACACATCCCTGGTGCCATTTCCCTGCCTTCTCGTCACGCTGCAGGCAGAGGATGCGCCATCGCCGTGGCCATAGCATTCTTGGGCCGTTGTATTGACTCCTTACCTTACACTGGGGAAAACACCTCTCCAACTGAAGTCGTTTTTAAAGTAATGGTTAGTAAAAACACCCCAAAGCAGTATTAAAGATCGGATTTGGGCAGAATTATAAGTGTTAGCCAACTTTTTCTATAATTCATAATGAGAAAACTGTGTCCCAGAGGTGGTGGTTAGCTAAAACATTGTAGTAAGAAGAGAAATCCAGAGTCCTCGGAATGATAGGCAGAGATCAACACAAAGGTGACTGTTCATTTCTGCTACGTTCCTGGTTAAGCAAGCTTTGTAGACCCGCTGGGACCTTAATCACTATTTCCATGGGAAAATAAACCCCAGTTTCCAAATAACTAGTTCACAGTGATATTCTGGAACACAGCCCTTTCATAAGTTTGGACTTCCTGTTCTATAATAACTTTGCCATATATTTGTTACAGGCTGCCAGAATTCAATCGTAAGGGAAAAGGGGGAAATCCTCTCATTCAGTTAAGGTAAGGAATAACTATTTAACACAATTTAAACAGCTTGATTTAAATTCATGTAAGGAAGATTATCAAAGATACAATATGGTGAGGCCAGTTGTAGTACACCAGGAAGAGGAAAAGACCTCAGTCAAAAATAAAAATTGTACTGTTTACCTTAACCGTATACACTGGTGTTTCTGTTTCATACATACCTGGGTGCTGTATGGTCTTACAGTAGGTATTTGCATTTTGTTTTATTCTTAAGGAAAACCAGGAGAAAGAAATGAGGGCACAGAAGTAGATAAGATTCTACTAAAAATTACCCAACCTAGCCTCCTCCTGTTAGGCTGAGGCTGTTTTTGCCCCACAGAGCAAGCCACAGCCATTCTTGTGATGCCTCTTTTCTTCTCAGCTCTACCAGGTAAATCCTGCTCTGCTCTGAGGACTTCTTCAAAATCTTGTTCCTGAAGCCTTCTGGTGCCAACCTGAGTGTACAGTGACCTTATTCTTACTTTAATGCCTTGAGTTGTTCTCTAGGATTTTTTTTTTCCCCACATGCGTTCCTTTGGTGCAGGAGGAGCTGTAATGGTTTAAGAGCTTAATCTCCAGTCCAGGCCATCTCGTTTAGAAACTTGGCTCCACCATTTTCCTTGGTAGTGTGACCCTGGGCAAGCTACTTAACCTCTAAGGAATAAGAACAGTACCTACCTCATTGCATTGTTTGAGGATTACAGGTCATAGTGCATGTAAGGCACAAGGCGGGTCTTAGTGCCGTGTAAAGCTCAGCTGCTCTCTCTGGTTGCTTGCCAGTAAACACCTTACAGGCAGCACATCCCAAGGTCAGGGAGTACTGCTTTGTTTGTGTTGTGTTTTGTTTTTAAACACCACCAAGACAGTGGACTTAGCAGCACTAGTCACAAGTTGAATTAATTCAATACAGAAAAAGATAGAAGACTATGATTATGCCATACCAAATACCTCCAAAAACAATCCATTTTTTTCCCAGATATTTTTGAATACCCAAATAGTTGACAGTCAGTAGCAAAGATTTTTAAGTTTAGCTGAGATCTGGGTGTCCTTCAGACTCAATCAAGGTCTTAAAGAATATAAAATGAGGACTTCCCTAGTGGCGCAGTAGTTAAGAATCTGCCTGCCAATGCAGGGGACACGGGTTCGAGCCCTGGTCCAGGAAGATACCACATGCCAAGGAGCAACTAAGCCCGTGCGCCACAGCTACTGAGCTTGTGCTCTAGAGCCTGCAGCGCACAACTACTGAACCGTGTGCCACAACTACAGAAGCCCACAAGCCTAGAGCCAGTGCTCCGCAACGAGAAGCCACTGCAATGAAAAGCCTGCGCACTGCAACAAAGAGTAGCCCCTGCTCAGAGCAACTAGAGAAAAGCGTGTGTGCAACAACGAAGACCCAACGCAGCCAAAAATAAAATGTAAATAAATAAATAAATTTTATATATATATATATATATATATATATATAAAATGAGATACAGGAAGAGTACATATAGAACATATAGCAAGAGAAATATTGTTACCAGTTAATGCCTTTTCATTAGCCGTTCTAAAGAGAGAGATGCATTTAAATTTCAATATGAGATATTGGAGAAGACTTTTCTAACAATAAGGCATAAAAAGGTTTATGAAATATCTTCAAAGCAAGTCATCCTGGGACTTCCCTGATGGTGCAGTGGTTAAGAATCCGCCTGCCAGTGCAGGGGACACGAGTTCGAGCCCTGGTCTGGGAAGATCCCACATGCCACAGATCAACTAAGCCTGTGTGCCACAACTCCTGAGCCTGCACTCTAGAGCCCGTGAGCCACAACTACTGAGCCCATGTGCCACAACTACTGAAGCCCACACGCCTAGAGCTGTGCGCCGCAACAAAGAAAAGCCACCGCAAGGAGAAGCCCACACCGCAACAAAGAGTAGCCCCTGCTCACCACAACTAGAGAAAGCCCATGTGCATCAAGACCCAATGCAGCCATAAATAAATAGATAAATAAAAATTTTTAAAGAGTCATCCCACAAAGGGAGTAGTAGGTGTCTGACACATTTAATGTTTCCAATGAACTGTTTGATAGGGCAGGTACTAGTTTATTGTTTTAAAATGCAGTGTTAAGTAGTAGACAAAGTGTGGGGTTTAGATCAGAAAACCATGTGTGAATTCCAGAGCTAATATTTATTTACTAACTGTACAAACTAAGGCAGTTTCCCTAGACCCTCAAACCTCAGTGCCCTCATTCTCAACACAATTGCTTGAATAAGATGATTTATAGAACCATATGTAGTATACTATATGACATATATGACATATAACAGCCACTCCACAACTGTCCATTTCCATTTTTTGTTGCTGAATTCATAGAAAGTGCCTAGAATTAAGGCAGGACTTTAATTAGAAAACTGTAAAAAGGGGTCATGCTCTAGAAGCAATTTCTCAAGTACTGAAGAACAAATATCAAATTAATTAGAACCCTATTTACATATTTACTACTTTTTTGCATGATTTGTGTGAGATTTCTCTGTTTGGTTAGTTACTAGTGCTCTTGAGAAAATGATTAATTATTTTTAAAAAATATGATCAAACTGTATATTTTCACAGTAAGAACAGGCTCAGCCAACACAAAACCACAAGCATTTATTCACTCAGCCTTGTGCCAGACAGCTATGCATTTCCCTGGCACTTGGCTCTAACAGAAAATGATTATGGGGTCTTCTTATTCAGGGTCCTGGGTGATACAGTGGTGAGAGACCTCATCTCACCTCTGGCATAGAGTCTTTACAAGAGGGGACTTAAATCAGTTTCGCAGCTTATGACCTACTAAAAAGAGTAGAGTGATATAGAATAGAAAATACCCAAAGTCATTGCAGTCGAAGTATTATTTCACAAAAAATTTCAGTTATAGATACATATATGTATATTTTTATGGTGGGTTAAGGACAAAAAGTTGAAGAGATACTGCTATATCTTATGAGGCTGACGTTCGTAGCATCCTGCAGTGGTGAAGTAGTGAGCAAGACAGGTGGTCCCTGTCCTCATTGGCTTTACAGTCTAGCTACAGGATAAGGGTCTGAATTGCCCTGGTTGAACACTATAAGGAAGGTGAGGCCTGAGAGGAACTTGGAGACCACTGCACTTAAAAATATTTTAAGTTTTTTTTTTTTTTCCGACTCCCGGCCAAGCTGGACGCATCTGTGGTAAATGTGCTGGCTGATGAGAACATTTGAGCCTGGATAGGTTATCTCATCAAAATACAGCTTGTCCATGCAGTTTAGCTGGCTGTACCTCAAAGACACGAAGGAGTGGTTGTATGGTCAGAGAGAACCTGGAAACACTAGGTCTTCTTTGCTGGTAAAAATAAACTGAACAGGCTTGTAATTCAAGTCAATGAAGGAAGTAGATCAGCTGAACATTAAATTGTTTACCTACAAGTCAAAGATAACTTGCATCTCCAGTGGTTGAGAGCAGTGGTTGAGAGTCTGCCTGCCGATGCAGGGGACACGGGTTCGTGCCCCGGTCCGGTAAGATCCCACATGCCGCGGAGCGGCTAGGCCCGTGAGCCATGGCCGTTGAGCCTGAGCATCCGGAGCCTGTGCTCCGTAACGGGAGAGGCCACAACAGTGAGAGGCCCACATACCGCAAAAAAAAAAAAAAAAGAAAAGAATTTGTTGCAAAGGTTAACTCCCGAGTTGGTTAACCTTCTCAGTTAGCAGGGTATTTATTGAGTGCTCAATGGGCATGGTACTCGGTTAGGCTCTGCAGGGAAGTAAAAGAAAATATGTGCACAGTTGCACATATGTGCACAGTTGTGCACAGGGAGTTTATGATCTACTTGCAAGGTAAATGACATCTGGGAAGCCCTTGGAGAACAATCAAGGGCTCAGTAGGGAAGAAAAGGGGCAGAGTAAGAGAAGCCTGCCTTGGGTTATTGTGGGAGATCCGGCCCTGACTCAGTAGCTGAGGGACCCCTGGCTGCTCTCAGAACCGTGAGCCTCTCCCACTCTTAAAACCAATGAGAGTACGTGTATAGATTCAAGAAGATCTGTGGACGTCTCTAGCACAGTCCTGGCACATAGGAGATACTAGATCAGTGTTTGTTGAATTTAAATGGAGAGAATTTTTATTTACCTGGACAGAGAAAATGGCATTTGGTAAAGCAGGAGTGAGCATGTCTCAACAGAAGGTGTGTGTGGAAAAATGGAGGAAAAGACAGCAGTAGGGTAGGGCCCAGTTAAGAGGACTTTGAGAGCCAAGCTGAAAAGTTCAAACAGATGTAACAGGCAAGATCTTCTGGACTTCCCTGGTGGTCCAATAGTTAAGACTCCATGCTCCCAATGCAGGGGGCCTGGGTTTGATCCCTGGTCAGGGAACTAGATCCCACATGCTGCAACTAATTTCCTGAGTGCCACAACTAAAGATCCCGCATGCTGCAACTGAAAAAGATCGCGCATGCTGCAACTAAGACCCAGCACAGCCAAACAAATAAATAAATAAAAGTTTTTTAAAAAAAGATCTGCTATTTAATTATTCAAGGAGTACCTGTGAATCATTTATACTGTGCTAGGCACAGTGGTTAGGATATTAGGGAAACAGCAGTCCCTGCCCTCAAGTGTCTTACGTCTGGCAAGAAAGGAAAGAATTATTGTTTGGGGGATGTTTTATTTTTATACAGATCCTACTTTTCAAAATATAAACTGTGGGGCTTCCCTGGTGGCGCAGTGGTTGAGAGTCCGCCTGCTGATGCAGGGGACACGGGTTCGTGCCCTGGTCTGGGAGGATCCCACATGCCGCGGAAAGGCTAGGCCCATGAACCATGGCCGCCGAACCTGTGCATCCGGAGCCTGTGCTCCGCAAAGGGAGAGGCCACAACAGTGAGAGGCCCGTGTACCGCAAAAAAAAAAAAAAAATATATATATATATATATATATATATATATATATATATAAACTGTGAAGGCTAGGGGGTTTTTGTTTTGTTTTTATTTATTTATTTGGCTGTGTGGGTCTTAGTTGCGGCATGCAGTATCTAGTTCCTTGACCAGGGATCGAACCCAGGCCCCCTGTGTTGGGAGTGTGGAGTCTTAACCACTGGACAGCCAGAGAAGTCCCAAGGCTAGGGGTTTTGTCCTTTTTTTTTTTTTCCTCTTGAGCTATTTTGTTGACTTAGCATCTAGAAGAGTGCCAAGCACAAACTATGCACCATAAATATTTGAATTAATGAATATTTGAGATTTTGAATTTTTAAGCAGTACAATCTCTTTGAGATTGTTAGATAATCAAGATATGGCTTCTGGATAGGTTAAATGAGAAAGGTTCTAAGGAAGCAAGTATGGACTTTCTGTTGTCAATCTCAATACAGGTCCAAGACGATTAGTAAAATATCTGTACAATTTTAATTATGTCAATAACCTTTGAGCATTATATTCCATTTGACCATGTTATAGTCCAGTTAAAAATATCTGGGATTGGTGTTAAGTATTCTTGGCGTATTTCCGTTGTACATTCTTTTTTTTTTTTGACCACACTGTGCAGCTTGTGGGATCTTAGTTCCCTGACCAGGGATCGAACCCACGCCCTTGGCAGTGAAAGCTCAGAGTCCTAACCACTGGACCGCCAGGGAATTCCCCAATTGTTGTACATTCTTCATTGGTAAAAACACTTAAAATGTATGCTCTATTTTTGTTTATGTATTTATTTTCTGTATACTCTACTTTTAAATGACTGTCACTTAATATTGAACACTTGACAGGCTAATAAATACAATAAAAGAGAATCACCCGAAGTAAAAGGCAAACATACAAGAGGGAAAAAGTATGGCTTTCAATTAAAGCCTTTTGTGTGGAAACGCTCAAGCATATTTGAGCAAATATCTTGGAGTGTTCCCTTCCCCCATTTTGTAGGACGTAATCAACTATACCATCTGCTCCTCCAGGTAACTTGGCAGCTGTTAATTGACTAACATTGTTCCCTGAGTTTTGCTGTCACCATAGATGGTTCCAGAACATAAGAACCAAAGATTTGTCAGAATAGCTTTCATACTACAAGTTTCCTTTAAATTATAGACGAGAAAAAAAAAATCAATATTGACCAACTGGGAAGAATTAAATAAATATTTACATAGTCATAAATCATTTCAGTTTTCTCAGAGCTTATTACCATGATGTTTTATATATCTAAATGTTTTAGGTGTGCACAGCAAGAGCGGTTAAGTAATTTAATACCAACAAAATTTATACTTCAAATGGGGAAAGAGTGGATCATCTCGGTTTGTGGTAAGATACACAGATGCTTCCTGTTGCTCCGTCCAGAATGATGTTAACATTAACCTCAGAGGAGGCCGTTAAGCCAGACTTGAGCTAGATGTTAGGCACTATGTTTCTCTCTATGGAGGAAGGAGGGAAGAATTACGTTACCTAAAATGTATGAGCAGCAAAGTCAGAGTACTTCATGCAATAATCACTGATGCAGTGATAAATTATCACTCAGTCTCTACAGGATGTGTCCAGTTCTCTGAAATGAAGCTAAGAAAAAGATTATAGGGAAAGGAGACGCATGATACCATTCTTAGAAAACTGATGTAAATACTCCATGCAGATCATTTGCCCTTTTTTTCCTCTACTGGAAGGGCATTTCTATCTTGTCTGAATCAAACTGTTCAAACAGTGTTTTTTGCTTCCCTCCCTCTGTCTTGACTTGAATTCAGGAAACTTCTGAAATGTTGATTTTTTTAAGCTGTTGAAAGGATTTTGTGTATTTATAGTTTTACATGCCAACTCCTTAATTTGAAATAATAGTAAAAAGCAAACATCAAAGCAACAACCACAAAAGCCTCCACAATATACTAAGTTGTCTAATTTTTCATTTTTGGATTGCATCCATTAATAGTATTTGTTTTCATTGATCTATACTGTTGCACCAAAGCCATTACAATGTTGAAGCATACTGAGTCTTCCAAAACACAGTAACTCTTCCAACATTTAGCCATCTTAAAGGAAAATAGCAAAGACAAACAGTAAGCAACACAACCGTTACTATTTCAGCTAAGAATCCTAAAGTGCACTACAAATGCTTTTCGTGTTACCTAATAACTGGAAAAACATTCTAGAAGCGAATTGCTTAAGATTACATAGAGTCACCTGATTCTATAGAGGAATAACTTTGGGTATGTTCTGTTGTAATTTTTGTTGTTGTTAACTAAATTACAGACTTTATTCTGATTTTGCAGGTCTACCACTAATGTCCTTTTTCTGCTTCAGGTACTCAGTCTGTTCTTGTCTTTCATGACCTCCACCCTTTTGAACAGTACCAGTCAGTTATTTTTTTTTTTAAACATCTTTATTAGAGTATAACTGCTTTCCAGTGGTGGGGCAGTCAGTTATTTTGTAGAATGTCTCTCAGTCTGGGTTTCTCTGATATTTCCTCATGATGAGATGAGGGAATGTATTTTTGGCAAGAAAATCTCAGACATCATATGTCCTTTTCAGAGCATCCTATCAGGGAGCACATGATGTTGACCTGTGTTACGACTGGCTGTATGGTTTTGTGCTGCTGCTGTGACACATCCCCACAGACCTGGCACCGTAGAACAACACCCAGCTTTTTTTGTGTGTATGTGGTACGCGGGCCTCTCACTGCTGTGGCCTCTCCCGTTGCGGAGCACAGGCTCCGGACGCGCAGGCTCAGCGGCCATGGCTCATGGGCCCAGCTGCTCCGCGGCACGTGGGATCTTCCCGGACCGGGGCACAAACCCGCGTCCCCTGCATCGGCAGGTGGAGTCTCAACCACTGCGCCACCAGGGAAGCCCAACACCCAGCTTCTTATCTCACAGTTTCTGCAGCTTAGAGGGCCAAGCTGAGTGCGGCTGGGCTCCCCGCTCAGGGTCTCCCAAGGCCAACATCGAGGTGTCAGCTGGGCTGTGTCCTCAGCTGGAGCCTGTGGTCCTCCAGCTCATTCATGTTGTTGGCAGAATTCAGGATGGACTGTTTTCTTGCGGGTTGGCAGCAGGAATCACTCTCAGTTCCTAGAAGCCATTCTCAAATTCTCACTGGTGGCTTCTCCATTTACAAGGGCAGCAGGAGAATTTCCCTTCCTACAGTCCCTCTCACGCTTTGAATCTCTGACTTCTAGACCCGGATTTAAAAGGCTCATATGATTAGGTCAGGCCCAAACCCATACTCCCTTTTTTAAAGTCAACTGTGTCACATAACCTAGTCACGGATTAAAATCCATCGTATTCACAGCCTGGATGGTTATGAAAGGCATGTCGAAGGTGGGGAGGAAAGGGAGGGAGTAGACATCTTAGAATTATGCCTACCACACTAGTGCTATTAGCCCAATTACTTGGTTTGGCTGGTGTCTTCTGGTTTCTCCGTTGTAACGTTACTATTTTGCCATTTGTAATTAAAAGATACCTTGGGGGAGATACTTTGAACTATGCGAATATTTTATTTCTCCTCAAACCTTCCTACACTAATTTTAACATTCATCAGTGGAACTGTCCATTCTCCTCCATTTATTTATTTCATTGTGGATGCGTGGATATATATTTTATTTGGGGAATTAGAATCCAACACTATCATTATTTTGTTGTTCTAATTGTTCCAGCTTTGGCCATTGGGAGCTCTTTCAGGTTAGCTCCTGTGCCCTTTCCACATGCTCTCATCCTTTTTCAGCACTTCTTTACTTTCTAACACCATAAGACACTCTAGATTCACCTTGTATTTTTTCCTGCTCCAGCCCCAGAATAAATCACTTTTCCACGGATAACTCCAGTTTTAATCCAAGAGAACTAGAAGTACGTTTCAGTTTGTACTGGCTACAAATTGGTGTCTCCACAGGTTAGGTGCAGATTAATGAATGTGTTCGTTTCGATTTGCTGTCCTAACAAAGTACCACAAATTTAGTGGCTTAAAACAACATAGGTTTATTATCTTACAGTCCTGCAGGTCAGAAATCCGAAGTGGTTTTACTGGGCTAATATCAAGGTGTCAGCAGGGCTACGTTCCTTCTGGAGGCTCTAGGGGAGAATCTGTTTCCTTGCCTTTTCCAGCTTCTAGAAGCTTCTACCTGCTTTTGTTGACTCCTGATTCCTTCTTACGTCTTTATTTATTTATTTTTTGGCTGCACCTCATGGCTTCTGGGATCTTAGCTCCCCTATCAGGGACTGAACCCAGGCCCTAGGCAGCAAGAGTGTGGAGCCCTAACCACTGTACCGCCAGGGAATTCCCCTTCCTATGTCTTTAAAGCCAGCAACATAGTGTCTTTCAACCTCCTCTGACTCTTGTCCTGCCTCTTATTAGGATCTTTCTGCTTACATTGTGCCCACCCAGACAATCCAGAATAATCTCCCTATCTCAAGACCCTTAATTCACTCACATCTACGAAATCCCTTCTGCATGTAAGGTAACATTCACAGTTTAGGGGATTAGAACATGGACATATTTGGGGGCCATTATTCTGCCAACCACATAAATATATTTGGACTAATGGGACTATCAGTCCACATAAATCAGGCAAAAGGAAAATATCCCTTTAATAACAGGTCCCTTTTTACTTCTTAGCCCAGTAGGTCCCTTTTTTAAAAATTGCAATATATTTGCACATTTGTCTAAATCCTTTGTAAAAGTAATGTCATTAATCCTCCATTGGTAGGACATTGGTTTTGATTTGTCCTCCAGAAGCAGTGAAGAACTCCTGTTCATCTGTCTCTCCTCCTTCTTCACTGTCACCAACAGCACAGATTTTACAGGACCACACCCAGTTGTAAAAGCAATTATTATAGTTTACCATGATGCATTACTCTGCTGTCTAAAGAGCTCGGTTTCTATAACCTGTGTGTACATTATTAGTTGGAAATTACATTGCCAGAGATAAATGAAAAAAATTAAATGTTCTGGGCTTCCCTGGTGGCGCAGTGGTTGAGAGTCCGTCTGCCGATGCAGGGGACACGGCTTCGTGCCCCAGTCCGGGAAGATCCCACATGCCGCGGAGCGGCTGGGCCCGTGAGCCGTGGCCACTGACCCTGCGCGTCCGGAGCCTGTGCTCCGCAACGGGAGAGGCCACAGCAGTGAGAGGCCCGCGTACCGCAAACAAACAAACAAAAAAATGTTCTCTTCATACTCCTGCCTATAACTGTGCATTTACTTTTTATTCATTTCTGACTGTGCAAGACACTAGATAGATATTAGTGATGACCAGTAAGATGTAATAAATCATGGTTCAAAATATGGGGATATTGCTTTTAGAAGCTTAACCTCAGGGAATAATTCAAATATCTAATTCTTATATACTTATTTTCTGTCTGGGAGTTCGTTTCTAAAACCAAGGTTTTCCCATTCTTACTACTTTCAACAAACCAGAAATACAATTTTTGATGTAAAGTATTATGTGTGAAAAGCCATTTAGGGGCTTCCCTGGTGGCACAGTGGTTAAGAATCTGCCTGCCAACGCAAGGGACACGAGTTCGAGCCCTGACCCGGGAAGATCCCACATGCCGCGGAGCAACTAAACCCATGCACCACAACTACTGAGCCCACGCGCCACAACTACTGAAGCCCACGCGCCTAGAGCCCGTGCTCCGCAACAAGAGAAGCCACCGCAGTGAGAAGCCCATGCACCGCAACAAAGAGTAGTCCCTGCTCGCTGCAACTAGAGAAAGCTCGCGCAGCAACAAAGACCCAACACAGCCAAAAATAAAAACAAACTAATTAATTAATTTTTTAAAAACCAACAAATAAAAGGAAAGCCATTTAATGCTTTCTATTCTAGTACTAAACTATAGATTGGTTGCATACTAAATCACAGGCTTCTAGGTATACTTTTTCATTCTTTCTTTTTAAAGGATGAAATATCAACAACTTATTAAGCACTTATTCCTGCCCAGTGCTTTACACATAATATGTTATTTAGTCAACTCTATGAGGCAGGTGTTACTATCATCATCACCCCCATATCAATAGGTAACAGTAATAGAGATGACATGGCTGCTAAGCAGTAGAACCAGGACTTAAATCTAGGGAACCAATTCCAGAGCTTTCTCCTCTAACACACAGATCGGTGTGTACAGTATCACGTAGTGTTGCCACCCAGTTAAAAAAAAAAATTTTGGATATAATGATTGTTCCAGATCCTGCTCGTAACTGGATCATTTCCCCCAACTTTGACATATAGCTGAAAAACTATAATCTCAATAGACTGTGATACATGCGAACAGAAACTTTAGAAACAGCCTAAATGCTGCACAGACTTAGTAAATCTAAGTCCTATTGAATGCACATACAATAAGCCCAGGACATTTCAGACTCAAGTTCATCATTACCGCTGTTGAAATCATCTCTTTAATTTGAGGGCATTACTCAGGGAGAATGTAGCTCCCAGCACAGTTATTCAGAATAAGGTAGAACTATACACTAGTATCTTTTGCCATTGGCCGTTACTTTCCCATATTTAAGTTGGACTGCTATCCATTTAGGTATTTGCTATGATTTGAATGTTCGTGTCTCTTTAAAATTCATATGTTGAAATCGTAAATGCCTAAGGTGATGATATGAGGAGGTGGCGCCTTTTGGAGGTGCTTAAGTCATGAGGATGGAACTTTCATGAATGGGATTAGTCCCTTCCGTGTTGAGGACACAGTGAGAGATGGTAGTCTGCTACCATCTGTTGCAGACCCTGGAAGAGGGTTTTCACCAGAACTTGACCCCAGCCTCCAGAACTGTGAGAAATAAATTTCTGTTGTTTATAAGCTACCTAGTCTGTTGTATTTTGTTATAGCAGCCCAAACAGATTAAAACAGTATTATTTCTCCAGTTCTTGGAAAAATCCTGGATGGAAACTTAAATTTTTGCTGCCTCATGATAGATTTTTTTTGTTTTTTTTTTGGCACACGGGCTTAGTTGCTTTGGGGCATGTGGGATCGTCACGGACCAGGGCTCAAACCCGTGTCCCCTGCATTGGCAGGCGGACTCTTAACCACTGTGCTACCAGGGAAGCCCTTGTGATAGATTCTTAACAATATATTCTGTTCACATCTAGTCAGAAAGAATGATTTTCATGTTTACTTTATACATTTGAGTACTTACATATTTCATTCATAGAAACGTGTAAATTTTTCCATTCCAGAACACCTGAATCAAAAATATTTTCATGTTGAAGTTTGTAGATATTTCCCAACCTATTTTTTTTAATTAATTAATTTATTTATTTTTGGCTGTGTTGGGTCTTTGTTTCTGGGCGAGGGCTTTCTCTAGTTGCGGCAAGCAGGGGCCACTCTTCATCGCGGTGCGCGGGCCTCTCACCGTCACGGCCTCTCTTGTTGCGGGGCACAGGCTCCAGACGCACAGGCTCAGTAGTTGTGGCTCATGGGCCTAGTTGCTCCGCGGCATGTGGGATCTTCCCAGACCAGGGCTCGAACCCTGGTTATTATTATTATTTTATTATTAGTTATTGTCTATCAATAACTTTAAAGAAATAGAAGATAGTATCCTAAAAGACCAATAAAAATTACACAGCATGTATAATGTATTCCAAATGTATAAAGAGGCAGTTACTCAACATTTGACAAACTAGCTAATTTCAGACTTTTTGCTCTGGATCTTTTGATTTATTAGTTTGCCTGAGATCAAATTGCAACACCCTTAAACTATATTATGAACAGGGTTCTCCTAAAGAAGATACAGATATTTATTATTTAGGGGTAAGACAAAGTTTTGTTTTTTTAAGAGAGGACCTTAGTTTTAGCTTTGGAAAATTTATGCATGGCCTTGAAAACTTTATTAATTTATTCATAAAATATTTACAGTGAGCCTACTTAAGGAAACTGTACTAGGACTTATACAGATGGTCACATACTATAAGGGGTTGAGAAATTATTGTCTCTGATAGTTTCTGGTGCAATAAAGCACATGTATGCTTTTAGTGACCAGAAAGATACCAGATCTCAATTTCCTATTGGGCCCATAGTTCTTTCCCTGGTCCCTGGATGGGTAACCCTCCATTATGTGTTTTCAGTGATACATATGAAAAATGTATACATTCATATTTGTGCCTCTAAATCCATAGGTGGTAGATAAAGTAGGTGGTACCTAATATCCCCATTTTACAGATGAAAAAATATATATCAAAGACCCAGTCATTTAAATCAATAACAACTGCTATGACCCAGGGCCTATTTGCTTTAGTTTCCCTGTCTCTACTCCTAGTTAAATAACAGAAATGATGTGAGAAGAGAACCACCTAGATGGTAAAACACTAAGATGACTTTCTAGTACTTTTGCAAGCAAAATTTTAAATGTATAAAGAGGATGGCTTACTGCTCTAGTAAAATGCTCCCTCCTCCAAACAAATGATAAATTTGGAGGAGAAACGTTTTCTCTTCAAATAAAATTGTGCTGCTCTTTGATCCCATGATGTCATTTCAAGGAATGTGTCCTAACGGATGTATTTAGAAAAGTATGCAAATGTTTACGTATAAGGATATTTATTACTACATTATCTGTAATAGAAAAAAAAATCTAGGAAAGCCCTAAATATCCCATCAATAAGGAAGCAGTATAGTATAGTGGTTAAGAATCACCTGGATTCAAATCCCATCTCCATAATTTACTATGTGATCGTGGACAAATTATCTCACTGTGCTGTTATCTTACCCATCTGTAAAGTGAAGCTAGTAACAAAATTTACTCCACTGGGTTGTGACAGTATTTAGAACAGTGCCTAATCCATAGTATATGCTCAATACATTTTAGTTATCATTATTGATAGGGAATTGGGATCCATTTTTGTAGAGGCACACGATGGAATACTAGGCAGCTTTTTAAAAAAGACAGCTTTATGCACTACTTAACCAGAAGGCAGTCTGTTGCTGACTCATTCTGTCTCCCTCCCTCCAATGCCCCCCAAAATATGTAGCTAGAGAGGGGCTAAATTTGATGCATATATGTTGAAGAACAGAGAGTAAATTTGGGGGGGCTCTGGTGGAAAAGAGTAAATTTCGAGGGTTTGCGGGGGAAGGAAGGTGAGAGGCTTTGGGGCAACATGGAGGGTGAGGAGAGAAAAGACCAGCCAACTTTTCTTTTTTTTAAAGCAAAGAAAACTTATGTTTATTAAAATGTTTGTTAGGTGACACACACTTTGCTGCCAATTTGACGTGAGTAAATAATTCCATTTAGTCCTCAGAGTAACCCTAAGGGGTGGGTGTTCTTGCTGGTTGACCACAAAATCATAGAGGTGAAGTGGGCTGGTTAAGTCACACATGGGGCTTGACCAGGATCTGTGAAACTCCAAACCTGTATTAGTTCATGACTTCGAGATACTTTTCTCAGCTCGATGCTCTTCACTTAAATGTCCTCTCTAGGTGAGGAAGCACATCCATCAGTGCCTCCAAATAAAGCATAAGTTCCTTCATGAAGCAAACCACATTGTCTGGCATCTACAAACCTTTACGGCACCATTTTGTCAGAGCCGCTGTTTTCCCAAAAGGGCATGCTTTCTCAGATCTCTGCGTCCTTGTTTGCTGTGCTCCTTCTGTCCACTTGGCTTACTCCTACTCAACCCACAAGACTCCTCACAGTAAGCACTTCCTCTTGGAAGCCTTCCCTGATAGCTCTTGACACCCTCCCTGTCAGGGCTGTCATGAAGGTGCCTTCTCTGCTGTTCCCAGAGCACCTTGTTCTTGTTCTGTCACAGCACTTGCACATAGATGCAATCATCAGTGACTTGTCTGTCTTTGCCACTGATGACTGGGTCTATCTCCAGCACCTGTACAGTCCTCAACCCATAATAGTTGCTCAATTAACATACAGGAACTGGGGATGGATATTATCCCTAGTTATCACTCTTCTTGAGCTTTTTTTTTTTTTGAAGTATAGTTGATTTACAATATTCTGTTAGTTTCAGGTGTAAAACAAAGTGATTTGGTTATACATATATATTATGTATATATCTATATTCTTTTTTATTCTTTTCCATTATAGTTTATTACAAGATATTGAATATAGTTCCTTGTGCTATACAGTAAGTCTTTGCTGTTTATTTGTTGTATATATGGTAGTCTGCATCTGTTAATCCCCTACTCCCAATTTATCCGTTCCCTCCTCACTCCCCTTTGGTAACTGTAAGTTTGTTTTCTTTGTCTGTGAGTCTGTTTCTGTTTTGTAAATAAGCTCATTTGTACTATTTTTTAGATTCCACATATCAGTGATATCATATGATATTTGTCTTTCTCTGTCTCGCTTACTTCACTTAGTATGATAATCTCTAGGTCCATCCATGTTGCTGCAAATGACCAGCTAACGCTTTTGATGTATTAGTTTGGTGGGTGGGTTCAGGGGAGAAAAGGGACCAGGGAAAGAATTATGGGCCCCATAGGAAACTGAGATCTGGTGGTCTTTTTGGCCATTAAATGCATACATATGTTCTACTGCAACAGGAACTCTAGCAGAGACAATAATTTCTCAACCGTTTATTGTGTGGTAAGCATGCTAAGTCAGAAGTGAGTCAACACTGCTCTCTGGGAGGTGCTTGCCAGGGAAAAGGAATGACTTCCTGGGCTGCAGGGCCGATTTAGGAAAATTCCTTGCCCAGCGCCCTAATCAGTACTTTGGTGCCTGGGAAAAATTAACTTATTCCCAGGGGTGAGCTGTTGACTTGCTCCACTCAAGCTTGAGGATTAGGCATTATAATTTGAGTTAACATCACAATGTTCAAATTTAAAAACTGAGCAGGCACAGTCCTTGCCTAGTAGCCTTAGTTGTAAAGCTATTAAAGATAATAGCAGGTTGGTGTATTCATAGCATAGAAGCTCCCAATAATCTCTTTGGTAGTTTGCCTAGCAGAAATGTCTCTGACCCCTTTTAGGGTGGTTTCTGTTTTCCTTCTGAAAACTGCTTTTCTTGCACAGGGACTTAATGAATTAACTCACAAAACATGAAATGGAAGAACCAATTCCAATCAAAAAGATCTTAGTGGAATAAGATGTGGACTCTCAAAGAATCAAACAAGTTATTTAAAAAGATTAGGTATCTCTTTTCTGGCAGTCAATAGATTTATACAGGGTACCACACTTTCCTGAAGCCACTCCCTTACAAAATATTTATCCTAATATTCCAGTTTTGGATGAGAATCTGAGAATCGTTCTGGTTTAACCAAAGGGCAATATATTTTGTATGCTGAGTCACAATGAAGGAAAGGTACAGATTACATGAGATGACAATGACAAATGTGAACCTGTAGAAAATGAGCCTCATATATGACTGGGAACGACGTGAGAGGAAAAGTATTAGCTAAGAACATGAGAGACAAACCACTAGAGAGAGGAAGAGTGAACGAAGTGAGGAGCAAATCCCACCTCTTATGGAGCAAGAGGTTTTAAGAGAGATGGACAGCTGCATTTGACTAGAAAGTGAAGGGCAAACATAGGGGAGGGCACCGGTCACAGAGTAAAGACATACGCAAGTTACTGAGGAACAACCCCAAATTCCCAAGGGAATGCTGCTGCCCCTCACTCCTCATTCCCTCTGGGTTTGCAGATACAAAACAAGCTCCATCCCATGACGGGGTGCAGCTGTTTAGTTGCGGCTACTAAGCAAACCATAAATTTCCACTTTATGCTTTATGGGAATTGTAGTTTGGGGTTTGAGGAGCTATCTGAAGGCTCTATTATGATTGAACTTTATCCACATAACAACACATCTCAGATCAAGACCAGGTTATTTTCAGTCTTCAAAGAAAAAAAGCAGAAACAGGCAAAAATTTTTGGCCTTTATTTTTCTTGGCAGGGGAAATTGAGATTAATGAAATTTAGTCATGCTTTACTGCTCCTTTTAGATTTCCAACATTATCCCAGGGCTTTCCAGCAGCAAGGTATATGCTTCTGTTCTAGAACAATGGGACAAGGTCACCCTAACCCTAGGCACATAAGGAAAATCCCCAAGTCTTGGAAGAGTTTAAAGACCTCAACAGACTCAGTTCCTGTCCTAGTTTGCCCATGACTTGCCACCTTTTTTTAATTCAGAAAATAATTTACATTAATAACATACAGTACATTGTCTAGCAGGGGGGTTGCTTACTCTGCTGAAGAATATAGTAAATCCTGTGAAGTGGAAATGGAATAGAAGATACTGAAAAAGTACACTTTGGGTTCCACTACTGTACTCAAACTGTGATACTAAATATATTACTTGAGGAACATTACTCCATTTGGCCTAGTACTTACCCAATCTGCAGTAACCCAGGGTGGACAATCTGTAGGCAACCTAACAAAGGCTCATTTCCTCCTCTAAATAGCCTTAATCCCCCCAAAAGCATTTCAGTTATAGGTGCCAAGGTTCTTGAGTTGTATTTAAAAGCTTAAAGAATTAGAGCCAAAGAGAAGGGCCTGAACTCTATCCTATATATGAGAGGGGACTTACCAACTTTATACTAAATACAAAAGCAGTCGAGTTGTGGTAAGTAATGAGAAAATAGCTATAGATGAATTGGTATATTATAGAAACCTCACTTTATAGTTGATTAGAGTCATTTTTTCCTGTGTATCTCCCTCTTCATTACTGCAGTATGTATCACAGGGCCGATGGCAGGAACTAATTGTCCCCCAATACCTATTCTCCCTTTGTGGTGGTTTTAATTATTTGACCTTCCTCCCATCAAGAGGTGGGATATATGCTTCCTCCCCTTGAATCTGGGTGGGCTCTTGAGACTGGCTTGACCAATAAAGTACAGTGAAGTGATGCTATATAACTTCTGAGGTTGTCATATAAAGCAGCTTCCTCCTTGGTCTCTAGGAACGCTCTTGCTCTTGGAGCCCTGAACCGCCCTGTGAGTACAACTGTCCTGAGACTGTTATGCTGAATAGGCCACAGGTAGATGCTCTGTAAGACAATCCCATCTGACCCTGTCCTTCCACCATTCCCGCCCAGGAGCCAAACATGTAAGTGAAAATGCCATCTGGGGACTGAAGGTCCTCCAGCCACAGCTGCTCCAGTTCCCAGCTATTTGAGTCATCCCCCAATATTCTAGTCATCCAGCTGTGACTCCATCTCCCTGTGCCCTTTCTATATTTTGGATCCACGGAATCTCATGAGCATAATAAAATGGTTGTTGTTTTACACCACTAAGTTTGGGGTGGTTTGTTACATAGCAAAAGATCAACTAGAACACATCTTAGAATTTCTGTTTTAGTTGAGTAGATGGCTGTCCAGCTGGAAGCTGCATTTCCCAGCATCCTCTCATGCAGGTGAGTGTGGCTATAAGTCTTGCCTATGGTATGTGAATGGAAGTGATGCAATTTCCAAGTCATGTCAATAAAACATCAGTGCTTGTCCTCCACTTCTCGCTCACTCTTCTTGTTGGCTGAGACATAGTGATAATTGGAGCAGCTACGTAGGATCCATAGATATTCTACATGGCTGTCACGGTTTGGATTCCCCAGGTAGCACACTCTGAGCAGAATTCAATGTGCAAAATATTTATGAAAGAGTTCCATGGGGGTCAACACCTGTAAGGGAGAGGAAGAAGGCAGGAGTGGGCAGAGGGAAAAGTTGAGCTGCAATGCAGGTCCAATGACAGCCTCAGCCAGCCCCACAGAACGCTTGAGAGCTAAACAGCCTTTGAGAAGTGTCCTCCATTGGGTCTAGATGGCCAGGCCTTTATACTCCCACGTGAGTCAGTCATTGGATGTGGGTACCCTGGTGTATGCCTTTGCCTGGTTGTAATCATAGTGTATTATCTATTACTGCATAACAAAATAACCCAAAATTTCGTGGTTAAAAACAACAAATATTTATTAGCTCATAATTTCTGTGTGTTAGGAATCCAGAAATGTATGGGGTTGCAATTAGGCTGTTGGCTGGGGCTACAGTCACCTCCACTCAATTGGCAGCCAGGATTCAGCTCACTGATACGGTTACTGGAAGGCCTCTTCCTTACCACATGAGGCCTCTCCATAGGCTGCCTAAGTACCCTCACAACATGGCAGGCAGTGATCTGAGACGGAGAGAACCAGAGAGCCCAAGACAGAAACCACAGACTGTTTAAAACTTCATCTCAGCAGAGGCATCCCTATTCATTAGAAGTGAATCAGGAAGTCTAGCCCACACGCAAGGAGCGAAGATGACAAAAGGGTGTGAATCCCAGGAGGCAGGGATCATTGGGGCCATGTTAGAGGCTGCCAACCACATGTTAGAGGCTGCCAACCACATGTAGTATGCATACAATTTTGCATCCTATTTTTAGTTTTCATCAACTTAAATGTTTTGTTTTGCTATTTTTCATTTAAACAATGTTTTTAAAAATTACAGAAGCAATATATTCTTATTGTAAAAGCCTTCAAATGCTCAAATGTTGTGGGTTTTTTTTTTTTTTTTTTGGCAGCACGCGGCCTCTCACTGCTGTGGCCTCTCCCGTTGCGGAGCACAGGCTCCGGACGCGCAGCCTCAGCGGCCATGGCTCACGGGCCCAGCCGCTCCGCGGCACGTGGGATCTTCCTGGACCGGGGCACGAACCCATGTCCCTGGCATCGGCAGGCGAACTCTCAACCACTGCACCACCAGGGAAGCCCCAAATGCGCAAATGATAGAGGCATACAATCCTTTTCTTTATGCTATTCCTCAGACTAGTTGAACTACCTAGAGGTAAACACAATTGGTTTTTTTTGCATCTGCTGAGATACTTTTCATATATGTATTTCTCTTTGTAGTCCTAATACTTAATATTGTATTCACACACAGCAGATACTCTGCAAATCTTTAATAAATGTTGGAGCTGAGTTTCAGGCTTTGAGATGTCACTGAATCGGGAGTCGGAAGGGCTGGTTCAAATCACAGGATCTGTCCCTTCATTTACTCCTTATTCTCCTTGGCCTCCATTTCCATAATTACCAAATGTACGTGTGATACTAGATTTTTTTCTACAGTCCTTTTCAGATCCGAAATTATATGCGTCTAAGAAGGAAATTAGGGACTTCCCTGGTGGTCCAGTGGTTAAGACTCCGTGCTTCCACTGTAGGGGGCATGGGTTCCATCCCTGGTCGGGGAACTGAGATCCTGCACGCCGTGCAGCATGGCCAAAAAGAAATAAGAAGGAAATTGTTATTCATCTTATGATCTCTTTATATACCAATTCAAATTAAATATTGTAAACTAATTACTAGTTCTAGACTGTACATTTTACCCTGTTTTTCAATATCAACATATGCTTTTCAGTGTAAGTTATTTTAAAAAAATTAAGATGTCAATGATTTTGAATATCAATCATAGTTTGAATATCAGTCATAGGTAAGTCTTTAATCTTTAAAATTTTTCAGTAATAAAAACCATAAAACACTTTAAGCACAAGGGTATTTGGCTCTGAGATCTTTGTTCTCTTACAATCTAGATCTGAGGTCTAATCAAATTTCTCATTAACATTCTTGTCTCTTGGGCTAAATGAAATAAGCAACATACTGTGCAACTGTTAAGACATTTTAAAATACTGGTTATTAGAAAATTATTTGGGGATTACTGTTTTCTTTATCTTTTTATAAAAGGTGGCCATTATGTATACACACATACTTTTTTGGTTCCAAAATGTCTTTATCAAGGTTCATTTTTTTCACATGTACTTGTTTCCAAAAGTTGGGTCAATCACAAACCTAAGGTCTAGCTATGCTAAGGTAGGATTAACCTTACAAAATGTCTAAAAAATTGTCATACTCATGCGTGTCATTTATTTCTGCTTGAACTATTCCCCAGCCACACTGGGCCTTTGGTAACAGGGGTTTGTAATCACTTTGCTAGTGACATTTTAACAGTGGTCATGAATGACATTGTTAACATTAAAAAAAAACCCACCTCTTACCACTGCTTTTGTTGCTAAGCTGCTTTAGTTCTTCTCCCTGTGGGAGCTTGAATCGTGGTGGGGTAATTTGTTCCGGCAACAATAAAGCTGACAGTTATTAGCCAAAGCTTCATGTTGGCAAAAGAATTCACCTGTCCCCTTTTATGCACATCAATAGCTCTTACCCTCCTTCAGTACCCTTTCTATCACCAGCATATAGTTTTCCCTCTTCTGATTGCATTGCTTTTTGGTTTTGCTTTCAGAAGTAGTCTTTTTTAAGGGTTAGAATCCAACAGACTCAGTAAATCTTACTGTGACTAGTAAAAATTCCATCAAAATATGCAGAGCTCTGCAATAATAAATTAATCTTCACAATCCTGGTGGACAGTTTGTAGTAGCAGTATTCTGTTACTTAGGTTGACCTTGGACAAGTCATTTAATTCTCCAGTCTTAGGAAAGAAATACATTTCTTTAGGAAAACAGAAGCTAGAGGTTATATTAGGCATGACTTTCCCTCACAATCAATGGAATTGAGTTTTGTACTCAATTCACTTAGAAGGGGGACTTCAAGGGCTCCCATGGATGGTTAGTTGCAACCTCCTGAAACATCCCGCAAAGTTCTGCACACACATTTTCCTATAATGATGGTTCTTAGTCCCTAAGCACATTGAGCATTCACTGTGTCAGGAAATAGGCCAAGCAAGTTTTAGAGGCTTTCTGACTTGCTCCTCATAACAACCCTGTAAGGTTGGAGGTTTTTGTTCTTATTAGAACATTTATCCTCATTTTACAGATGAAGAAATAGTTAAATTTTTCCAAGTAATATTTCCAAAGTTGAACAAGATCTGACCTGGCAAGAAACAGTGTTTAAACAACTCAGCACCAAACAATAATAAATTATTGTATACTGAGTATTGTTAACAAGGTATAATGCTTTTTATTGATGTATTCATTATAATACAATTCACAATAAATTTGGGGGGGCATTCTGTATGAAGTTTAGGCTTTAAAATTTTTCCTGTATATATATTCAATTCTTATAGTGGTCCACAAGGTTTTTTGAGGCAAAATGGGACAGTAAAAAATATCTCTAATTAAACATTCTTGCCTTTAGTCTTTAACTGGGTAACAATGGGCAAGTTATTTGATACTTCTTGGGTCTTAATACCAATTGTTAGCAGGGTTTTGTGAAAATTAGACACAATGTACTTAAAGCTTTAATGGCACGTATTAGAATATCTTTTCTAAATGGTATTATTTATTATTCCAGGGTCTTCCAGATTGCCGTCTTCACCTAAAAGGACTTGGCCTTGATCCTTTGTAGATTTCTCATTGTTGACTCCCTTGTTGCTTACAGTCAAAATTACATCAGCTGTTATTCTTCTCATCTATATGTATTTTTCTTCTATCTGGGTCTCTTCTTCAGAAAGTCTTGCAACCATCTTCAATGTTTATGGTCACAATAACCTTAATATTTAGCGTTAGGTGACTAATAGGCACCCATGGGACAGACTTTCATGTTTACTTTATGTAAAAACCAACAAATTTTATTGAGTACTACTTAGCCCAAACAAGGTATTCTTTACAGAATTCCAAGTTCAACACATGCTGCCTAGATGGCAGTCCTAGGATCCTGGACCATCTTAGTTATATATCACCTTTTCTCCATTTGAATGCAATATTCCCTCACCAAGAATCCTATGAAGTCTACACTCATTCATTGAAGAGTACTGTGCAAAACACAAAACTGAAAGTGTTTGCCCCCTTGAGGTCAGCAACAGTGCTAAGGGATAAAGAAGGTAGAGAGAGATAAGAAGTTTGTATTAAATTCAAAGACTTTCACCAAGAATTTATACAATTTATACAATTTCAGGCAACTGAGAATTTTAAGCAAAGTACTTTAAGCAAAGTATACAACTTCATGACTGAAGTGAATAAAATAATTCTGAAAAAACTGTTACAGGTGACAAATTTTGTACAATTTTTGAAGATAAAGTACTGGTGACATACTATAGTCTAAAATTTTTATCCTCTGTTATATCAGTAAAATCACAACCTATAGTTGGGCTAAGTCTTTGATGAAAGCAAAAAGGAATAAGGATTACAAAACAAAGGATTCTGAACATAGATTTTGAAAACAAATTAATATAGCATTAGATTATCTCCTAGATTAATTGTAAATTTTTAATTTTTTTTGACAATAGAAAATTATGAGAGCTGTTAATTTTGCCTTTTATTACTGGAATAATTTAGTTGACTTAGTACTACAGATGGTGTTAATATAATAAATATGGAACATCAATGAGGACCTAAATTATGTCTCTTGAAACCTCCCTCATTCCAAGGGTGTATGTGTGTGCAATCTATTATACAAAGAAAAATATCCCATAAATCACCATGACATTATATAAACAGATTCAAAAGAAAACAGAAAAATGTGTTATCCATTAAGCTTCTCAATACTGATTCTTAGACGTAACAACCTATGGAATCTGTACTAATGGGAGGAAATTATGTGCAGCAGTTAAGAACAATGGGCTTTGAAGTCAGAGAACCAGGCTTGATTCTATGACTCTTTTGCTGTGGCCTTGGGCAAGCTAACCAATATCCATGGGCTTTAGCTTCTTCACCTGTAAAATGAGATAATACTGGCTGACAGGGAAGTAAAAGGACAAAACAATATAATGTATGTAAAGCCAGAGTGCTTAGTATGTAGAAAATCCTGAATAATCATTAGCCTTCATTATTATGATTATTATTAGCGCTGTCCAAGTATACATCTGATGTATGATTATATTATATATATTTTCTATCTACCCAGCTTCACAGAATACTTAAATCTTTTCTTTAGCACTAGAAAAAAATAGGTCCTAATGGAGCTATTATTTCATCCATTTTATAAACTAAGTGATCAATGAAGATAAACAAAAATTCATATTTTAAGGATTTTCTTTTTTATGTCACAAGGATTATCAGTGCTTTTACATGAAAGGGCATCTATACATGTTTATTAAACTATTTAACATTTACACGCAATACATAAATGTTTGGAAACCTCAAAGTTCTTTGACAATTGCAATATTGTTTTCAAATAAATCATGGTAGAACCTTAAATATTACATCATTTAGATTATTTTTTAGAGAGATACACCTCTAAGAGATCATGCCAACGTAACTGTCCTTTAACTAACTGGGTGCTAGTAGATGTTTCAGCATATGGATGGTTCCTCTACTGCATGGGCACCCTCTGTGACAGCTTTGACACATTTAGCCATTGTCTGTGAGGCTCTGCTAATTGAATCTGAAAGATATCAAGAAAATGTGCGTTTTGATAACACAACTTCAAAAGAAGCACACAGTAAAACTTTCCTGTTGCACATATTCAGGAACAACAACAATAAAAAAGACTGGAAGAGTCTATGTAACTATACATAAACATTGTAAAATCAATAAGTTCAGAAGATAAGCCCCTTAATAGCTAAATGCTTTTAATAAGTACTCCTAGGAATGATTAAATAATTATATACAGCCATATAAAGGGCCAGTATGCAACCATTAAAAATATTATAGAAAAGTATTAGAGACAGGAAAAGAATGTGCAATATACCATTACTGAAAAAAGGTTACAGAACAGTGTACTAAAATCCATGAATTCACTTTATGGGTGAATTTTATGTATGTGAATATTTCAATAAAGCTGTCCAAACCCTCTCTCCCAGAGTAAATAAGTAATCTCATTTTTAGTTTAAATAAATTAATATATGTGTATATCCCTGGATGACTGGCCAAAATGTTAAACATAGTTATTTCTGGGTAGTGGGATCATAGTGATTTTTCCTTGCTCTTGTGGGCTTAGGTATGTATTCTACAATGAACATAACTTTTATAATACAACTGAAAAAAACCTATTAAAAATAATCTGAGGGCTTCCCTGGTGGTGCAGTGGTTGAGAGTCCGCCTGCCAATGCTAGGGGACACGGGTTCGTGCCCCAGTCCGGGAGGATCCCACATGCTGCGGAGCGGCTGGGCCCGTGAGCCATGGCCGCTGAGCCTGTGCGTCCAGAGCCTGTGCTCCGCAATGGGAGAGGCCACAACAGTGAGAGGCCCGCGTACAGCAAAAAAAAAATAATAATAATAATCTTAGGGCTTCCCTGGTGGCGCAGTGGTTAAGAATCCGCTTGCCAATGCAGGGGACACGGGTTCAAGCCCTGGTCCGGGAAGATCCCACATGCCGTGGAACAACTAAGCCTGTGTGCCACAACTACTGAGCCTGTGCTCTAGAGCCCATAAGCTGCAAATACTGAGCCTGCGTGACACAACTGCTGAAGCCTGTGTGCCTAGAGTCCATGCTTTGCAACAAGAGAAGCCACCACACTGAGAAGCCCGCACACCTCAAAGAAGAGTAGCCCCCGCTCGTCACAACTAGAGGAAGCCTGCATGCGGCAACAAAGACTCAATACAATCAAAAATTAAAATTAAAAAAAAAATAATCTTAGATACAAACTGCACCAAGAACTTGAAAAATATACTCCTATCTGCTTTTAGACAGAAAATTATTTTAAATTGTCTATCAACTATCTCATAACCTAGATGTTATATCAAGTGTTGTAAAATCTGTAGTAAACAAGTTTATTAGTCTGCATTCCTTAAGCACATTCTTAACCATTTACATCAGAAGCACCATTTGGCATGTTTCACATTTTAGTGTTTTGATTCTTCTACTGTAATTCTCAGAAAAACCTTCACAGATGTTTGTCACTTAGAAAATTCTCCCTAAATTGCTATACAGTAATTCTTCATACAGTAGTAAAATTTTATATTTAAAATCTGTTAATTCTTGGATTTTCAAACACTACTTACATTTCAGAAAGAAAAATTAGAGTAAAATCAGAAAATATAAAGTTACATTAGTTCTGATATTTGAAAAATCTTCTGAGATTAAAAACATCAAATACTACCACTAGCACGTTGGAATCATAATGCTAAATTAGGTGATTTTACTCCTCTCTACCTTTCATGTTTGGCAGTCATGCTGACAACTGCGTACCTGTCATGTAGAAGTCTTTTATTGTTAGCTGAGGTGGAACAAGTGGATCAGCAAGAAGGTGTTGGTTCACGAGCTGCAAAAAAAGAGTAAGAGATCAATAATAATAGTATTGAAAATTAGTACTGTTACACCAGAGGATACATTATTATGAAAACTGCGTATAGGCGTGTTTTTACCTTGGAAAGCTCATTTGCTTGCTGGAAATAATTAGCTCCTTCGACATCATCATATCGAACAAGATTAGGAGAGACTTCTTCCAATCTGTTCCTTACTTGATCCAGAGTATCATATGGAAGAGTCATACCTGCAATCTATAACATAACAGGTTCCAAAAATTGACATAAAGCATTAATACTTAAATATTTCAAATAATACATCATTGCAACTATGGTAAAATAATGCAGTACTACTATGAAAAATATATTGGTGTCCATTTGTATGTATATTAAGCAGGTGGTTAAGTGGGGAATACTACTGTAAATAATTCTTCTAATTCATAAACAGCTGTCAATACATTAGTAATTTGTTTTTAGAAAATACACTGATTATGAAATAAAGAAATGCTTTGCTAAATTTGAATGCTTTGGCTAACCTGCTATTGCTCATATATAAAGTTGACAGACAACTGTATATTATTATTTTAAATCTCATGATGCTTTTTATAGTTAAAGAGTTAAAAACACAAGTCAAAAGTAAAAACACCTATTTCAAATCCCCATGTTTGTTTTTTTTTCGGCCACGCCACGTGGCCTGTGGGATCATAGTTCCCCCACCAGGGATCAGACCCGCGCCCTTGGCAGTGAAAGTGTGGCATCCTAACCACTGGACCTCCAGGGAATTCCCCAAATCCCCGTTTTCTGAACACGTTTTTCCTACAGAGATTATTCAAGTCATCTCTGCATTTCAGACGTGCATCTTCCTTGACTTCGAAAATCATTCTGACAAGCTAACATGTCAAACATTCCATTAGCATCACTAAGGACAAATACCTCAGAAAGTGCTCTTATAATTTTCCAGTCTTCTCTTGCCAAGCCAGGAGGTGTCACTGCTACTTTAGTCTGCTGAGCTCGGCCCTCAGTATTGACATAAGTAGCAGACTTCTCTGTGTAAGCAGCGCCGGGGAGAATAACATCCGCTATAGGAGCTCCAACATCACCATGATGTCCTGTGAAAAGACGGAAAATGGCAAACCACATTTTAGCACAAAGCTGATTAGGTATTATACATGAACACAGTATATATCCTTTTAAAATTACATTTTTATAATTATAAGTGTTTTAAAAATTAAAACAATATAGTATTGAAGTATTTGGAATAAAAATTAAAGCCCACTTTGCCCACAGTTAAACTCCCTTCCCAAAGAAAACTATTGTGAAAGCATTTGCTATGTGTCTTCCCAGATTAATTTTTGCAAATACACAAATACGTATAACAACATAAACACACATATTATGGGCAACTAGGTGTATCATTTCTCTTGATCATTACAAAGTGAAACGCTCAGATGTATGTTAGTGAAATTTGGTAAAGTAAACTGAAATGGTGGAGGAACAAAAAGTGTCAGGAGTATGACATACAGGAGTATGATTAAGAGCATAAACAGAAGATTACAGAAATAGTATGCTGAAAGACTATCACTCATTAAAAGTTTAACAGAAGGTGTTGGAAGAAAAAAGAAACTTTAGTTAATTGAAAGAAAAGCCAATGTACATGTTTGCATATGTACATGTTTGCATATGCATAGAAGTACATATGAACTGTGCATCTATCTAAACCATCATCAATGATTATCTCTGGATAGAACTAGGATAGGATTTTAGTTTATGCATTTTGGTTTAACTTTATTAAACTAAAGATACGGAATATTACATAATGCTTTTTATGTGGTATGGCAATAAAAAGCCTAGTGTAAGTGTATGGTGTTTGTGTTAAATGAAGTGAAAAGTTATATACTTTTCTCTATAAAATATCCAGGAATACTCGACTCCTTTTATTCCAAAGAGGCTTGATTACATTTGCAATGAGTTAGAGATCAAGAAAATGAGTCAAACACAAAAAACCAAAGGAGTGCTATTAAATATAATTCATTAAGTGTCTTATGACACAGGACTCGTGATTTTCTAACTTTTACACTGTTTATATATATAAAAAAGCTTCTCCTTGATTACATAATAACATTAAATATTCTTTGAAAAACTGAATTTAATGTTACATAATATTTCATAATTTAAATTACTATTACTGGGGGCATTTAGGTTTCTTCTAATTATTTGTTATTAAAAAACATGAGGTGGGGCTTCCCTGGTGGCGCAGTGGTTGACAGTCCGCCTGCCAATGCAGGCGACACGGGTTCGTGCCCCAGTCCGGGAAGATCCCACATGCCGCGGAGCGGCTGGGCCCGTGAGCCATGGCCACTGAGCCTGCGTGTCCGGAGCCTGTGCTCCGCAACGGGAGAGGCCACAACAGTGAGAGGCCCGTGTACCGCAAAAACAAACAAACAAACAAACAAAAAACATGAGGTGATAATTCTTAATAGCAATAGCAACTATGTAACTAATAAACCTATTTTTTATAAACGTATTTTTTTAAATATAAAATCTAAAACATTTAAATATCTATAAAAATACATATTAACAAATATGTTTTTAAAATTGGTGTGTGTGTAGGGAAATTCTCAAATGGAAGATAATCAATCCACTAAATATATTGCCATATAGTTCCTAATATACACAATGTACTATTCTCTTCTGTTTCTAGTGCCATAGATGCTACTAACCTTGATAAATAATGAAACAATCCTTTGGCAAATCCTGTCGAGTAATACAACCTCCATCTGCTCCCAGAAGAAACAGCACTTTGGGAGGGTTCTTCCGAATTGCTTCCACCCCAGGTTTATAGCCAAGGTCCAAAGCAGCTACTTGGCTTGCAATCCTGTAAAACAAGTACGAGTTTTTAGCATACTTGTTGTGTTTTCATTATAAAAATTTAAATGTGATTCTTGAAATGATACCTAGTCTCTTTTCTATTCAATGCTGTCAAAGATCTTCCCTCATCATTTTTACCCATTTGAAATAGATGTCAAAACCAGAAGCAGCTGTCTTTTACTGTTTCAAGAATGGCAAAAAAGTAAATAAGATGCTTAGGACACTGTTTCTTCATGAAGTAATACTTAATGGACTAATTCTGGAAACTTTATGCCAACTGCAATTGTCTTAAGTTGATTTTTATTCAATACAGTAAGACTTGATAAGTCAAGCACAGTCATTAGAGAAAAATTAGATGATTTTGAAAACCAAAAGGGAAAAATTTAAACACCACTCATAAAACTAATTCAGAGAAAACTATAATTAGTATACTGTTGTATGTTCTTATGGAATTTTTTCAATGAACATATATTACTAAGAGAAGCAGATAATAATCTTTTAAAGAAAAGGTTTCAAAGAACTATACTTTGAACATTTGGGAGTCTTTGGTCTAGTTTGCTGTTGTTAATTTTCTTACAAGAGATAGTAGCCATTTTGAGGACCTACTGTGAATAAAGCTAGTTGGGTTTTACGTATTTGGTAAGGGAGGAGGGCAGGTCAGACGAACTCCCGATAGATGCTGCTGCTCTGTCAAACTCTCTAATGGGACATCAAAAGAATAAAATAGTTTGAAAAATTTAACAAAAGAAGTGCAAGATTTGTATAATGAAAATTACAAAACAACTCCAAAGGAAATTAAAGACCATAACAAATGGAAAGACATCTATGTTCATGGATTGGAAGACAATATTGTTAAGATGGCAGTACTTCCCAAATTGATCTACAGATTTAATGCAATCCCTATCAAAAAATCACAGCTGAATCCCTTGCAAAAACTGACAAGTTGATCCTAAAATTCATATGGAATGCAAGGGACCAAAACTAACAAAATCTATCTTTTTTTTTTTGTCACTCTGCATAGCTGGCAGGATCCTAGTTCCCTGACCGGGGATTGAACCTGGGCCCACGTCAGTGAATGTGTGGAGTCCCAACCACTGGACTGCCAGGGAGTTCCCAATCAAATCTATCTTAAAAATGAACAAAGTTAGAGAACTCACACTTTCCAAGTTCAATTTCAAAACTTAGCTCCCCCTGCCGCCCCACCTACACAATATATTTTTTAAATGTCTCTCCTTCTAAGCCTGGATGTCTCTCAAAGATCTGAGCAGAGACTCACACACTAACTTATGACAGAGCCCACCTCATCTTGGAAAACAAACTAAGTAACCTAAGTTTGCCTCTGCAAGAATGATCAGTAAACAAAAAAAGGATTAAAAGATTCTCCAAGAATTAGAAAATATGCTTTACTCTGAAATAAACTTACTATAAGAAATAAAGACAAGGGACTTCCCTGGTGGTCTAGTGGCTAAGACTCCGAGCTCCCAATGCAGTGGGCCTGGGTTTGACTGTTGGTCAGGGAAATAGATCCCACATGCCACAACTAAGAGTTCGCATGCTGCAACTAAAGATCCTGCATGCTGCAACTAGAAGACCCTGCATGCCGCAATGAAGATACCGCGTGCTGCAACTAAGACCCGGCAGAGCCAAAATGAGACCAAATAACAATGTAAAAGTAAACCAACTGGCTTCTTCTGAACTTAAAAGGAAAAACCATATCAAAAATTTCAATTTGAAAATGGAGAGTTCTATGATATTCCCAGGCAGAGGTAATGTCAAATGAATGTCACTCAGTTATATTCTAGTAGAAAATTTTAACATCAAAAATAAGGAATCCAAAAAAGCAAGTGGACAAAAACACATACATGTATAAAATCAGGTTATAATCAGAGACAAAACTCAGATTAGATGAGATCTTCTCTAAAATGTGAAAGAAAGGTGAAAAAAATACTGAGTATTAAAGGAAACAACTTGTGATCTTTGTATCTAGCCAAGTGGTCATCTGTGAGAAGGAATCAGAAAGACATTGTTAAGACACAGAAATTTTTCTTAAAAAGTTATTAAGTACCCATTCAGTAAAAACAAACAACAAAAAAAAAATTAATAAAGACATGGATTCAAAAGTGAATTAAAAATAAGAAAATATCTAGTCTCTTTTTATTCTAAAAATTCTAAAATGCTAAAAATTGTGGCTAGAAAGGATCTAGAGGTGGTCAATGCAAATAAACTATTTTAAAAATATAAAGTTTTGGGGACTTCCCTGGTGGCGCAGTGGTTAGGAGTCCGCCTGCCAATGCAGGGGACATGGGTTAAATCCCCGGTCCAGGAGGATCCCACATGCCTCAGAGCAGCTGAGCCTGTGCACCACAACTACTGAGCCTGTGCTCTAGAGCCCATGAGCCACAACCACTGAGCCCGCGTGCCACAACTACTGAAGCCTGCGCGCCTAGAGCCCGTGCTCTGCAACAAGAGAAGCCACCACAATGAGATGCCTGCGCACCTCAACAAAAGAGTAGCCCCCACTCTCCACAGCTAGAGAAAGCCCGGGCACAGCACCGAAGACCCAACACAGCCAAAAATTAAAAAAAAAAAAAAAAAAGGTAAAAAAAAATGTTTACATGATGAACTACAATGCCAAATTAAACCAGTAAGTGGGGAAATACAACACTGAAACTAATGTTTAAGAACGCATTTGAACACTTTTACATTTAAAAAAGTTTGCCTAGCAAACTTAATAGTGTTTAGCCTCAATCCTTAAACAAATTTGAAGATTTGAAAAATAATACTTAAGGTAGAAAGGATTATAGGAAATTGGAAATTCACTCACTAATGCAAAATGAATTACATGTTAAGATGAAGGAAAGGTTAAAAAATTTATATATATTCACATTATATAGCCATTAATGTTTATGTTTATAAAGAATTTCTAATCATGAGAAAATTCTTGTTTGGTAATGAAAATCAATCAAAATCAGGACACAAAATTGCATACACAGTATGACTTCAACTATATAACTAAAAAAATATTTATATACACACACAAAGAAACCCAGAACAAAGCACACAAAAACTGCAACAGTAATTATCCACAGATTGTGAACTATGGATAATTTCCATTTTTGTATTCTTTCTTCCCTTTCCAACTTTTCTAAATAAATCTGCACTATTGATATTGTCAGAGAAAAGCCTCACTTTATTTGAATTCTCACGTTAGCTTACATATATTTTTTTTAAATAAATTTATTTATTTTTGGCTGTGTTGGGTCCCTGGTGCTGCACGCAGGTTCCCTCCAGCCGCGGCGAGCGGGGGCCACTCCCCACCGTGGTGCGCAGGCCTCCCACTGTGGTGCCCCCTCTTCCCCCTCACCCCCACCGCTGCAGAGCACAGGCTCCAGGTGTGCAGGCTTCAGCAGTTGTGGCATGTGGGCCCAGCAGTCGCGGCTCGCGGGCTCCAGAGCACAGGCGCAGCAGTTGCAGCGCACAGGCTTAGCTGCTCCGCGGCACGTGGGATCTTCCCGGGCCAGGGCCCGAACCCCCATCCCCTGCATTGGCAGGCAGACTCTCAACCACTGCGCCACCAGGGAAGCCCAGCTTACATTTTTATCACTTAAAAGTCAGAGGACTTATTGCAATTTTTGAACCACAGTATATTAATATGATACAGATTTTTAAGATTTTCTTAGCACTTACTGCAATTTGGATATTTTAAATATTATTTACTATCTTGGCTTCTTCTCACACAAAATAAAGGTTTCTATTTCACATCTGCTACTGAGATAATGTCGCTAAATGTCGCTAAATATTAAGTTGTTTGTAAATCTAAATGTGACAGTGTACACAAAATATACACAAAATTATAGATTATAAAACAACTACTTGGGCTTCCCTGGTGGCGCAGTGGTTGAGAGTCCGCCTGCCGATGCAGGGGACACAGGTTCGTGCCCCGGTCCAGGAAGATCCCACATGCCGCGGAGCGGCTAGGCCCGTGAGCCATGGCCGCTGAGCCTACGCGTCCGGAGCCTGTGCTCCACAACGGGAGAGGCCACAACAGTGAGAGGCCCGCGTACCGCAAAAAAACAAAAAAAAACAACTACTCAACTTACCTATGAAGGATATTCATAACTTTCCAATCACCAGTAACACCACTACTCATCCGAATCTTTTGAGCAATGTTGGAAACAGCTGCAAGAATTGCTGCCCCATCATTTCTTTGGAGTGCAGAACTGCCTAAAACCACCATTGGTTTTTTAGCTTCCTTTAGGACCTTTAAGAAAAAAGAACTTTCATTTAAAAAAACATTAGAAGTGGGAAGGAAATCTAAAAAAGGGAATAAATGTGTATGTATAACTGATTCACTTTGCTGTACAGCAGAAACTAACATAACATTGTAAAGCAACTAAACTCCAATAAAAATTAATTAAAAAATAAAATAAAGGGCTTCCCTGGTGGCACAGTGGTTGAGAGTCCGCCTGCCGATGCAGGGGACACGGGTTTGTGCCCTGGTCCGGGAAGATCCCACATGCCGCGGAGCGGCTGGGCCCGTGAGCCATGGCCGCTGAGCCTGCGTGTCCAGAGCCTGTGCTCCGCAACGGGAGAGGCCACGACAGTGAGAGGCCCGCGTATCGCAAAAAAAAAGAAAAAAAAAGAAAAAAAAAGAAAAAAAAAGAATTAGCTTTAAAAAATAAAATAAAATAAACAAACATTAGAAGTAACTAAATCTAACCAAATTTGCATCTATAATATGCTGTCCCAAGTTTTAGTTCTAACATGAATGTCTTAATTTGCTAGTCGACATATGGATATACATACAACCAGATTTACTCAAAAATCTCTTGCCAATGCTACTGTGAAATAGCTAAACTAGTATCAAATAAAACAGATTTTCAAAAAGGAATAATTGGGAATGAAAACTCTAGCCAAACATCCTTTGGTCAGAATGACTATGGATAGGTCCCAGAAAAAATTGTGGAATGTCCATACAGAGGTTCAGGTGATATTTTGTAACAGGAGAAACCATGCTGAAGTACCATGTCTACTATAGTCCATCTACTCTCTATGCCCCAGACAGGGAGGAGAAAGTAGGGAAAGCAATGATCACTAGATCACAATGCAGAATACCTTAAAGTTAAGGGCTTTGCTTTAAGCCACAGTAACTACCTGAATACCAAAAACTGAGAGGAAATGCATCCCAAGTGCAAAAGAAACTACACATACAGTAGAGGATGGAAAAATTAGAAGTAAAGCTGTAGACTATAACAGTTCACTCTCCTGCCCATCTTCTGTGTCATTCTTCAATAAATAGCTGGACCCAATCAATGAATCAGCATGAGAATTATGCCTAGATACTACAAAAAGGAGGATATTCACAAGAGGAATTTCCCAAGGAAATGTGAAGTGCTTTCAGTAGCCTCAAAAAAATAAGAAACAGTTTTCAATAGCCTCAAAGAAAATGAAAAACAATCCCTCACTTAAAAAAAGAGCTCAGAGAAGTTACATAATAGAGAGTATTATGGAAGACTTTCATCAGAGAATTCAAGAAAGAAATAGAAGATAAACAAAGCAGAAATGAAAATCATTCCAGAAACAATAAAAAACAGAATTAAACATGACTATAAATACCGGGACAAGAAAGATAGTTTATATGAAATTATATAAAATAAACCAAAAAAGAAAAGAATAAAGAAAAAATGACAGAAAAGATAGAAGAGGCAATCCAATATCTGCACTGTTAAGAGTTCTTAACAAAAAGAACTAATTAATGGAAAATACATTTAAATATATTAGAGAAGAAAACTTTCCTGATGAACACTCATCACCTTCTGGGGTATGGGGATGTGAGCTAGAGAGAAGAGAAGGATTCTTCTCAATACATTAAAAAAAAATACTTTTGATCACAGTAACAATAATGATGTTATTCAAAACCGACAGACAAAGAAGTTGGGTTTGGCTGCTTTGTCCCCTCACACTTGATTTTCTTCTTGCCTACACCTGAAGCTGTCGGTAAAGCAACCATCCTGGAACCATGAGGAGAGGCTCACACACAAACACACGTGAGTGAGTAAATGCACTGAGGATAGCAAAGCAGGAAGGTAGGCTCCTGCCTTGATGACATCCTTGGACAACTGCACCATCTGTCAAACTGCTTACCTTCAGAACCACTGTTATGTGAGAAACAGAAACCTTTTACATTTTTTTAACAATCACCATCCCACACATCACATACACACACAAACACACACACACACACACACACACACACACACACAAACTCCTAAAATAAAGAGAATCTTGAATCTTCAGACTGAAAGCTGTATGTCCCATTAAAAAAAAAAATGGTAGAGAACCACCATCAGTAAGACATATTCTAGTGAAGTTACTAAATTTCAAAGATAAAAAATCAAGCATGAACTATCAATAAAAAAGTATCTAGACAACAACAACAAAAAACAGGACAGGATTGGACGAGAATATGGCTGACACTGGGCTGCTTCTCCACAGTTACAAAAGGCAGTATCTATAAAGTTCAGAGGGGAAAAAAGTATAACCCTAGATCTTTATATCCTGTCAAGGCTCTCTTCAGGAATAAAATAAACATTCTCAAGCAAGAAAGAACTCAAGGAATGGTGCACTTACATCTCCTCTAGAAAACAAAAACAAACAAAAACAAATCCAAAAGCTCTAAACTCCAGATGGCAATTAAATGAATGTAAATAAAGAACTTAGTAATGAAAAAGTCATGTAAAAAAAACTGGTGAGGGACTTCCCTGGTGGTCCAGTGGTTAAGACCCCACACTTCCACTGCAAGGGGCATGGGTTCGATCCCTGGTCCGGGAAGTAAGATCCCACATGCCGTGTGGTGTGGACAAGATAAATAAATAAATAAAAAACAAACAAAAACTGGTGAAATTTCTTTAGGAATAATAACCCTTGCTGTAAAGAAAGATTTCACTGAAGTTTAAAGTTTAATTCTTTCAGTTTTACTTCATTTTTTAATGATAACTTCAAGTAAAATTAAACTCTGATAAATAAAAATGTACAGAATGATTTCATTTTTGTTTACCTATCCATCCATCTTGCTCTATATATGAATAGAGAAATGACTGTATGATGTTTCATCAATGCTTGTTTGGGGTAGTGGGATTTTGGATAATGTTTACTTTCTTATATATTATTTTCTATGTTGCTATATATATGTAGTTTTTAACAGCAATCACATATTATTCCAAAAATAATAAATTTTAAAAATAATACTTAAAAATCAACAAGAGTAGATACATATAACTCAAGAGCACCTGGCTGAAAGGATGGCTGCCCGAAGCAATGTCTTGAAGAATTTTGGGAGAATCTCCCAGATGGTCGTAGCTGTAAGTGAGATCAACAGGGCTGCCTATAAGGGCCACTTTTAAGTCATTGTGGAGCCAACTGAAAGAAAACAACAGAGTTTTTAGAGCTAAATCACTAAGTTAGCAGTTACTGGTCTCTTCAATGCTATGTGCTACATCTATTTAAATTAGAAAATGTTAAAAGCACTAAAGCCCTCCCAGAACATTTAAATTTAACAGATATTATTGCGTACCTTTCAAAAATAAAGTGTTGTAAAAATACAGGCATACCTTGGAGATATTGTTGGTTCCTTCCCAGACCACAAAATAAAGTGAGTCACAATAAAGCAAGTCACACAAATCTTTTGGTTTCCTGGTGCATACAAAAGTTATATTTACACTACACTGCAGTCTATTAAGTGTACAAAATCATTATGTCAGAAAAACAATATACACACCTTAATTAAAAAATACTTTATTGCTAAAAACATGCTAAACATCGTATGAACCTTGAGTGAATGGAAATCTTTTTGCTGGTGGAGAATCTTGCCTCGTGCTGATGGCTGCTGACTTTGATCAGGGTGGTGGTTGCTGAAGGCTGGGCTGGCTGTGGCAGTTTCTTAGAATAAGACAGTAATGAAGTGTGCCGCTTCGATGATCTCTTCCTTTCATGAACAATTTCTCTGTAGCATGCAGTGCTGTTTGATGGCATTTTACCCACGGTAGAAATTCTTTCACAATTGGGAGTCAATCCTTTCAAATCTGGCTGCTGCTTTATCAACTTAAATTTATGTAATATTCTAAATCCACTGTTGTCATTTCAACAATTTCTTCACAGAATTCACCAGGAATAGATCCTATATCAAGAAACAACTTTTTTTGCTCATCCGTAAGAAGCAACTCTTCATCCATTAAAGTTTTATCATGAGATTGCAGCAATGCAGTCACATCCTCAGACTCTACTTCTAATTCTAGTTCTCTATTTCCACCACATCTGCAGTTACCTCCTCAGCTGAAGTCCTGAGCCCCTCAAAGTAATCCAGGAGGTTTGGAATCAACTTCTTCCAAACTCCTTTTTAACACTGATATCTTGACCTCTTCCCATGACTCAAGAATGTTTTTTTTTTTTTTTTTGCGGTACGCAGGCCTCTCACTGTTGTGGCCTCTCCCGCTGTGGACCACAGGCTCCGGACGCGCAGGCTCAGCGGCCATGGCTCACGGGCCCAGCCACTAGGCGGCATGTGGGATCTTCCCGGACCTGGGCAAGAACCCGTGTCCCCTGCATCGGCAGGTGACTCTCAATCGCTGCGCCACCAGGGAAGCCCTCAAGAATGTTCTTAATGGCATCTAGAATGGTGAATCCTTTCCAGGTTTTCAATTTACTTTCCATCAGTAGAATCACTAGCTATGGCAGCTACAGCCTTATGAATGTATTTCTCAATAAGACCCAAAAATCTTACTCCTTGATCCATGAGCTACAGAATGGACGTTGTGTTAGCAGGCAAAAAACAACATTAATCTCATTGTGTATCTCCATCAGAGCTTTTGGGTGATCAGGTGCAATTATCAATTAGCAGTAATATTTTGAAAGGAATCTTTTTTTCTGAGCAGTAGGTCTCAACAATGGGCTTAAAATATTCAGTAAACCATGTTGCAAACAGATGTGCTATTATCCAGGCTTTGCTGCTCCATTTACTGAGTACAGGCAGAATAGATTTAGCAAAATTCTTAAGGGCCCTAGGATTTTTGGAATGGTTAAGTTGAGCACTGGCTGCAACTTCAAGTCACCAGGTGCATTAGCCCCTAACAGAGTCTGTCCTTTGAAGCTCTGAAGCCAAGCACTGACTTTTCTTCTCTAGCTATGAAAGTCCTTCTCCAGCAATGGCATCTTTTTCCAATATAAGGCTGTTTCGTCTACACTGAAAAATCTGTGGTTTAGTGTAGCCACCTTCATTAATTATCGTAGCTAGATCTCCTGGATAACTTGCTGCAGCTTCTACATCAGCACTTGCTGCTTCACCTTGCACTTTTATGTTATGGAGACGGCTTCTTTCCATAAATCTCATGAAACAACCTCTGCTAGCTTCAACTCTTCTTCTGCAGCTTCCTCACCTCTTTCAGCCTTCAGAATTGAAGAGAGTTAGGGCCTTGCTCTGGATTAGGTTTGGCTTAAGGGAATGTCATGGCTGGTTTGATCTTCTATCCAGACCACTCAAACTTTATCCATTATCAGCAATAAGGCTATTTTGCTTTCTTATCATTCATGTGCTCATTGGAGTAGTACTTTTAATTTCTCTCAAGAACTTTTCCTTTGCATTCACAACTTGGCTAACTGGCACAAGAGGTCTATCTTTTGGCCTGTCTCGGCTTTCAACAAGCCTTCTTCAGTAAGTTTAATCATTTCTAGCTTTTGATTTAAAGTAAAAGATGTGCAACTCTTTCTTTCACTTTGACACTTGGAAGCCATTGTAGGTTATTAAAACACACCAACATTTATTAAATTCACCATATCATACGGGTATGGTTTGTGGTGTTCCAAAACAATTACAACACTAATATCAAAGATCACTGATCACCATGATAAAATGTAATAATACTGAAAAAGTTTGAAATATTTTGAAAATTATCAAAATATGACAGAGACACAAAGTGAGCCGATGCTGTTGGAAAATGGCACCAAAAGACTTACTTGAATGAGGGCTGCCATAAACTTTAAATTTGCAAAAAACACCATATCTGCAAGTACAATACAGCAAAGTGCAACAAAATGAGGTAAGCCCGTACACACCAAAGAAATTCAATGAATTAATTTGCTGTGTTAGAATGCTAACTCTAAGCTAGCTATAAACAAAGACTTTAATTTTAGAATAAATGATCTGTAGTTTTTATTTTGTCATACTTACACAGCAGAGTCAGTTACCTCCTAATTATCCATTCAGGCCATTTAAATAAATTTCATAAAAAACAAACTACATCATTCATATTCATTCTCTATGACAAGGAAGTATGGATTCAGCTCCTCCAAAAATAGTTATAAATGTGGTGACCATATAACTCTGGTTTGTCAGAGACCGTGGTGGTTTTAACCTGTCATCCTGGAGTAATTAACAACTCCCCTTTCTACTCTCAACAGTGTCCCAGTTTAGACAATCAATTATATGGTCGATCTATTAAGTCTCTAAGATATAAAAAGATGGAGAGTCATTCTACAAAATAACTGGCCTGTACTCTTCAAAAAAAAAGTCAGAAAAGGAGACTGAAGAGTCCTGACACTAACTGCAATGTGTAACTCCAGACTGGATCCTGGGCAGGAAAAAAAAAAAATTATAAAAGAAATTATGGAAGAATCAGTGAAATCTGAACACAAACTACAGATAAGATAAGAATACTGTATCAATAGTAAATTCTTGATTAAATAATCAAATTCTTAAATGGAGAATATCCCTTGTTCTTAGGAAATCCACACAGAAGTACTCAGTGTGGGATAAAAAGAGCATTATGTCTACAACCTACTTTCAGATGGTTATATTCAAACAAATATATACATGGAGAGAGAATAAAAAAATATATGAAACATGAACATTGACTAATCGGGTGAACATTACACAAAAATGGGTATACAAAGAACATTTCAAGTATCTTGAATTATTTCAAACTAAAAAGATAAAAAGATCAGCAGGGGGAGAAGCGGGGAATGGAGCTGTTAGAAATTGCCCTCCAATTATCTTTTGGAGTCTCACTCCCACTAACACTATTAGGAATCAGCTAAAATAGTCTTTATTTCATATATAAAACAAATTATCATATAAATGTTTTTAAAACCCTGAATATTATTACTAACCTCTTTCGAATTCTAGCATTAAATAGTGGTGCCTCAAAACGTGGATTTGTACCAACCAGGAGGACAACATCTGTCTCTTCCACACCGGCAATTGTAGTATTAAGAAGATAATTGGAACGTAGATCTGTGCTAGAAACATGAAATATAAAATGCAAGTTTTACTTTAAAACTAATACACACTGACAATCCATGAAATACTCTTCTGTCATCAAACCCATGGCACTCCCAGAGAAAAAAAGAATCTATGAAGCATTCTTAAATTACATCAAAGGTTCAGATACTTATTAATAACTGGATTCTCTAATAGCTCCTGGTCTGACTTTGGTCTATATGTGATAATAAGCTGGTTGGTATGTTGGAGTATCCAAGCTGTCACATAAAAGTCATTGATGCCATAGATGTGTTGGTTTAAACACAACTTGTAACCAGAAAAAAAAAAAAAAAAGAAAGAAAAAAAAAAAGAAAGCCTAGATTCTAGCTTCAAACTTCTCACCCAGCTCCTGTGGTAGGGAACACCTCTTCAGTGCATAGGGTGTCAGAGTCCACTCTATTAAGTAAATCTTTGAGAGATACTAGGGCTTCAGCATCCACCAAGCCACCTGCAATTGCTGCCACATCGTTGCCTTGAAAACTCTGCAACTAAAAATGGATGGAAAGGCTATCACCAAGAAACCTTCATTCAGCAAAGGATCACAATGAAATGTTCAGAAAACAAAACAATAATGTCATTTTTCAAGTACAATAAAAGGAACAAACTTCTAACTAAAACGTTCTCACACTAATTATTAATCTGAAAGTGAGAAGCAGAAGCGTACGTGGGGCCAAGGTTAATAACATCAGCCTGGAATAAAGATGTATGTATGTATGCATGTATTTATTTATTTATGGTCGCGCTGTGTGGCATGTGGGATCTGATTCCCTGACCAGGGATCGAACCTGTGCTCCCTGCAGTGGAGGTGTGGAGTCTTAACCACTGGACAGCCAGGGAAGTTCCTGTTTGTTTTTAAATTAGGAACAAAGGGTCTCAAAATGAGGTCTGGAAGATGAAGACTGTGGAATTATATTTAAATACAACTTCATCTGAAGGATCTGTCATTCCTTCAAGCCCTTTATGTATGTTGCTTTTCTCTGACCAGAAGGCCATTCCCCGTTTTTGCTCTGGCAAGCTTCTATTCATGCTTAGACTTTGCCTAAGGAGTCACCTTACCTATGTGACACGATACCTGGTTAGGCATCCCTCCAATGTGCTCTCTCATATATCATTTTCTGCATAACTACCCAAAGCAGCATATGATAATTGCTTAATTATGCATCTTTTCCTAAAAGACTGTGGGAGGTTAAGAACTATGTGCTAGTGGTCTTTATATCCCTACATCTAGCATGACATGTTGTACAGTTCTCAATACATGTTTTCTTTTTTTCTCAATAAATGTTTGTTAAATGGAAGATAATCTTGGCAAGATGAAAGAAGTGAAGAGAAACATATCCCCTCTTCATTAGAAAGATGTGCCTTGGAAATCACAAATATAGTTATTCTATACTTCAATTTTTTACCATTCCAGCTACACGAGAGAGTGCGTCCTCCCAGGTGGTGTATGTTAAAAGCCCCTTTTCATTTCTGACCATCGGCTCGGTAAGTCTTTGACGTTTTAGCCCATCATAGGCAAATCTAGATGACAGAAATTATACCATTTGTGGAAACTTGCTAAAAAAGGCAACTATAATTTTCAAGTTTAAAATCTAAAAGAAATGTTATTAAAATACAGTACTGGTTAAAGGTCAAATAGAACAAACACTTGGATAAAATAATTATTCCAGGTTTCTTTGGAGATGAACTAATAAATATTCTACAAACATCATCTAAAACTAAAATACCACCTAAAATGTTTGAGTTCTTATAATTTATTTTCAGCTACCTGAATAATCTTAAAATTACAATACACAAGAAATCTGGTAGCTGAAAAAGCCAAACCATTTGTAAAACTTGAGTATCTTCAGATATTTCATCAAAATTATATTGTGCAAATCTAACTTATATTTAGCTTCTATTCTCCAATGAAACAGAGGCAAACTGAAATAGATAAAGTATCTTAATTTACTTCAATTTCTCTATCTGGGAGGAAAAAACATATTTCTCAATATGAAAGGCAGTTAATATGAAAGCCAGTGATATACCTAGGACTATTAAAGTCAGTTTTGTCTAATTCTCTATATAAACAGTCCAGATTTCAATAGTCTATATTAATTTGCAAATATAAAAGACTGTTCCTTAATATTAAAATTATTATAAAATTTCCTTTAAATCAAGTCCAAAAGTTAAAGGAAACAATATAGCACATACCTGGTTTTATCAGAGATCCACTCTTCATTGATGTCCTCATGCATCCTTGGCAAAATCCTCATTACCTCTCCAGTTCTTGTGCTGACCACAATATTACTTCCAACTGCATCCATTACATCAATGGATTCTGTCTTTCTAAGAAAATAAACACATATATTTACTAGTTGATTTTGAAAATAAGGAAAAAGTTTCTGTTACCGGGTTTACCAAAAAAAAAAAATTTACAAATTTCTTTTCTGAATTTCTAAAACTAATGGAACTCAGAGGAACTGTGATTTAAAAAATTAAATAAATAAAATAAATATACCCTCATATTTGAACAGACCGTAATGCAAAAATGAAGCCTTTAAAACTGTTATCTAAAACAGAAACAAACTGGAACAGCTGCAAATAGCAAAATATGGACAATTAGAGTATCAAAATAAATAATAAGAGGGGCAAGATTTTGGGGTATGGCTGATTAAGGAGCTTGACAAATCCTCCCCCCAAAAACAAAAATAAAGCTAGACAAAAACTGACAAAAGCAACCAATTCAGCTCTTTGGAGAGCTAACAAAAGCATACAATATCATGAAAAGCTTTCATGTGTGGGAAAAACTCCTGAACTTCGAGAAAGAACAGTGGAAATCAGTGGTGTTCTGGCTTGGGACTATTCTTATCCCCTTTCCTACCACCTTGAACTGGAGGTTCTGCCAAGATGGGGCAAGCTATGAAGACAGGAGCTTCTTTCTTTCCTACAGACAAGGCTCACTCGTTTTGGAGAAATGGCAAAAGTTGTCTGTGGAAGTGGTATCTTGGAGGCCACCGAGCCGAGGAAAGTCAACAGTACTAGCCTGAGGCTGTAGTCACAGTCAGGGCAAGCATTCCTAGTGGAGGCTGCACATATGTGCAGCTGAGACCAGAGAGAGCCCAGGCTATTCACACTCTCCTGGACAACACAGAGACCCAAAAGACCTGGTGTAAAGTACAAGCTGGGTAGACTTGAAAACAGCCTCATCTCTGAATATGCTCTTCTATTCACACACAGATCCAATGGCAGAGGATGAAAGCTTTATTGGCTCAAAGAATTTAAGCACAGTCATTATCTGACTACTAAGCTATGCAGACACAGGAGCAACTCCTAAGAAGCCTTGCTTAAAAATAAAAACAAGAATATTAAAATATGTTCAAAGAAATAAGGAAAATCATGTTTAAAGATTAAAGGGAAGTATGAAGCATTGAATCAACAAAGACTCCCAGTAAGGATACAGAAATTACAAAAAAGAATGAAATAGAAATTCTGGAGTTGGAAAGTATAACTGTAATAAAACAAATCACTATAGGGGTTGAACAGCAGATTTGAGATGACAAAAGAATGAATGAATGAACTTGACAACAGATCAACAGAATTCATCCAATCTGAAGAATAAAGAAAAAAAAAGTTTTAAGAAAAATGAATAGTGTCTCAAAGACCTGTGACACAACATTAAGTGTAGCATTTGTATGTATTATGGAGAGGAGAAAACACTCTCTATTTAGACATTTCAATTATGTACTGTCTCCTCCCTGCCCCCAGCTCCCTAAACCTTTTGTATACACAAATACATGGTTTAAAGTCTGGAATTTTTTTTTTTTTTTTAAAGCCTGGAATTTTAAGATACTCCCATATACTCTGGTACTCTGGTAGGAGTTTAAAATCAGAAGGCAATTTGATGATATATTTCTAGAACCTTAAAAGTATACAAGTTTATTGCAACGATCTATTTCATTTCCTAATTTAATCAGAAGAATCAGAGATATATAAGAAAAGTTATAAATATGTTTATTTTAGATTTGTAGGACTTCCCTGATGGTGCAGTGGTTAAGAATCCACCTGCCAATGTAAGGGACACTGGTTCGAGCTCTGATCCAGGAAGATTCCACATGCCACAGAGCAACTAAGCCCATGTGCCACAAATACTGAAGCCCGCACGCCTAGAGCCCGTGCTCTGCAACAAGAAAAAGCCACCGCAATGAGAAGTTTGCGCACTGCAATGAAGAGTAGACCCCACTTGCAGCAACTAGAGAAAGTCCATGCACAGCAATGAAGAACCAACACAGCCATAAATAAATAGATAGATAGATTTTAATAAATAGATTTGTAATTATAAAGAACTAATAAGAACTAATTAAAGTATAATATGTATACGTGGTTGAAAATTTAATGTACAATGAGAGGAAACTATAAATTTTTAAAAATCAAGACAATCTTATTCCTTGGAAGAACAAGTGAATAAAATAATTTTGTGATTAAGTACTTTGGAATTAATTTCCAAGAAAATTACAATTAATTTGCACAGTTTCATCCTATCCTTCAATTTAACAACTTATCTTCTATTAAAAGGGTTTTACTTAAAGCAAATAAATAAAAACTTGGACCAGAACAATTAGAACTCATGAAGAAAATGAATCTTAAAATTTTTTGAATAGTACTGAATTAAAGGACAAAAAATACCATGATGAATACCTTGTTTCCCAAGGCCGAGCAGTAAAGGCATAGGGCTTAGAGGTCAGGGCACCTACAGGGCAGATGTCAATGATATTCCCAGAAAGTTCAGACATGAACATCTTTTCAATGTATGTGCCAACTTGCATATCATTTCCTCTGCCTGTTGTTCCCAGATCATCTACTCCTGCAATCTCACTTGCAAATCTGCAAGATAAAAATGTACCATCAAATGGTCAAATGCAGCAAACTTACCTCATTTCCTATTCATTATCACAAAGGTAATGATTTTCCAAACACTAGAAAGATAGATTTTCAATGGAAAATGTATTCCCTGAATAAAAATAATAAATGTTTCCATTTAATTTGAAGTGTAACACACGTACAAAAAATTGCACAAATCATGTGCACAGTTCAGCAAGTTATCACAAAGTTAATGCTTGTAGATTTTGATTTTTAAATCCAAGTGAAGTTGATATTAACTAAAAGTGAAAACTTATTCATTTTACTGGCTTATGTAAAAAACACTGAATACAACATTCCTCTTCTTTCACCAAATAAAAGTTGATATCCGTTCCAGTGGTGTTATTCCACCAAATTTTGTGAATATTAAATAAGTATACAAATGATATTGCAGAAGAGAGAAGGAGAAAAAGATTACCTGATGCACCGAGTACACTGTATACATCTAGTCATAATGGTTTTTATCAATGGCCCAATGTTCTTGTCCTCCACAGCACGTTTCCCCTCTAAAAACCGGCTCCTATCACTTCCAAACATCATGGACTGGTCCTTAAGTAGATTATGAAAGAGTTAACCAAATTTTGCTAACAAAATTAAAACAAAAAGATTTAAGGAATTAAGACTACATACCTGCAGATCACATTCACCTCCCTGGTCACAAATAGGACAATCCAGTGGGTGATTTGCTAGTAGGAACTCCATCACACCTTCCCTGTAAAGAAAATTGTAATATATATAATTACATAAATTGCTGACATTCAAAATGGTTTACATATAGCCTATTTAAATAACTGTCACAGATGTATACTCTAATATAGTTAACATGGATTTTACATTTACTATAAGAAACGCCAATGTAACTATCATAAGAGTAGTATTAAATACATAATCTAAAAAATGTTTATAGGAGTCCAGAATAAAACATCATTAGAGAACCTAGAAAATTGAGTTTTAACAATACAGAAATACCAAAAGTTGCTGAATGGTCTTCAGAAAACACTGGCATTAATTCAAAAAAACATGAATGTAAAGCAAAAACAAACACAATCAGTGCCAGTACAGTACAGTACAATATCACTGCAATAATCTCAGTTCAATAAGCCCCAAACAAACTCACTGTTACCACAAGATGAGCAAGGTTCTAAACAAGGGATTTTAATGCTGATTCTGCCGCAGGCTCAAAACCATAAACACCTGACTTCACCTCCTCTATGTGTACTCACTTCCAACTGCTCCTAGAAGCCAAGCACGCCAACTTCTTCAGAGCTTGATACTGAATTTCTCGTCTATGGGAAGGTCTACATACTGAAATGTGCAATTTTCTGCTCTAATAAAAGTCACTATGCCAAGTTAACAATAAAGTACCTGGCTTTCTTAGTTTTCTCTGAGTTTGTCAGGATATTCCAACCTTTCATTACTGGCATGGCACAAGCAGCTACAACCTGGAATTTCAATGCAAAAATCTCTAAGTATTTGTATTTATTTGTAATTATAAGTTAACCCAATATACAAAAATATTAAATTAACATTAGAAAACCAGGAAAGAACAGAGTATTTTTGAAGACTGAGTTTTTTAGTTTTCATATTTATAATATGACAATCTGGCACGATACAGTTCTCTTAGAAACTAGACATCTTAATTTTATTCTAATAATTAATGAGATTTTTTATAAGAGGCTCTGAAATAGAACGTCAAATAACTGTGTTTTGATTAGCAGGCAGTACTGAATTAAAATTGCACAAGACAAAATGAAATTAAACTGAAAGTGAACCTCTTCACTGCAACCCTTTTCTCTAGTGAAAATGGCACAGCATAAGCACTTCTAATGTGCTGCTTGGCAGCTCCACATCCTACTTGTGTGTCACACACCATTTGGAAATAGTGAGTGCTCTAAAAAGACCCATTTAATTTCTAAATGTTACCATTATATGCCACTTGCATTTATATAAAGCACTTTCTTCAATGTGTTTCCAGTTTTGAAATGAAGAGAATCAATCACACAAAAAATAAACTTAAAGACAGAAGTAAACAGGACCAGATTCTCCACTACAACAATACTGATTCTAAATAAAGTCTGCTGCAAGATTTAAAGTTTTCTACCTTCTGCAGCATGGTGTGGAATTTTAGGTATCAAGTACCTTAGGAGCTTTCTCAATTTCAACAAGGCACATCCTGCAGTTTCCAGCAACAGACAACCTTTCATGATAACAGAATCGAGGGATCTGCATGCCAACCTTCTCACAAGCCTAGAAGACAAAGTAAAAAACGTTTGCACTAGAATAACCTGACCTCATCCTTGTCTTGTCTAAAACACAGTAAAAACAAACAAAAAACAAACAAAAAAACATGAGGCCATCCCCTACCTATCTTATTACTCCTACCTACAAATATCTGTAACTTGATCCTCAGAGAGATTCCCCTCCTTTTCTTTCCTCTTGATTCCAACCCCTGTCTGCTCTGAAGCTACCTCTTTAAAGATCCTCACCGTGCCTATACCTTACGTGAAAGAAACTGGATAAAGAAGCATATTCAGACTGTGCTAAAGGCTTGACTCCCCATTTCTACTCTGAACCATTGTCTACAAAGACTCCTCCTTCAAACTCTGTCCCAGTGGTTTCATACCTTGACTTCCTCATTGACTAGCCCTCCTCCTTTAGATTAGACTCCACTTTACACCTTCCAGCTGACTATAATCTGGTTCTATCTTTGGCTCCAAATACCCCAGCCAGGACTCTCACTCCCTTCCCAGTTCCCATTTGCTTAGTGAAGGATATTAGTTCCCTCTACCAATTATCCCTGCTCCTTCTCTGAGCCTACAAACATACTCAAACTTCCTCTAGAATTAGTTCTTCCATCCTTAGCCCTCACTCTAAAGCAATCTCATCGATTTTCAATATTTTAACTACTTAGCAAAAACGTATGGAGTCTTCCTGGGTGCTAGATGCAGTGGGTCAACTGTCCCAGCCTTCACACTAGCTCATTTACGTATGATTACATTCAAAACTTCATCTGTGGCCCTGAGGGTCTGCAGCCCTGATAGGCCTCCACTTCTTTAGATGTAAGTAGGCATTCACATGTGTACACTCTACAGACAGTTAAAATTCAATCTATTTCTGTCCCCTACTATACATCCCCAAATAAGCTAACAAAGGCAGAAATCATAAAAACTCCTCTGCTCTTCATCATTCCTAAAGGCCTGTCTATCTACATCTCACTCTCCCCTGAATATACCCTCTTGTTTTCATTTCCATTGCCACTATTTTAGGCCTTTTCACTTCCTGCTCCACTAATGCAAGATATACTCTTTCTGTGTCTCATTCCAGTCTTATTATTCTCCAAACCACCATCCTCTACAGTCACTGTCATACTGCTTAGTAGCCATGAATATTCTTGATGGTCCAAACTATAAGCTCTTCAACATTGCATAGATTGTCTTTAATGACCAGACCTTCTCTACCAGAATAATCTGCTTTCCTGTTATCTCCTCTTCTACACATACCTTATGTTCCATCAATACCAAACTACCTGAAGCTTCCTTGTCCACATATAAAAACCTACTCATCCTTTAAAATCTTCTCAGAGGTCACCTGAGATATTCCTGACATCTCTTTCTACCTATACATGCCAAAATACTCTCCACTGTACATTGTACATAATTTTGTTATATATTTATGTTTACATGTGTATGCCTGACAGTCTAGAAATTACTGTTAAAATGAATAAAGAGCATTTAGCTCTGCAATAATTTACGATGGAATGAAGCACTTCTTCTCCATGACCAACTCTGTTAGTTCTGGAGGAATTTGGAGAAATTAAATACTTAGGGCATAAATTCGAGAACCTACTATCCTCCATTTATCTGCTTTGTAGGACACATTCCTAGAAATATTATTAAAGATAGAAAGGTTACATAAAAGTGAAAAGCATCAAGCAGGCTCACAACAAAGGTCACCTTTTCCCCAAACTTACCTATATTAACTAAAATTTTATTTTAGGTAACTTAAAACTTCTAAACGGGAATTTATTTGAAGGCAGAAGTGAAACAAAAGAACGGCCACAGTTCACTTAGAAAGTCAGAAACTGATGATAGCACACTCACTCTGAAATGCCAAGATTTCAAATCAAACTTATTTTCATATAAGTTTACTATCTATATATAGTTCTTTAATGAGCATTTGTCAAGGAATCTTGAAAATTTTAGAAGCAAATGAACAGTATAAAGAAAATAAATTATTTTTGTTTTTTTAAATCAGAACAAACGCAAAAATAAAGAATTAAAATGAATGCCTACTTGGAGGACGGTAGTTCCTGGTTCCACCATGACAGACTGACCATCAACAAATACTTCAATCAAGTTGCTTGCTGCTGTGGCAGTTGTTCGAACTGACCATCAAAAATATTGAGGTGAAAATGAAATTAACAGAGTTCAAGTTATTAAAGCAGAGGATAATGGATTAATTAACCTTCACATCTAAATTTTTTCCTCATTTTGTACTATTCCCTTCTATTTCTCTAGACGCAAACTTCTAAATTATTGACTTAGAGGAAAGCTTTTCCGGTCCTGAATACCAAACAGAAAATGGCTGTCTACTTTTAACAGCAGTTTAAGTTGTAACTTTTAATACCACTGAAAATATGTTCCTGGGAAGACCACTTCTCAAAAGCAAAATGACTGCTTTTTCCATTTTGGCACTGATGGGCAATTCCTACTACTTTCTATTCCACGATAATTTCTATAAAATGTTTAAAGTTGTATTTTGAAAATTATTCTATTCAACTTGGGTCACTGTTTCCATTTTTATTTAAAATATATTATGGGTCTTTCAAGAAACATTCCATAAACTTATGAATTTACAAAGACAGAAAGTCTAGTACCCACAAACGCAAATTCAAAAAAAGACACTCACCACATCCTTTAGGAGACTTAGAAAGGCTCACTAAGGCCCTTCTTACAGGTATCCTTAACATATTGCTGAGAATAAAACAAAGAAGAGTTATATTATCATAGGAAAAACAATGCCAATCACAAACTTTTGGATAATATTTTATGGTTTTAAAGCACTTCATATATATACATTATTTCATTGAAGATTTCACAAGTCCTGATATTTTTCCTGAAATTCTAGAGATGAGAATACTCCATCTCAGACAGATTAACTGACTTGTACAACATTAAGAAGCTACAAAGGAGCAGCTAGCACATAAATTTGAATCTTCTAATTCTATATAAAGGGCAGATTTGTTGTTTTTAATTATAAACAAATGATCAAACTTAATATATTACTATATAATAAAATAAATTTGAAAAATTTATTTCAAATTTATTTTACTATAAATAAATTTATTTTTATTTATTTCAAATTTATTTTACTAAAAACAGTGAGTTTATCATTAATTGCTATGTAAAATAAAGCCTACCTTTCTGCCTTCATTTCCTGCTAAAATGCATTCTAACATTCTACGTTCTGAGCAGTTATCTACTAAATGCTTCTGAGATATTCTGAGCTGGCTCACAAGCCCAAGCCTTTAAAAACTCTGGAGTGCTATTTTCTGTGTCCAGTAGTACATTTATCTTACAGATTTGCAATTATCTGTTTATGTGCCGGTTCTACCCCCCCCTGTATTATGAACTTCTTTAATCTTTCTATCCTCAGTACCTATCCCCAAGGCTGCCACACAGTAAGCTCTAAAACAGTGGTTCTCTATAAGAGATAATTTTGCTTCCCAGGGAACATTTAGCAATGTCTGGACAAACTGTTGTCGAGACTAGGGGAAAGCTATTGGCATCAAGTGGGTTGAGGTCAGCGTGCTACTAAAGATCCTACAAGGCTCAGGACAATCTCCCATAATAAAGAATTACCTAAAGTGTCAACAGATCTGCAGTTGAGGAGCCCTCTCTAAAGGATTTGCTGAATTACTGAAATAAATGGAAGTGGATTATATAAATTAACACCAATTAAAGGTATTCATAAGCAAAAAAGAGAGAAAAGTTATCTGATCTTTTAGAGTTTTTTGTCCATTCACTTGATCATATCGGCGAAGCACTGAACTTTCTGTCTACTCACTTGATTATATGGGCTAAGCATCTAATTTTTCATTTGGAACTCTTAAAAATACAACAAATTATGTGATCAGAATGTATCGCATAAAGAATTTCAAAGTTTATAGTAGAAAACTGTATATATACATAAGTTTTAAGCATGTTTCACAGAAATTTCATTAATTCAGACATCAATAACTCAAACAATTCATTAATTCAGAATTTGTGATACTGAATCTGCAGACATCTGTCACCTACTAGTGAGTGACTTTTTGGTAAATCACAGTTTCTGTCTCTTTATCTATAAAAGAAAACAATACCTCTTAGGCTATGTGTTACCAGTAGGAGCTCAATAAATGTCAGTTATATCTGAATTCAATTTAGACGGTACTAGCCACTGAAAATCAGTTTTAAAGGGCTCTTCCTTTGTGCTCCTTCTCTTTACCACCAGCACACACTGTGTATATGTGTGTGTATATATATATACATATATATATATACACACACATATATATATATATCTTTATTATTCCACCTACTAAACTGTAAGTTAGCAATCAATTTCAGTATCTCTAGTCTGTAAGCTCCTTGACAAGGAATGGTGCACTTTGGTCATTTCCCTTTTCTGAAGACCTAGCACAGTGCCCCTAAGAAAATGAACCATCAAACAGAGTTGACCCCTAAACAATATGGGTTTAAACTGCACAGGTCCACTTACAGGCGACTTTTTTTCAATAGTAAATACTACAGTACTACAAGATATGAGATTGGTTGAATCCTGAGATGAATCCTCAGATGCAGAACCATGGATATAAAAGGCCAACTGTAAGTTATATACAGATTTTCGACTGCACAAATGGTTGGAACCCTTAATCCTCTCATTGCTCAAGGGTCAACTGTAGTCTTACCACCAAGTTCCAGAATGAATAGCATCTGTCCTATTAAAATCTATTCATATAAAGGTAAAACTGAACTTGCTAAGTTAAAGACAGATCAAAATCAACAATATTTCATACAACAATGTAAAAACTTTAATATTACATTTGTCTCCAAGACAATATGAAAGTGGTGCCCACTTTAGCTAGGAAATCCACCAGGACTAGGCTGTCTGTTGAAAACCCAGCGTCAAGTGGAAGACTGCATAGCCCCAACATAAGAAATACAGATTTGCAAAACTTTGATAAGCACTTTACACTTATTTGGCTACCATGTAAGAACAGAAATAATCATCTCTAAGATGGGAAAATGCTAATGAATAATCATTTCTAAAACTAGACTGGACACTTTTTGGTGCAGGGACAATACTACTCCACATTCTCCACCAGGTATCCCGCATCCATCCACTTCTCTCTCTAGGTACTGTCCTATTCCAAGCCACCATCATCTCTTGCCTGGACTGTTACAGTAGCCCCCTAATAGGTCTCCTGGCTTCCACACTGCTCCCACAGCCTCTCCCATCTTCCCAGGGGCTGCGACCTCAGACGGAAATGCTCTTCCCTCAGATCTTTCTGGCCCCTCCTCATCCTCCAAATTTTGGCTTAAAAGGCATTTCTCAGGGAGACTTTCCTTGACCAGCCTAACCAAAATATCCTAACTACTCCCCAGTCACATCACCCATTTAATTCTTCCTTGTGGACTCACTTCTAGCTTATAATAGGTATTCAACAACTATTTGTTAAATGAATTCTATCTCTACTCTCTGGCCATCACTTCCACTTTCCTGGTATTAAAGAGTGCAGGTGCTCCGGCAGCCTTACAACACCCTGCTTAAAGATGCACACACAATTCAGTGGGAAAAAAGGACGTTCCGCAAAAAACCAACTTGATGTTTATTCATCAGAAACAGTTCACGTTACATTTTCTATACCCTCAATTCGTTTTTGAGCAGAGCTGTATCGGATCCACGTTTTTACAGTACATGTACATGCACTGGATTCCCAAAATTTTTAAACAACGTAGCTTTGTTATTTGCAGTGCGACCTTGAGCCAACTTTTTTTTTTTTTTTTTTTTTTTTGTGGTATGCGGGCCTCTCACTGCTGTGGCCTCTCCCGCTGTGGAGCACAGGCTCCGGACGCGCAGGCTCAGCGGCCATGGCTCTCGGGCCCAGCCGCTCTGCGGCATGTGGGATCCCCCCAGACCGGGGCACGAACCCGTGTCCCCTGCATCGGCAGGCGGAACCTCAACCACCTGCGCCACCAGGGAAGCCCGAGCCAACTTTTCAAATGTCTTTTTTCCTCAGTTGCCCCACCAATGAAAAGAATAAGAAGTATTAGCCAACGCAATCTATGGACAAAACCAAAACACAAAACAACAGAGGCATGGACGGTTGCTAAGGCAACAGCAGCCAAACAAGGATGCACTATACCAGCTATGTAGTAATTGGGGGGAAAAGCTCAGTCTTTAGGCCTAAGTCACTTGACAGGTCCTCTCCCGGGAAACAAAACGGCCTCCTCTCCAGGAAGGGGACTGTCCTGCATTCCCCTGCAGACGGAAGGTCACCCACAAGGCTGCACTCGGGCCAGTGCTCCCCAGGGCCTCGTGATTTCCTCCTCCTCTCTGCTCCGTCAGAGCACAGACGTTGGCTAACAGTCCTCACCTGCCAGCTCTCGGGGGTTCCCGAGGAGGCGGGGTGGGACGCGGCGCCCATTCAAGAACAAGAAGAGAATGAGTCGGTTGGGCCAAAGAAAACAGTCTCGTCAATAAACACACTCCGGGGACCAAGGCACCTCAGCCTTCTCCCCCAAACACAACCTCACCTTCTCCCTGGCGCCGCCGAGGCTGCCCTGCAGAATTGTCTACAACCCGCCGTCTCCTTCAGAGGCCGGGTTTCTTATTCAATATGGCGGCCTCGGGTATCTCAGTCAGCCGGGCCTGGAAGAACGGAAAGTCGGGAGGGACTAGAAACCACAATTCGACAATTTCCCGTTTAGATTGAGCTCGGCAACTTCCGTCAGCTTGACAGAGGGCGGGGTGGAGGACGTAGCAGCCGGGAGGAAGCAGGGGCGGGAAGTTCCGCCGGAAGTAACCTGGGGCCGAGGCCGAGCGTCTTCCGTCATTTCCGGCGCTTCAACGGGCGGTTCCGGTAGTCTTTGCAAACCTTGGAGGTTGTGATTTAAGCAATGCCGATTTTATTAATTGATTTGCAAACACAAAGAAAGCTCGGCGGATAATTTGTGGGCCATTAATTAAGAGCCCTTGATTTTTACGTTGAGAAATCTTAACGTAATTTACTTTTAACCTGCGGCTGGGGGCATCGGAGAGAAACGCCTCCGTCTCTATATAAGGCATTTCCGGCCTCGTTGCGGGCCTTTTTTCCTGTTAGCGCTCGGCAGGGACCGTCTGCGCTCCTCTTTTCCTCCGCTGCCTCCCAGTTCCCTGTCAGCCGTCGCCATGGGTTTTGGAGACCTGAAAAGCCCCGCCGGCCTCCAGGTGCTCAACGACTACTTGGCGGACAAGAGCTACATCGAAGGGTGAGCTGACGGGCCGGGGTCTGGGCAGGGCCGGGAGCAGTGGTGCCACGTGGCGCGGCCTCGGCTGCGGCTGGAGGAAAGGAAGCCCGACCCCAGGGCTCTCCCCCGGGAGGGGACTGCGAGGGGAGAAGGGTTAAAAATGTGCTTTGTTTCGGCTTACTTGACTCCACCAGGTGTTTCCGCGTCTTTGCTCAGTTAACAAATGTAAACCTGTAGGTCCACGTTAGCGATTGCAATTTCTGACGTCTAAGTGGCAGTTGTGTCTCAGGGTAGCTCGGAGAACCAAATAAATGATCCCTGATCCTAAGGAATTTATTTTTTACAGAAAACTAAAGCTGCTTAGGTAGCCCGGTAAGAAGAGGGCGAATTGCCACTAATTTGACGGTTGTAGCTAGCGTTTGTCGTTCGTTGGCTGGTGTTTGTGGTTTTTCTTTTAAAGGTGTGTGCAGTTACTTTTGCATCGTTGGCAGGTATGTTCCATCACAAGCAGATGTGGCAGTATTTGAAGCAGTCTCCGGCCCACCACCTGCCGACTTGTGTCATGCTCTACGTTGGTATAATCACATCAAATCTTACGAAAAGGAAAAGGCCAGGTAAAAGTATCTTTGTGTTTATCTGAAGAATAGAATGCTTTCTAAGCTTAAACTCAGGGTTTTCACGTGACAAGTTAGGGTTCAGGCTACTTTAGTTTTGTGGGGATATTGTAGACTAAATTTCTCTGTGACTTTAGAAGGCCAAGAGGCTGAAATCCTCCATTTTTTCATGTAGAACATGTAACAGGTAGAACATGACAATTTTGAAGAAAAAATTAGTCAATCTAAGAAACAGAAAATTTTATTCAAGCCACTTTGAGGATTATAACCTGTGAAAAGCCCATCAGAAACCTCTGAAAACTGTTCTGTGCATATAAGTGGTTTTTTTTTTTTAATTTATTTATTTACTTGTGGCTGTGTTGGGGTCTTTGTTGCAGTGCGCAGCCTTCTCATCGTCGTGGCTTCTCTTGTTGCGGAGCACAGGCTCTAGGCGCGTGGGCTTCAGTAGTTGTGGCTCGCGGGCTCAGTAGTTGTGGCCTGTGTGGCTTCAGTAGTTGTGGCACATGGGCTTAGTTGCTCCGCGGCATGTGGGACCTTCCCAGACCAGGACTCAAACCCGTGTCTTCTGCATTTACAGGCAGATTCCTAACCACTGCACCACCAGGGAAGTCTCCATCCATATAAGTTTTTGTTTTGTTTTGTTTTGGGTTTTTGTGTTGTGTTTTGCTTTTTTAACATCTTTATTGGGGTATAATTGCTTTACAATGGTGTGTTAGTTCCTGCTGTATAACAAAGTGAATCAGCTATACATATACATATATCCCCATATCTCTTCCCTCTTGCGTCTCCCTCCCTCCCACCCTCCCTATCCCACCCCTCTAGGTGGACACAAAGCCCAGACCTGATTTCCCTGTGCTATGTGCTATGCGGCTGCTTCCCACTAGCTATCTGTTTTACATTTGGTAGTGTATACATGTCCATGCCACTCTCTCACTTCGCATATAAGTTTTTGAGACAAGGTTGCGCATTAAATAACGTATTATTGACAGTTTATACAATCCAGATCTACAGATGCAAAGCGAGTAGTGGGTCATGGGTCATCATGGCCCAAGATTCAAGATTCAGAAGGAATGTTATCTCCTCAGGAGGGCTGGTTAATGCAGATGCACGATACACAGTATAGAGGAGGGAGATGGCCCAAACAGGCAAAGAAAATTTTTATGTTTAAATTTTTCTTGTCTTGCCACAAAATATGAATTTTAGTTCATCAACAACAGCAATTCAGCTTTTCCCCACACTGGCCTGCCACTGTGCCTGACCCTGGCCTGGGGGACCCACCTCAGGGGTGAGGGGTGGCTCATTCTTTCAGTCCTTTGCCATTCTTCTGAAACTGCTAACAAGGATGGAAGTTTGGGCAGGTGGACTCCAGTTCACTAAGAATGGAACTGAGCGTACTTAATGAAATCTCAAACAGAAATACTCATTCTGAAAGTAAATCTTTGTGCGTATTGAATATAGTGTTTCACATGCTACTAATGTTTGTTGGGTGAGGAGCTAAACATATAAAAGCATTTACCTGGGAATGTTGAAGGGTAAATTCTTGGTACAAAAGGGGTCTATTGATAACTTGTAATGAAAACAAGTTCTCATGTATTGTTTGAAAAGGGACATCATATCGACCTAATAGTAGCTAGCTGATTAAATTTTTTTCAAGCCTGCCAGGAGTGAAGAAAGCTTTGGGCAAGTATGGCCCTGCTAATGTGGAAGACACCACAGAAAGTGGAGCTACAGATAGTAAAGATGATGATGACATTGATCTCTTTGGATCTGATGATGAGGAGGTATGGCATAAGTTGACATTTGTGCGTATCATTGTGCTTAAGCACAGGCTCTGTAGCCAAAGTGCCTGGGTTTGAATCCTGGCTTCACTTTATTACCTGCCTTTTAAAAATTCTCACTGGCTACATGATGAATAAAATTAAATCGCCATCTTTCGGCTGAGCTCATGATGGATTTGCTTTTTTCTGATAAAGCTGGTCTGCTTTAAGCTGAGGACCCACCAGCCTTAAGCTGAGGAACAACCAGCTTTGTGAAGTATATTAAATTTTTTCTTTACAGGAAAGTGAAGAAGCCAAGAGGCTAAGAGAAGAACGCCTTGCACAGTATGAGTCAAAGAAAGCCAAAAGTAGGTCATTTTATAATTTGTGTTTAACTTAATTGTTTTCATAATAATTTGAATAATCTTTTTCAAAGACTGATCCCCAAAGTAATTTCCTTTCCTCCCCATTCGTTGAATATGTCAGTATTTCAAAACCTTCTGTTGAAGTGGAGCTTCAAAACTTCCACAGCTACTGGTCTGCAGCTGTTTTTATGGTAGCAGTTGTGGCATTCCTCTGTGGGAAAGAAACTGTTACACAACTAAACACCTCTTTCTCAGCAAAATAGAAAGAGGGCATATGTGTGACGAACACAAGGTGTATTTTCTATAGTTTTATGTGGCTAAGGAGATGATCCATTTAGAAACAAATTAAGATTTGTTAAGTGTCTTGAAGTAGGGCAAAAATAATTATTTGAATAATGCTGTTTCTTGTACTCTTTTTTAGAACCAGCACTTGTTGCCAAGTCTTCCATCTTATTAGATGTGAAACCTTGGGATGATGAGACAGATATGGCAAAACTAGAGGAGTGCGTCAGAAGCATTCAAGCAGATGGCTTAGTCTGGGGCTCTTGTGAGTTTAGTCTTTGCCTTTTGACACTGGCATCTGGAGTTTGCATACAGTTTAAACCTTTGTCAATCAACAGGACTTATCTAACTAAGATTTTTCTTGATGCTCTTTTCAGCTAAACTAGTTCCAGTGGGGTATGGAATTAAAAAACTTCAAATACAGTGTGTAGTTGAAGACGATAAAGTTGGAACGGATATGCTGGAGGAGCAGATCACTGCTTTTGACGAGTATGTGCAGTCTATGGACGTGGCTGCGTTCAACAAGATCTAAAATCCATCGTGGATCAGTGCTCTTAAATAAAAGCTTGAAAGACACTCTTGGCTCTTGACTCCTAAATAAGAGGATGGTATTTATTTATATTCCTTCCATTTTGAAGGAAGAAATTTAATGGATAGATAATTCATAAATAATATAAATTTGGGTCCGCATTGTCGTTCGACATTTAGCCCAAAGAAGGAGGGAACTACCTGTTGTAAATACTGTGACTATGCATAGATGTAGAGTAGACTTTATAAACAAATTAACAGAAGTGGACTCAGTACAAACTTCTTTACCCATTAGTGATGTCCTCAGTATGCGATGATACAACTTTTACTGCAGTATTTCAAGTGTTTATATTTGCCTTGTTTTTTAAAAGAAATCGCGGAGGTAAACTTGACTGAAAATTTTGTAGTAAGAGGTTTTTTTGTTTGTTTGTTTTTTGACCATATCACGCGGCTTGCGGGACCTTAGTTCTCGGACCAGGGATTGAACCCGGGCCCAAGGCAGTGAAAGCAGCCAGTCCTAACCACTGGACCACCAGGGAACTCCCAAGAGTTTTGATTTTAGATAATTAGTCCCATATATAATGGTTCAAGACCTTGCCCTTTGCAAGGGGTTACAAAGTTACTTAATATCTGAGCTGGCTTTCCTCGATGTGAATGTTGGGAGTACCTTAAAGAATGGAGAAATGAGTCAAAAACAGGGAAGTGCTCAGGTCAATACACAGCAAATAATGTCATTTGCCAGGTCATGAAACATTTGGAGATAAAGGAATTAAATGCCAGGACTAATTTATAGTTAGTAACCAGTGACTTTACAGTGGCTGACAAAGTAATTTGTTGTGACCTAGCATCTTCAAGTTAGGGGTTACTTGTGACTAAAAAAAAAAAAAAATCACACATTTACAAACCCCACCTAAAATTAATGTTATGAGTTGGCATGTGCGATTTACTAAAGGACGCCTAACCCAGGGGAGGGGAGGATTCCCAGAGTTTGTGGAGGCAGATGTTGCAAATTTAAGGGATGCCTCCTGTACTGTTCAGGGAGAAGTTGTGTTGAGCATGTGATTTTGAGTAGTAGTGTGTCCTGGGAGGGAGGCTACATGGGTGACTGATCCCTTGGGTGCGGTTCATAAGCCTGGCTTGGGTGTGGAGGTGGACATCTTACCTGGGTTTGTAAGTCTGATTGAGCCTGTTGGGGTGTGGAGACTTCAGTACTACGGTGGTGCTGCAGGTGAGTGTACTCAGAGGATGGTGTTACTGTAGTCAGGTGAGACTCCAGTATTGGAAACTGCTGCATCTTAACAGTTAAATTTGGGATGTATCGAATATTTGAGTATATATTTTTTACAGTAGTAGTGTTCACAAAAGTAGAGCTTGGGAATTGTAGACCTCTAAAAATCATTTTGTAGTCTCTGTAGGCCAAGGAAATTGAATGAGGTCCAGGTTTTCCTAGCTGAACCAGACGATGCTGTTTTCTTCCCTCCCAATCTGATTTACTTTGTATGTGGCCAACCAACTTGAATGTGGGAAATTGTTTAAATTCTAAAGAAAATGTACTCAATCGGACATATATGTACTGATGAATAAAATCACCTTCAACGTTTAGTCCAACAGACTCAGTCTAAAATCACTGGGGAAATTTTCAGGTTTTCAGTATCGTGAGAGCCAGCAGAGGGCAGCACTTCATTTTCTGGAGAACAGGAGAGCCTGGGGATTCTGGAAATGCTGTGGAAAAGTAGAGGTGTAGTAGTGAATAGCCAAAAATAATTCACAGCCAGTGACATGAGTAACAGCTTGATTGAGTAACAAATAGTTTGGCCAAAACATTAAGTATTAAAAATTATTAATGATTTTTGAGAGTCCGCCAGCCGATGCAGGGGACATGGGTTCGTGCCCCGGTCCGGGAAGATCCCACATGCCACAGAGTGGCTGGGCCTGTGAGCCATGGCCGCTGAGCCTGCGCGTCCGGAGCCAGTGCTCCGCAATGGGAGAGGCCACAACAGTGAGAGGACTGCGTACCGCAGAAAACAAAAAAAATTATTGATTAAAAAAATGATTAAAAATGTGGTTAAAAAATTTAAATAGTCAACAAACCACAGCTGTCTTGTGAATCTTAAAATAATGAATGATGAAGCATGTGACTTTTAAGATCTTGACTCTATGGCCTTGAATAAAAAATGTGTTTAATGGTATCTTTTAATGTCATTTTAAAAGGTAGATAATACATTAACATTATTCAAAATTCTAGAGGTTATACAGTTACGTCTCCCCTGTCCCCCAGGTCTCCCATTCACTTCCATAAAAGCAACCAATGTCACCAGTTTTTTAGGTCTTTCCAGAGCTAGTCTAAGCATATATGTAGGCTAATTGTAGCATATGACACAAACTTCTGCATCTTAAGTTTTGTCCCTAGAAATAGACTTGGATATCTTGGAGATTATATCTTGGATATTTTGTATCGGTACATAAAAGATTTCCTCATATTTTAACAGTTACAGAATCCATTGTCTCATATCTTACTGAACCAGTCTAGTTATTGGATCCTTAGTTTGCTTTCAGTGTTTTGCTCTTATGAGCAGTGCTTACATATTCACGTGAGCCAGGATACTGAATGAACTGTTTTTGAACCAGTGGGTTCAGAAGGCTCAGGTATACATAAAGAGATTTTTTTTTTTTATTGTTTCTGGCTTTGGAATAAGAACCCACGTTTTTTTGCATGCTCCATAAGTGATTACATGACCCTGAAACCTTGTTTCTTTTTCACCTTCAGCCATAGCTAGTACAAGGACTGGGCACAGTGTGGGAATTCAAAACTGATTCATTTAATGTCACTATGTTAGATGCTATAAAAATACAAAAGGATTAAGAAAATAACCATAAGGAAAAAAAAAAGGAAAAAAAAAAAAATAACCATAAGGGAGGTGGTTCAAACATACTTAAAACTGTTAAGAACAAAAGTAATTTTGTGATTAAACAAGTACAGTCATTCCTCACTATCCGAGGGGGGATTGGTTCCAGGAACCACCCCCCAACCCTCAGGTACCAAAATCCTCAGATGCTCAAGTTCCTTATATAAAATGGTCTAGTATCTGCATATAACCTTAACCTGCTAACACCCTCCTCATTAAATCATCTCTAGACTACTCATAATACCTAGTACAATGTAAATGCTATGTAAGTAGTTGCCAGCAGGCGACAAATTCAAGTTTTGTTGTTTTGCAACTTCCTGGACTTTTTTCAGATATTTTTGATTCGTGATTGGTTGAATCTGTGGGTGTAGAACCTGCAGATAAGGAGGGCTGACAATAATCCAAAAGTCCAGAGGGTCAGGGAAGGCTAGAATTAAATAAAAGTTTTTTTAGAGGAGTTAGGACTTGAGCTGGAGAGACCTTAGTAATCCGTTTAAAAAAAAAAAAAAATCCAGGATGGTGTGAAAGGCAGAATGATAAAGGCAAGAATGAGAACAGAGGTTTGGGAGGCAATTAGACCAGTTTGGCTGGATTTTGCAGCGTCAGTTTGGGATTAGATAGGGCCAGGTTTTAGAGGCATCTGAATTATAGGCTGGCTCATTCTTTGAGCGCAATGGGAAGCCTGGTTTCCAAGCCAGAGAATGACAAAAGCAGAGCAGAGGTGGAGGTGGGAACGGGTGGGAGGGGTGGAGGGTGGTGAAATAGACGAGAGGAATTAAGAGGGACAAACTTCTGATTATAAAATAAGTCACGGGGATATGATGTACAGCATAGGGAATATAGTCAGTAAAATTGTAATAACTTTGTATGGTGACAAGTGATTACCAGACTTACTGTAGTGATCAATTTTAATGTTTATAGATGTCAAAGCACTATGTTGTACGCCTGAAACTAATAATAATATTGAATGTCAACTGTATTTCAGTAAAAAAAAAAAGGCAGAGCTCCAATCTGGAGATGATGTGGATAGAATCAGGGAAATAAGAGGACTGTTTTAATAAACAGAAAGGGCTAAGTTATGGCATATGTGAAGCATTTTATAAATTTAATATATTTACTTTAGAAAGTAATGGAGATTATAGCAGCATTGAAAAATGCTTGAATTTTCATTGACTGTAACTATGAAAAGATAAACTTATGGACAAAGACACAGATACCAAAAGAGTTGCATTAGTGTTGGGGGATGTATGTGTCATTTTTTCCCAAACAAATACATTTGGCAATGGCAGTTATGTGTCCTTAGAACAAAAAAGGAAAAAAAATGCATGCCTCACATACATTGTCTAATATGAACCCCATTATAAGCCTGTGAGATAAAGGCAAACACTGTTATCAGCACTTACAGGTGAGGAGACAACTCTGAAAGATGATTCCCCAGTTATCCACCTAGTAAGTGAGAGAGGAGGAACTCAAAACCAGGTCTTCATGGGCCAGATAATGTATTGGCAATAATGGGGAAAGTTCTTCATCCCTGCTTTTAGAAATTTGATTCTGTTTCACGTAACCCTTTCTTCATACCCTCAATTAGGAAAAGTAAGAACGTTAAAATCACATAAGTGTAAACCTAAAATGAAAATTAAGACAGTTAAACAGATATTCTCTCAATACATGCCCCGTATGGATGATATTAGTTGCATTTAGAAAATGTCCCAAATGGAAGTCTGTCATTTGGAATGTTATTGGCCTGAATAGCTTTTAGTAAAGTAAAAATCAAAGGAAACTGTCCGTAGACTTCTAAGTATGCATCACCTAAAGAACTACTGCTCAGGAGGCCACAACAGTGAGAGGCCTGCGTAGTGCGGAAAAAAAAAAAAAAAAGAACTACTGCTCATATGTGAGAATATTAAAGAACTATGAATTACTATTCAAGCCTGATTCCAACCTGGGAATCTTCTATCCTCACTTTGTCCCTATAAAATGGGACTAGTCTCTCTTTTCTGAACGTAGCCTGTTTTCCAGCCTCTGAACATTTGCTCTTGCTATGCCACCTACCTGAAATAGCCTTTTTTCACCTGCACTTGTTAAAATTATAGTCATTCTTCAAACTGCACTTAAATTACCTCTTTCAAGAAGTCTTTCAGTCTACTTTTTCCTGCCCCTTGCAGCCTCTCAGCCCATATCCTTTTATAGTATTTATAAACTGTGTAAATTTAAAAAAATTTAGAAAACATTTAATTAATTTATTTAATTGGCCACACCTCGCGGCTTGTGGGATCTTAGTTCCCTGACCAGGCATTGAACCCAGGCCCTAGGCAGTGAGAGCATGGAGGCTTAACCACTGGACCACCAGGGAATTCCCAATAAACTTTATGAATTTTTTAATAAAATGTATAAATTTTGAAGTTCTTTGTGTAAGTTCCCTTATTCTTCCTATGAGATTTTTACATTCATTCAAGAGGAAGAAGGGATCTAACATTTACTAGGTAATTACTATGTCAGAAGGTGCCAAGAGTTTCACTGCATATGTATAATACCAGGTAATATTATATTAATAATAGGTATTTATAGGGCTAAGCACCACTTTTAGTGCTTTACCTGTGTCAATTCATTTAATTTTCATAATAACCCTATGTGGCAGTTACTACTATTGTGATCCCATTTTGCAGATGGGGGAAACTGAGGTCTAGAAATTTGGATTAATTTAGCCAAGGTCATAGAGCTAGGATATATTGGAGCCATAATGCAAAGCCAGATATCCTGCCTCTGGAGTCCCTGAAACTTGCCCACTGTTTCGAAGAGCTTCCTTCCATCGAGAGGGAGCCAGGTCTGTCTTGTTGGGTTTATGCCCCAGTCCCTGGGAGCCCTGAGATTCTTTATTCTCCTGCCAACTAGGCATTGAGCTTCCTTGCTTCCTCCTCAAATTGCCCCAGTGCCCTCCTCTCCTCCAGCCCCTCTGTCCTTTCAGTCACTCATCCTGCCCATTAGGGGTCATTAGACCCCTGGAGAGCCCCACTATCCAGATTCCAGCTGCCAGGGGTGGAAGCTGGCTGGGGAGTCTCCAATGCTGGGTCCAAGCTTGGGTCCTATGCTACACTTTAGATCTTCCCTCAAGCTGAGAATAAAAAATTAACTCCTGTTTCTGCTGGAAAGTTCCTGCCCTGGTTGCTACTTTCTACTAGTAGATTCCTGTAAGTCACAGCCCCACTCTCAGCTATTTAAAAAGCCACTAAAACTGGAGTTCTTAGCCTAGGGTACAAGGATCCCCTGAAATTTTATTTAAAAGCATTTTCCTGGGGAAAGAACCCATAACTTTCAATCGATTTTCAAATGAATTCAGAGTATTTATTAATTCTGACTTTTCAAGTCATTTATTATTTATTATTTATTTATTGGCCATGCTGCGAGCCTTGCTGGATCTTAGTTCCCCGACCAGGGATCGAACCCAGGCCCCTGGCACGGAAAGCTCGGAGTCCTAGCCACTGGACCACCAGGGAATTCCCTCAAGTTTTCTTTTTCTATTCTAGAGCCAATGATACTTTTCAGGATCTCAAATATTTTCATAGGCCTCTGGAAAGCTCACAGGCCCTAGATACTGTGCCTGTAGCCCGTAGCGTGGGAAAAACGAACAGCTCCGCCCGGGTTCCTAACTCACAAAGCTTAGGAAGCACCGCCCTGAAATGTAACTTCCCGACCACCACCAGCTCTGTAAGTACTCTTGCCCCTGGTTGCTTAATCCCCTTCCTTCCTGCTCCTCAGCCTTCCTCTTTCTCCCCCAGCCTTCAGAGTCAGTGTCTCCCTTTGCCCAAACTAGGGATGAACCTACAGAATTCTCTTTTCTTTCTTGGATCCTCCAGCTTTTCTCCTGATCCTGAGAGCCTGTCCATTGAGGGTCGAGGGGGACACCAGAGTGGAATATCGCAAGCCCTGGTGGTGCAGGGGCCGGGTTCAAGGCTGCACAAAGGGCTGGAAACTCACAATGAGCCTTTCTCTCCTTGTCTTCCCTTAACCCATACTGAGTATGGCGGAAGCCAGGAATCTTGGGAACGACAGAAATTTGGGATAGGCTGAGCTATGCCACACATTTTTTTTCTTGGAATGATTTCCAAACCAGATCTGATTGTTGCATGGGGCTAACAGTAAAGAACAGAGCCAATAAATGATCTGATCTTAGCATTTTTAAAAACTATGAGATGAAATAAAAAAGGATACCGATTCAAGGAATAACATAGCTCCCCTCACGACTTTCAAAATAAAACCGAGAAATTATAGAAAATTAAATGTTTTTAAAATTGCAGTGAATAGCAGAGTTTGTATTCATAAAAGACAGGGTACAAACAGAGACGTGAAAAAGGAGCAGGATCTTTAGGAAACCCCAACTGCAAGGACATAGATTTCCAGTGTTTCTTGACCTGCACACTGGAGGCCATCTCTTTCCTCTGAACAGTCTACATTTGTCCTGGCTCTCTTACGGCACTTACTACTGTCTACCTTGTTTTAGGATTGTTTTTATGCAAGTTTAATCTCACCCCCTATAAGTACCTTATGCATCTTGGCATCCCTCACAGTATCTGTCTACCATGGTTCTGTATAACTCTTATTCATCTATTTGCTAAAGGCATAAATGAACAGAAGTCAAAATACTATTAGTCTTAAGTGCAACAGATTTGCACCATGAAGAGGTCACTGACTTAAAGGTATACTTTATTGGTCTTATAAATATAGGAATAGAAGGTAGAAATATATCAATACGTCATACATGCTTTATTTTCCTGAAATCATTCTGATATTGAGCTGGCCTATCTACTATCTGGATGTCAGTGTTTCATGTTTATAGCAATCTTATACTTATTTGCATATATACATACTCAGAATTTTCCAAAAACATTAATTTTTTTTTTTTTTGGCGGTACGCGGGCCTCTCACTGTTGTGGCCTCTCCTGTTGCGGAGCACAGGCTCCGGACGCGCAGGCTCAGCGGCCATGGCTCATGGGCCCAGCCGCTCCGCGGCATGTGGGATCCTCCCAGACCAGGGCACGAACCCATGTCCCCTGCAATGGCAGGCAGACTCTCAACCACTGCGCCACCAGGGAAGCCCAACATTAATGTTTATAATGATATCATGGGGAATTAAAGATGGGCATATATCCCCATTGAGAGGTAGGGTATATGTCCCCTCCCTTTGAATCTGAGCTGGCCAGTGACTGCTTTGGTCAATAGAGTACAGTGGAAGTGATACTGTGCCAGTGTCTGGCATAGCCTTTAAGAGGAGTAGAAATTTCTACCCTGGTCTCTAGAGCCCTACACTGCCATATAAGTCTGGCTAACCCTGAGGTGCTATGCTGGAATACCCGTGTGAAGAAAGGAGAGGAGAAGAAGGGAGGAGGGAAGGGGAGGAGAGAGAGGGGAAGGAGAAGGAAGGGAAGGGGATGGGGAGAAGGGAGGAGAGCCGCTCAGCCAGTCCTGAGCTGTTCTAAACCTCAGGCAGCTGGGTCATCCTGGTCCAGCTGAGGCTCTGGATATTGCGAAGCAGAGAGGCAAACCTCCCTTCTGTGCCTTGTTTAAATTGCTGATCCTCAGACTTGTGAGATATAATAATAATAATAAATTGCTATTTTAAGCGACTAGATTTTGGGACAGTTTTAACCTACTCTAACCAACTATTACTTTAATTCATAAATGCAAATACAGATTACATGAAATAAAGAAATTAAGTACATATGTTGTATTTTAAGACTAGGTCTTAATAGGTTACTTGTGCAAAATTAAAGTGAGCTTAAGCACACATATTTTTATATTTTTGAAATTAGTCATATATTTAATATTAAGATTTAGAACTTTTAAAAAGTCATTAAAATTGAAAAAATAGTGTTAATCCACTACAGTATAATTAGCAAGAATAACACAGATAATTTAAGTTGCTGGAAAAAAATGAAGATCCTTCTTATGTTTTATATCAGTAGAAAAATATGATGCCAATAAAATGACCAAAAACAATAAAAAGATACAGTCAGCTCTATGTCTTGGACCCAAACAATCCGAAAGCATCTGTCAGGGGACCCACACAAAAGCCATATGATCTGTGCAAGAGTAAGAATTCACTGGGCTGTTTCCAGGAGAGATGGATTCTTGGTTTCAGAGTTCCTGAGCTGTTCACTTACTGTGCCAGAACAGCTCACTTCCCACAGCGTATATTTTAGTATCTCAGCAACTGAGGCCCGAAAGCGTGCTTGGAACTTCTTACTAATTAAGACATAAAGAATGGGGTTCAAGCAACTATTGAGGAATGCCAAGCCAGTGGAGAGGGGGATTCCGGCCTGCAGCACCTGGTGGAAATAGCTATTGTGGTGAATCGTGAGCTCCCAAATGCTAAACAGGTGATACGGAGTCCAGCAAATCAAAAAGGCAGTGACCACAGCCAGGATGGTCCAGAAGTGCTTACTGGAGATCAGGATGCTTCGCTTCTTCACCTTGAAGATGAGGCACAAGTAGCAAATGCTCATTGTTAGAAGAGGGAAGAGGTACCCAACAATGACTTTCACCCAGGTCAGAATATGATGCCTCATCAACGTGAGGTCAGGATCATGCTCGTGGAAGTTGTTATAGCAAAGAGTGTGGTTATTGAACTCCAGAGTGTCCCGGAAAAACAGGGCGGGACCACCCATTAGTGAAGCCAAAAGCCAAACAACTATAATAACAATCAGAGAGTTCCTTAGGGTCCGGTACCGATGAGATAAGACAGGGTGGATCAAGTAGATATAGCGGTCCAGGCTTATCACCGTCAGGAAGAAAACACTGGCAAACATGTTCAACTGGGCAATGAAGGAATTGGCCTTGCACAACCAGATGCCAAAGGGCCAGTGGAAATTCATGGCCACATAGGAGATGTACAGGGGCAAGAAGAGAAGAAAAATGAAATCTGCGATGGCTAGATTGAGGAACCAGAGAGTGGTGACTGTCTTCTTCCACTTGAATCCCGTAAACCAAATGACAAGGGCATTTCCTGGAATGCCCAGAACAAATGCCAAACAGTATAACACGAGGGAGACCCAGTGAATGACTCCTAGGTGTGCTTTCTCCTCCAAATCAGTCTCTGGGGAGTAATATTCCAGGGCATAGGAGTAGTTCTCAAAGTCTTCAAATAATGTTTCCTCTAGATCTTCCATGACCTTGCTAAATGCAAAATGAAGAAATCTATGGAAGCAAATTTAAAAAGAAAGAAAACAATTTTTGAAAGAACAAATGTTTAATGAATGATACAGAACATAAGGATAAAAATATTTTATCTTAATAGACACTAATAACAATTTAGGACCAAAAGGGGGACGTAACCACAGAAGTAGAGATTTTTTAAATGAGAGGAAGCTATGAAAAAAATACTTATTTAAAATATTTGGCAAAATGTTTCCTAGAAAAAAATGTACTCTTCCAAAATGGACACAAGCAGAAACAAAACCTGAATAGACTTACAACCATTAAAGAAATATCATATGTTAAAAAAATGTTTTTCATCTTATGAACTAGAAATAGTATATTTCTGTTGGACACTCCAGGTGTCCAAGTCTCAGTGGACCTAAGTTTTGCTATAATTATTCTCAAAGCTGTGAGAGTTTATTTTTGTAAAGTATTCAGTAAGTGCTAAATTAAAATGATTGACTCTATAGGTACAATTCCTATGTTCATAATGCTTGTAGGGCTGACTAGAGAGAATCTAACATTCAACAAATATTTATTAAGTTCTTACCAGGCATTATTATTTTATGGAAGATGCAAAAGAAAACAGATGAATACTTATGTGGTGATGACTTCAAAATCCTTATTTGTACCCTGACTTCTTAAGATCTAGACAGAGTTCCAATTGCTTCTTTGGCTCATCCACCTGGATGTCACGGGCAAGCACTGGAGATTTTGACCCACTGTTTTGCACCCATGGATGTTTTGATTCTAGGTTTATAAATTCAAATATGTTCACCAGAATTATATCAATATGGAAAGCTTTTCAACTACAAGATATATTTTGGAATGAACTTGACTATGACCACTTAATTTCTATATTAATTTCTTATAGAGTGCAGTTAAGCTTTATTTAAATTTTTTATTTTCCTGAAATTACTTTGTTTTGAATTAATTCAAAGTAATTCTTTTCTACATTACAACAAAGATTTGATTTATTAATCAGTTTTATTTTTATTTTTTTATTTTTTGTGGTACGCGGGCCTCTCACTGTTGTGGCCCAGGCTCCTCCAGCACAGGCTCTGGACGCGCAGGCTCAGCGGCCATGGCTCACGGGCCCAGCCGCTCCGCGGCATGTGGGATCTTCCCGGACCAGGGCATAAACCCGTGTCCCCTACATCGGCAGGCGGACTCTCAACCACTGCGCCACCAGGGAACCCCTTTATTTTTTAACATCTTTATTGGAGTATAATTGCTTTACAATGGTGTGTTAGTTTCTGCTGTATAACAAAGTGAATCAGCTATACATATACATATATCCCCATATCTTCTCCCTCTTGCGTCTCCCTCCCACACTCCCTATCTCACCCCTATTTTGTTTATTTTTATCCATACCAAATGTTATCTATTATAATTTCATGCAAAGTAAGTTTTCTTTTGTGGCCTTTTTTTTTTTTCCCCATGCTATCCAGTCCAGTTTCCTGCGTTAAGAAGACTTGAATGTCAATTTTTCAACCAAATTGTTTACTGGGTGTAAATATAGCTTCATCAATTTATTTTGTGTTATTTCTATCTGTAGTATTCAAAATCAAGTAGAAAAAAGACTAATAGTTATATTCATTTCATGGTGCTCTAATCATTAATGGGGCAAATATGTAAGATTTGAGATTATAGTAGGGTTAGAACAAAGAGGTCAAAACATCTTGTGTTGCTCACAGCCAGCTCAGACTCAATTTGACTAACACTAAATCCATCATCCTACCTAAAATCATTTGAGGAATCTAGCAGAGCATAGTTAAAAACAAAAGCACTTCATTAGCATTCTCCCAACCCCAGACCCAGCTAACTTCTCTTTATCTTTCAACATTCAGCTCAAATGCCACCTTTTCTTGGAAACATTTTCTGACATTACCTTCCCCCATATAATTATAATACATAATAACAACTATTATTACACACAATAGTCAATGCTATTGGGAATTTACTAGATGCCAGGCATGTATGATCTAATTTGACCCTTGAAAGAATCATATAAAGTGGATAATTTCCATCTCCAAGTGGATATTTCCATCTCCAAGAAAAAATACTGAAGCTTCAAGAAGCTTAGTGACTTTCCCAGTTTCACGCAACCTATAATTGGAGAGTCAAGATTAAATTCAAATCTGTTGAAGCCAGATCCTGGGCTCTTAACCACTACGACATTCCCCTCTTCTGCCATACTTCTCTTATTGTACTTAATACACTATACTGTCACTGATTTCTCTTTGATTCCTGCCCTACCAAACTGTGAACTCCTTGAGAATGACTGTCATCTCTGTAACCCACAGTGCCTAGTACAGGTCTTAACATCTCACAGGTGCTCAACATGTGCTCAGTAAATAATTGGCTCTGCTAGAAAGCCTGTTCAGAACCAAATGTAATTTTAAAGCCTCAGGTGAGAGTTTGTGAGTTCACCCCTAAGTCACTCTCATTGCCAGAATCTCTCTGGCCTTGACCCACAGTTCTATCCTCAAGATCTAGACTTGTTCCTTGTCACTGAGTCCTTTCCTTCATGTGTCCAAGACTGGCTTCTTTCCCGCGACCTTTTTCTTTCAGGTCTGGGACCTTACTCTGCCCTCTTCACTCCTTCTGGTAGCTGAACCCCCTCCATGTCAAATCCTTTCCAGCCTAATCTACAACTCCCTGTCTTGGTTTTCTGCCTGTATACTAAGACACCCTTACCTTCCTGGTGCCTATGACCTATTCTTTTAGACTATGAGCAATTCTGAGGTCAAATGGCCCTAAATCACCTTACAAAACCCTAAGCGGTGAGTAGATGGAACTTGATTCCCCAAATATAGAAAAGCCAGTGGAGGACTTCTAATTACACAAAACCACTATCCTCAGCAAGTCAGGAGCTTACAAAGTCATTGCTGACTGTGCTGAGCCGGAATGGTCGCAGGGCCTGCTGAAGGATTCCAACCACCCCTCATCCCGTTTCTCTTGGGGCAGGGGGAGGTACCTTGAGGATGAGTGATTTTTCTGAACAGAATCCCTTCAAACAGAAACCCTTGTTCCAGAGAAATTCCTAATCTTCCAGAAAGCAGATGAGTAGGTTAGATGCAATGAACAGTTCAGGCTTGGAGAAAGATCTTCAAGAGGAGCTGAATACTGTGTGGAGAAAAGGGAACCCTCCTGCACTGTTGGTGGGAATGTAAATTGATGCAGCCACTATGAAGAACAGTAAGGAGGTTCCTTAAAAAACTAAAAATAGAACTACCATATGACCCAGCAATCCCACTACTGGGCATATACCCAGAGGAAACCACAGTTCAGAAAGACACATGCACCCCAATGTTCATTGCAGCACTATTTACAATAGCCAGGTCATGGAAGCAACCTAAATGCCCATCGACAGAAGAATGGATAAAGAAGATGTGGTACATGTATACAATGGAATATTACTCAGCCATAAAAAGGAACAAAGCTGGGTCATTTGTAGAGACATGGATGGACTTAGAGACTGTCATACAGAATGAAGTAAGTTAGAAAGAGAAAAAGAAATATCGTGTATTAATACATATATGTGGAATCTAGAAAAATGGTACAGATGAACTGGTTTGCAGGGCAGAAATAGAGACACAGAAGTAGAGAACAAACATATGGACACCAAGGGGGAAAGCAGTGGGTGGTGGGGGTGGGGGTGGGATGAATTGGGAGATTGGGATTGACATGTATACACTGATGTGTATAAAATGGATAACTAATAAGAACCTGCTGTATAAAAAAATAAAATAAAATTCAAAAAAAAAGAAAAAAAATTACAATAAATGCAGCTTTTTACAAAAAAAATTAAAAAAATAAAAAGAGGAGCTGAATACTGCCCAGCTGAATCCTTCACAACAAATATAAGCTAGGAATTCCCCTTGGACTTGAGTAGATGTTTTTGTGTGCTGGTGATGGTGAGAGGGAGGGGTGGGATGAAGAAAAGTGAGAAGTAAGACAGAATTCAGCAACTATCCTACCAAGTCCTTGGCTAGAGACAGTTAACCCTTGAGGGCATATTCTTGCTTAATTATTGTACCTTGTTTGTATATTGCTTTATAGTTTATAGGCACCTCCAGATAGAATTTCCAAACCTTACTTAGACCTACCCAAATATCTAGAGACTAACTAACTGTATTAGTTTCCCAGGGCTACTGTAACAAAGTACTCTAAACTGGATAGCTTAAAATAACAAAGTTATTGTTTCAAAGTCTGGAGAAAACTGAAATCAAGGTGTAGGCAGGGTTGTTTCCTTCTGAGGGCTATCAGTGAGAATTTGTTCCATGCTTCTTGTCTAGATTCCAGTGGTTTGTTGGCAAACTTTGGCAGTTCTTGGCTTGTACATGCAACAAGATGTTTTGATCTCTTCGTTCTATGCCAGAGTCTCGAGCCTTCCCCTACCCTCTTTCTCTTCTTCTCATTGGCTGAATGAGGATGCAGTGATGAGCCATCATGTACCAGGTGGATAAGGAAAACATGATTGTTCACAAGGTAGAAGCTTGGGTCCCTGGATGACCTCATGGAGCAGAGCTGCCCTACTTCTCTGAACCACCTCCTTCTGGATTACTAAGTGAGAAAATATTTCCCCCACTATTCTTTTAAAGCAGCTGAACCTGTATCCTAACTAATATAGCTTCTCTAGGCCTTGACTTTAAGCACTGTGGTGGAGACTTGTCAGTGCTCACCTCCTATGAAAGATGTTATAAGAAACCCTTGAGGTGGGAACTGTTCCTAACAATCGTCATGGCTTCCGGAAGAAAGAGAGGGGAGCTTCCCTTAGGGAGAGCAGAAGGAGGAAAAAGTTGACTTTGTAAGGAGGATCTCTTTTACCCCAGCAATGGTCAGGGAGCCATTTAACGAACATCCTTTTTAGCCATCAAAAGAGAATGTGAGAGAGTTTTTGCAATTGATTCAATTGATTACGGTGGGCTGGTAAGACTCCTGCTTTGTAAGGAAATGAGGGGCAGATCTAGAGTTGTAATAGACCTATGTTATTTGGGCAGAGTTAAACAACCTCTGCCCTTTATTTCATAATTTAAATGTCCCAAGGGCAGGAACTTTAATGGATGCAACAGTCCAAGTTGGGGAGACAATGGGATTTGGGTAAACCAAAGAGCAGTGGACTTGCTTTCAGTGGAGAGCAGCTACTCAGTTCCAGCCAACTGCTTCCACGTGGAAAATGAGGGCTTAGTGTTACCAGAGTTTTTGACAAATGGCTGAATATCTATATTTTTAATGTGAAAAGTTTCCAACTCCTAAACTACTGTTTTAAAAGGAAATAGTTGTGGGCTGTATTCAGCCCAGCTATAAATTTGTGACCTCTGGGGAAGGCAAACTCTTTGAAGACTCTGAGCTTTTCAAAAGCATAGGAGGAGGCTATACATTAAATAAGACAGGAACAAAAGGACAAACGTATGATTGTTCTTGTATGCATAACTATTCAGGTTCATAGACACAAAAAGTAGAATGGTTGTTGCTAGGGACTAGGGGAAGACTGGAAATGGGGCTTTATTGTTTAATGGGTACAGAGTTTCAGTTGGAGAAAGTGAAAAAGTTCTGGAGATGATAATGGTGATGGTTGTACAACGATGTGAACGTATTTAATGCTACAGAAGCATACACTTAAAATGGTTAAAATGGTAAATTTTATGTTACATATATTTTCCCACAATAAAAAAAGAAAAGAAAGAAAGAAATTCAGAGACTTTCTGGAAGAAGTGATCTCTGCTTGTCTTATAATTAAAGAATTGAATAAACAACACACACATATATAGTTTTTATCTTCTGTGTCTAAACATAGTAAATGTTCATTGTAGAAAAGTTAGAAAAGTATAAAGTATAAAAGGAGAAAATAAAAATTGACTTCCATAATCTCAAAAAACAAACAAATAAATAAAAATAAAATGGAAATAGAAACTCTGAGTTGGCCTCTGAGAATGACATGCCTCTTTGTCCCAGCAAGGCAACCATAAGATTTTATGCTACTCGGGGCCTCTCCATAGATCCTCATTTTAACCTTCTCCAATTTGATATAAGAGATTGACTATAAGAGTTGAGACAACTCTTTTTTTCTCCAGGAAAAAAGATGCTATGTACAAGTTCCTAACCTTACTGGGTTTCTGTTAGAGTTACTACAGAGGACCATGATAAGAAAGGCAAAGAAATGGATCATAACCTAGAACCAGAGCTATCCCTTGGAGCGGTAACAAAGCTGGTTCTCAAGAGGAATGGTGAGTAAACTCCCTGCTAAATGACCCTCACCCTGTCTTCTGCCACCTCTCATTAGATCCCTATGTCCCCGCCTCATCATTGCTCTAAGTCCCACAACTTGGGCCTTTCAACTCCTACCTGTAAGCTCTGCTGTGCCCCAGACTTGAACTCAAATATGTTCCTTGTTCAAAGTGTAACTTAGCAGTCATGCTGATCCATGGTTCTCTTTCTACTTCATTCTCTGATTTGGGTAACTGGGTTATTGCCTTGTCCCTCGTCCTTGCTCCCAGCTTCCAGTTTTGGATTGCCATACCTTAGGTCCCCTGGAGAACACTGACCTCTGTTACCACATTTCCGTGACTCTGCTCCTTTGCTCTCTGGGAGGATCCCTGCTTCTCTCCTACATTGGTTAGACTACTGACTTACCACCCCAGGAGGCATTGCTCTGACACTAATTCTCATCCCTTATTACCACCACCAACATCTGTACCAGTGGTACTCAACCAGGGACAATTTTGCCTCCCAGGGGATATTTGACAATGTCTAGAGACACTGTTGATTGTCACAACAGGGGATGGAGGATGAGGGGGGAAATGCTACTGGTACCTAGTGAGTAGAGGCCAGGGATGCTGCTAGGCACCCTGTAATAGACAGCTCCCCACAACAAAGAATTATCTTGCCCCAAAAGTCAAGGATGCCAAAGTTAAGAAACCCTGATCTACACACATTGAGCTCAGTCTGAACTCCTTTCTTCTATCTCTTGCTGCTGAATCTGCTGTTTTCCCGTGGGCACCTTCATCTTGGGAGTCCTGGCTTGGCCTGGTCTGCTCTATCCCGCTACCAACCAACTGTGTTTTATAGAGGGTGCAAACTGTTAGTCTGTGTGTTGGTCTGTGTGTCTGTGGTTGAAAAAGTGTTAAAGATGTTTGGTGTAGATGCTAATATTAAACATTAATAGAGGGCTTCCCTGGTGGAGCAGTGGTTGAGAGTCCGCCTGCCGATGCAGGGGACATGGGTTCGTGCCCCGGTCCGGGAAGATCCCACATGCCGCGGAGCGGCTAGGCCCGTGGGCCATGGCCGCTGAACCTGCGCGTCCGGAGCCTGTGCTCCGCAACGGGAGAGGCCACAACAGTGAGAGACCCGCGTACCGCAAAAACAAAACAAACAAAAACAAAACATTAATAGACTTCACAAAAATATTGCAATTTTTAGCTTCTTTTGATAATTTGTATCATCTGGTAATAACGGGCCTGTATTTTCTGCAGCAGCATTTGCATTCCTCTCCAGACAAGGTATGTACTCTGACTTGCCATGGTCACCACCACTTCCAAATCACTCATTTATGACACTTTCCAGGATGCTGTCAGTACTTGAATTTGAAGTCTTTGCTAACACTATGCCTTGTATATAGTAAGAAATAAAATTACTGGGCTTCCCTGGTGGCGCAGTGGTTAAGAATCCACCTGCCAATGCAGGGGATGAGGGTTCAAGCCCTGATCCGGGAAGATCCCACATGCTGCAGAGCAACTAAGCCCGTGTGCCACAACTACTGAGCCTGTGCTCTAGAGCCCACAAGCCACAACTACTGAAGCCCGCATGCCTAGAGCCTGTGCTCCGCAACAAGAGAAGCCACTGCAATGAGAGGCCTGCGCACTGCCAAGAAGAGTAGCCCCCACTTGTCCCAACTAGAGAAAGCCCGCGCGCAGCAACGAAGACCCAACACAGCCAAAAATAAATAAATTTAAAGAAAAAAAGAAATAAAATTATTGAAAAAAATAAAACTATACACATATGAGGGTGCAAATGAAGTGTGTGATAATGCAATCTCAAGATAATATCTGCAATCTCAAAGTAAAAATGTGGTCTGCAAAGAAAGGTTACTGCCTTGGGCATTTCTGCCAATTTAAATTTAAGGACCTACATTTAAGAACATGTATTTTTAAACTTTTAAAAACTGATGTTCTGCTTATCATCCATCATGATGTGTTATACTGATTTGTTTATTCTTAATGAGATAAGAGAGAAAGAGCAAAAAGAGGTGCAGAAAGAAAATATGGGGAAATTTGCCCTCAGTTAAACCATGTGGCTATATATATACATACACAGGTACATACATATGCATATATGTGTGTGTGTGTGTGTGTGTGTGTATATATATACACACACACTACTTTTTTTTCATATTTTATTTTATATTTTTATTTATTTATTTTTTTTTTGCGGTACGCGGGCCCCTCACTGTTGTGGCCTCTCCCGTTGCGGAGCACAGGCTCCAGACGCTTAGGCTCAGCGGCCATGGCCCACGGGCCCAGCCGCTCTGTGGCATGTGGGATCTTCCCAGCCTGGGGCACGAACCCGTGTCCCCTGCATCGGCAGGCGGACTCTCAACCACTGCGCCACCAGGGAAGCCCCTTATTTGTTTTTTTATACAGCAGGTTCTTATTAGTTATCCATTTTGTACATATTAGTGTATATATGTCAATCCCAATTTCCCAGAGATGCAGAGGTGAAACTAGAGGGATATCTGGGCAATAGAAAAAAGCCTTGCTAGGCAGTAACCAGAAATGAAGATGGGTAGCAGGCAGGCTTAGGTCTTTAAATCCAGGTTTAAAGGAAACTGTCATTTATTAAATAGGAAGAGTCAAACTGTCTTGGCTGGCAGTGACTTTCCATTGAGATGTCATATATTTTTTTCAGTTTAGAAGAGCACAATAACAATGCCAGGATGAGGCTTTAGACTTGACTGAAAGGAGGAAATAGCTACTGTATTTGTCTTAAACCATATGTGTTGCTGAAAGGCAAATAAATAATTCTGACTGAAATAAAGACTAATAAAGATCTATATGATCTTAAATCTTTTGAGTAGCCACTGAAGTGAGTGCCAAGCTGCATTGTGGACATGAATATAAACAGGTCCACCCAAGTCCATTAGAAATGTGTGAAAAGTGCTTGGTGTGGAGCAAAGTTCAGAGAAGCATCCCTCAAGTTTGTGGTTTGGTTTCCAAAGAATGTGAAGAGGCATATTTACTACAGGGATTCAGCTGCTGTGAGGAACCAAGTTATCACATTCCTGGGTTACATTTACTTCGATACTCAAGTGACAAATATCTAGTTCTGGAGCACAGAACTGTTTATTGAATTAAACAAACTGGTTTCTTATCTATGCAGATTTAATAGATGGTAAAGCTGAAACTCTTTTCTGAGTAAATAGATTTCACTACAAAGAGTTCTGGCAGAAAGAATAGTGATAAATAGTCTATAAAATCCAGATGATTTGGGGAAAGGACGTCTGGTAGAAATGTGTATCATTAAACTTTTAAGTGTGGTTTTAAATGAGGCTTGGCTGTAGAGGGAAACATTTTGTTTATCCACCTTGACAAAACACAGATTCTTTCTGGCAGAACATTTGGTGAATGCAGAGGGGTTCAATTTAGTTCCATATCGTGGAGTTAGATGGGTTTTCATCGACCATTGCAGAAATGTATACCTAACAGAACCTTAAGAAAATTTAGGCTCTTATCTGCTTTGATCAGAGAGAAGGATTTGGTGTTGCTGACAGTTGTCTACGTGGATTGCCTTTGTAGAGTTCCCCATACACCCTGATAAAAAAGAACTCAAGAATGTATCTTCTGGGCTTCCCTGGTGGCGCAGTGGTTGAGAGTCCGCCTGCCGATGCAGGGGACGCAGGTTCGTGCCCCGGTCCGGGAAGATCCCACATGCCGCGGAGCAGCTGGGCCCGTGAGCCGTGGCCGCTGAGCCTGCGCGTCCGGAGCCTGTGCTCCGCAACGGGAGAGGCCACAACAGTGAGAGGCCCGCCTACCGCAAAAAAAAAAAAAAAAGAAGAAAATAAAAGAATGTATCTCCTGTAAAATGCATCTCCCGTGAAAAGAACAGGAAGCTTGAGGGAACCTGTACTCTGCTTCTGATTGAATGACAGGAATGAGTAGAAAGAATCAATGGACATGAGAGAGAAACTCTTTGGTGAAAACCACAGATCCATTACCCGGCAAACATACATCGTCAGCAAACTTTACTTTTCAAGAGCCATCTACTTAGGGAAGAGAGATTTTGTTGAAAAGCATGTGTGTGTGTGTGTGTGTGTGTGTGTGTGTGTGTGTGTGTGTGAGGGTGGGGGGAGTTATTTGAGGTCATTGCTCAATATTTTCCACTAACTATCAAATATAAACTGTATACCACACCCCAGTTTGTGCTCAAGATGTTTGGCACCAGCAGAATATTTTGCTACCCTTTGGAAAAACGATCTCTGCTTGGAAGGTGTTGGGGCACAGTAGTATTTTATAAAGATTCCCTGTTTATTCACCCAAGAGAAACAAGGGAGTTTTAAATGGAAATTGAAGGTTGAGTGTGATATTGATGGTTCCTGGGGTAGGGAGGTGGTAGAAAGGTAACTGTTGGATTGCACCTTTCCACCCCAAGGCCTGGCACAGCCTCACCTTGAATAAGAGAAGCGTCTTGCCTATCTGTAGCTCCCATGTCATTTATTGCTTAATGCCATACTTTAAGACAAATGACAATATTCTTTGGCTTATTAGGATAAATGTAAGTGTTTTGGTTTGGCTGGAAAAGACACAACAAAAAAAGGGAGTGTTTTGGTAATGAAGGCCTTTGAAGGTCATACTTAAGCATTTGGATTTTATTGCATTGTCAGCTGGGAGCAAATAAAAATGTTTGTAGCAGGGAGTGGCATTGCTGAATTTTTGTTTTTGTAAAGATCATCTGGTAGCAGTTTGGGAGATATTGCCGCAATTGAAGTCAAAGATGGAAGGGCCTTAGGCAGTGAGAGTTAGAATGGAGATGAGGGAGACTTATTTGAAAGACATTCATTTAGATTAATAGAAGCTTTCAGGAAGCTCAGCTGAGCTAGGATAACCTTCACAATAACTTTTTTTATTGAGTTGTCATTGAAAATCAACCCTGGATAGAAAAACTTTAGCTAATTTCAGGCATACAAATGTTTTATTCCATTTTAAAGGCAATGGGGTGGGGGAAGAGAAAATTTTTTCTTTATGAAAAAAATACAATTGAATCAAGTGCACATGAAATGATACCTATTTTCACTCTGTTGAGATCAAGGTCTTTTCATAAAAGGCACTTCTAGGCTGATTTGCACGTCCTACCCTCAGGCTTCACTAGGACAGTTTAAGAGAACGCAGCACATATTTGAAAGGTCAACGCCTACTTACATAACAGTTGATTTAATGCTCCACCCAGAAGTTTGTGTCCCGATTTGTACAATCTGTATGGCTCTGTTGATTATGGGGAGGAAAACAGAGTGAATGATTAACCTTGGGTCAGGGAGAAACTTTCAGGCTTAATTTCTTTGCAAGACTTTAAGATAATGAACACATGGGTAAAATTTAAATATCAGGCCATAACGTGGTCTATCGCCTCTGGAATCAGAATGCCTGCTTTCAAATCCCAGTCTATTTCTTCCTGGCTGTGGAATCTTAGACAAATCACCTACTACCTTGAAGCCTCAGTTTCTTCATTTGTAAAATGAGAGTAGTAATAGTTCTAACTCATAGGGTTGCTAATGATGATCACAAAAGGAAATCCTCAGAAAGTGACTAGGTCAGTGCCCGGCACAGAGAGCATGCTCAATAATTATAGCTATTGATTACTACCAGTTGAAGACTAAAAGCAGTACACAATGGAGAGGGGTAGAGGGAAAGTAGAAAGGTAACGGGATTTCTTTCTATCACTTCAGGAGAAAAATGAGAAGATTTAAGTACAGATTTTAAAACTTGTTTTGCGTGTTTTATATTTTGAAAAATATTGATCTGTATTGAGATCACACCTTGTTAGATGCCTGCCTTCTGAAGGCAGTTGGGGGACCCCTATGTCGAGCCCCCAAAGGCCACTATTATCCCCAAATCTGACCGAGAGTGGTGAGAAAATAGACACTGTAAAGCATTATATTTCTCTTCCTTTTTAAAAAAGCTATTTTCATCTTTTGTTAAAGGTCTAGGTCTTTACCTCACTTTTCTCCAAATTTTATCTAGAGTCTGGGAAAGAATCACCACCATTAGCAATGTAATGTTTCAAAGCCTTGGTCAGAGCAGAAATCCCTAAATTTCCTTAAAAAGTGATTTCTATGTATGCAAATAATTTTTTTGGCAAGAAGAAGTAGGCACTTAATTTGGAAACCTTGATGCCAAAGGACTTCTGTAACTCTATTTTTGTAGGCATATGACTAGATAGCTACTGGAGATCTGAATTGTTCGATTTATGTCGTGGATATTTTCATCTACATAAGCAGTCAAAATTAGAGCTTTCATCCTTTTTAGGGTCTTCTGGGCAATGTTATGTCTACTGAAGAACTGATCTTGGAAGCAGCAGCCACAACAGAATACCTACCAGATTATTAAACTGCTCAAAAATTGATACCATGGTTTAGACAGTAAAAAAAGGTTGTACGTGACTATGTTGGTCTGCGTCTAAAATCGTTAACCATGACCTGAAATCTCTGCAAAGATATGCTTCAGAAAACTCAGGGACACCGAGTGGAAGTTTGTGCTGCTACCGTAATATACCTCTGTTTTCTGTTTCATCATTACTTGGCACTAAAAATGTTTTGGCCTTAATCACATATTGTCAATAACGTTGACAGAAATCTAGGAAGAATTCCCAGTTGAGGATAGAAACTGAATTAGCAGCTATTATATGCTTATTCAATGTGTATCAAGGTATTTCCTTTCTAAAAAAAAAGAAGGAACAACACTCAAGTAATTTGCAAAATGTATTGAAGTTGCAGACACTTCACAAAACTATTCATCATCCAGAGAGGCAGTTAGTGAACTTGGTAAAGCAGGTGGAAGGGAAACTTGTTTTGGTAGCAACAGTAATGTTTTTCAAGACAGAAGCAGAAAAGTGGGGGGAGGTGGGATGGACAACAATTCTAGAACTTCCTCCCATTCATACAAGATTACGCCTGAAAATATTTCTGCCTTTTTTTCACTTAGAAGGAGATATAGGAGGGAGTATAGGATCAAATGTAGTAGTGGAAGATAAAATAAAGCACCATTTGAAAGATTTGCCCATTGACAGTAAACAAACAGTTGAGTTCCACAATCATTATTGCGATGGTTTAGAGACATCCTTCATGAACACTTTTAATTATTTGACAGTAGTGAAAGTAAAGCTAGCAGGCTCAGCATTCCACTTTATCATGGTCAGTCTATATTAGGTGTAGTTTGTAGAGGTCTGCAAAAACAGATGTTGAGGAGACCACTGGAAAAAGAAGCAGTGCAGAAGAAAGGACTCCAGAGACTGAATTATATCTGTTGGAATGGTTGAAGGAATCAGTGAGAAAGGAAGACTAAAGGAGTCTGAGATTGCAGCGCTGTTTATAGTAGCCAAGATATGGAAGCAACTTAAATGTCCATTGACACATGAATGGATTAAAAAAAAGATGTGGTACATATATGCAATGGAATACTACTCAGCCATTAAAAAGAATGAGATAATGCCATCTGCAGCAACATGGATGGACCTGGAGATTATCGTACTAAGTGAAGTACATCAGACAGAGAAAGACAAATATCATATGATATCACTTATATGCTGAATCTTTAAAAAAAATGATAAAATGAACTTATTTACAAAACAGAAACAGACTCACAGACTTAGAGGATGAAATTATGGTTATGGAGGGGGAAGGGTAGGGGAGGAGGGATAGATTGGGAGTTTGGGATTGACATGTACACACTGCTATATTTAAAATGGACAACCAGCAAGGACCTACTGTATAGCACAGGGAATACTGCTCAATATTCTGCAATAACCTAAATGGGAAAAGAATTTGAAAAAGAATAGATACATGTATATGTATAATTGAATCACTTTACTGTACACCTGAAACACAACACTGTTAATCAACTATGTTCCAATATAAAATAAAAATAAATAAATATACAAACTAATTAATTAGAAAATAAAGGAGTCTGAGAGCTGTTTTCAGATACTTGAAGATGAGGAAAAAGTAAGACATTTATGCTGTCTTAAGATCATAAATAGTAAGATATTTATGTTGATTCCAAAGTTGGAGCTAGGGCAATAAATTAGTTGGCATAATAGCTAGGAAAAGTTTGACTTAGTGGATGGGATTTCCCTGGTGGTCCAGTGGTAAAGAATCCGCCTTCCAACGCAGGGGACACAGGTTCGATCCCTGGTCAGGGAACTAAGATCCCATGTGCTGTGGGGCAACTAAGCCCACGCGCCACAACTACTGAGCTCACGCGCCTCAACGAGAAAGCCTGAGTGCCACAAACTACAGAACCCATGCACTCTGGAGCCCGTGCGCCACAACTACGGAGCCCATGCACCCTGGAGCCTGCGCACCACAACTAGAGAGAGAAAACCCTCATGCCACAACTAGAGAGAAGCCTGCGTGCCGCAAAAGAGCCTGCGCTGAAGCAAAAGATCCCGCATGCCTCAACGAAGATCTCAAGTGCTACACCTAAGACCCAACGCAGCCAAAAAGCAAGAAAAGAAATAAATAAAATAAATATTTAAAAAAACATTTGGCTTAGTTGGCTTAGTTCTTGGAACCAAGAACTTATAGCTGTTCAAAACCTACCAGCTGGAATGCCCTGGATGCCCAGTGGTTAGGGCTCCATGCTTCCACTGCAGGGGGCCTGGGTTTGATCTCTGATCAGGGAACTAAGATCCCGCACGCTGTGAGACGAGGCCAAAAAAAAAAAGAGAAAACCAACCAACAAACCAAAGAGATATGTATACATTGCACTTGAATGGCTGCTGGTGGGGACGCTGTAGATGGCACTGACATCTGCACTCAGGGGGTCTTTAACATCATCCATTAAGGACAAGAGTCTATGATAATAGACATTACTTTTGAGCCCTTATTCTCTATTTACTGCTTAGGAAACTGAAGGTGAGGAAACTGCAAAAACCATTCAGTTGGCAAGTTGCCATGGTTAGATTCTTATCGAAATGTGTAAGTGCCCAAGTTCTTACCCTCTGGGCACCCAAGGTACAAGAATCCTTCCTCAAGAGTGTTTAAGGAAATAGTTTTTGAGAATGACACTGAATTTAGAGAATAATTCTACTTTCCTTTTCTAGAACTATACCTGTGGCTGAATAAAAAAGCAAAACAAAAATAAACCACTCTCCCCTGCAAATGAGGAAGACTACGTAGGAGGAAGCTCAGAATGATATAAGATAAAGAAATCCTCTGTTTTTTAATTAGACCCTTTCTCACCACTCCTCACCGCCCCCCCTGCCCCCCCCCCCGCCAAGGCCCAGTGGACCCAGCTTGTGAGAACGGTTTTTATCTTTGAGCTTGTGTTGTGGCTACACAGTAGTGCTGTGCCAGAGGCCCATATCTACCCAGAATCTATTCTATTCCTGGGCCTGGTTCTAACTCTGCTGTTAAAGTTACTGCAAATGTGGAAAAGTGAAGAACCAAATTACCAGACCAGGAACCAAATTACCAGACCATGGCTGGACTCCTATCCAGCCACGGCAGCTGGATTCTGAGGACATTAGGCAAACACATATTCTTTACTGCTCCATAGCAGGTTAAGTCTCAAGTCCCCTCGTGGTCTCTTATGGTGACCTGGGCCATATATGGACTGCATTTGCCCAAGAGCCTCTTCTTTCTGCCGGGACCCCACTGTGATTTCTTCTTGTCCTACAATGGGCAAGGGTACTTTCAAAGGGTGCATATCCACATCTTGGCTTAACACTTCAGGCACAGGACATAGGTGAGAGAGAAGAAAATCAGAAAGACGAAGAAAAATTTAATCCAGTTTCTAGTTCTTTTTTTTTTTAATTAATTTATTCTTTCTTTATTTTTTTATTTGTGGCTGCATTGGGTCTTCGTTGCTGCGCGCGGGCTTTCTCTAGTTGCAGCGAGCAGGGGCTACTCTTCGTTGTGGTGCGCGGGCTTCTCACTGCAGTGGCTTCTCTTGCTGCGGAGCACGGGCTCTAGGCACGCGGGCTTCAGTAGTTGTGGCACGTGGGCTTCAGTAGTTGTGGCTCGCAGGCTCTAGAGCGCAGGCTCAGTAGTTGCGGTGCACAGACTTAGTTGCTCCGCGGCATGTGGGATCTTCCCGGACCAGAGCTCGAACCCGTGTCCCTGCATTGGCAGGCGGATTCTTAACCACTGCGCCACTAGGGAAGCCCCCCAGTTTCTATTTCTGATCAAAGCACTCCAACCAAACCCCACTGTGAGGCTCTGAGGACTCCGTTTTGTCCTCACCTAGCAGAGCCCTCAACAGGAACCAGGTTCTTCATGGGAGCAGTGCCCCCTAGAGGTTAGCATGACCCATCGTCACATCTCGAGATTTTCCTCTTACCTTAGATACGTTTCTTATTAAAACAAACGAGAGCTATTTTATCTCAGTACGCTACTGTGGATACTCGTGACCCATCTCTGAACATCTGGACATCTTACTCTATCCATTCCAGGATTCCTTCACAATTATCCCTGGTGTCCCGGTTCCAGAATAGTTTCTTGTTGGCTTTCCCCATTGGTCCACCCACAAATTCAGATTGCATGACATAGGGTCAAGATTAGGGTGAGGCAAGTGAGGTTGGGTCATGCAAGTACAGAGCCAGATCCTGACTTCACTTAAAATTTTGATAGTTTGTTCAGCATGGATCTTTTACATACATTTTGTTTACTGAGATTTTTGGTGCCTGTTAAATTTTGCCTTAATTACCTCACCCTAGTTCCAGCCCTGCCATGACACCTGAGCCCATTGACGTCAGTGGAAGCAAAAGCCCCCGCTTCCACTGCAGGGGGCTACAGTTGAATGGTTGTAAGTGGACTGGTTCTTTGCCCTCGTGATCACATGGCTCCCTGGGAGCTGTGTCTGCCGCTGCTCCCCAGCATCAGGAGAGAGTGTATCGCTATATCATATACTGCATATTGCTAGCTGGGAAAAGATCAAAATCCAAAATTCCAAGTACAGTTTCTACTGAATGTGCTTTGCTTTTGCACAATCATAAAGTCAAAAAATAAGTTGAATCATCATAAGTCGGGGACGGTCTGTACTTTGGATAATTCAAAAGCCAAGTATTTCTCCAAGCACTCAAGCCTAAGAAAGCAGTCAGAAAATGTCCTGGCACCTATACAAGTAACACAATGTGTCATCACTGAAACATAATGCAAGCAGTTTATTTCCTGACAAGGAGCTTGGAAGAAACTGAGTAGCAAATCACTTGATACAATAAAATTGCTTTTTAAAAATTCTACTTTTAGAACACTTTCCTCTATCTTTTCTGTCCATCACAGATTTTCTCTAATAAGACAAAGTCAGACAAACCACTTCAAGCCTAAAGTCTGATTCCCTGAAACTATGTTTAATAACTCATGTGACTAGTTATTAAAAGAAAAATCTTGGCAATTCTAAGCTCAACTTTAAAGCCACTTAAGAATAGTCATGTTAATAGTAACCATAGATATCTTGAGTCAAAAACACTTTAGTTTTGCTTGCATTCAAGATAAAGTTTTGAAGGTTCCGGAAAGAGATATTCAGAATGGTCATTCTGTTACTTCTAAAAAAGTCTAATTCCGGGATTCCCTGGTGGTGCAGTGGTTGAGCGTCCGCCTGCCGATGCAGGGGACACGGGTTCGTGACCCGGTCCGGGAAGATCCCACATGCCGCGGAGCGGCTGGGCCCGTGAGCCAGGGCCGCTGAGCCTGCGCGTCCGGAGCCTGTGCTCCGCAACGGGAGAGGCCACAACAGTGCAAGGCCCATGTACCGCAAAACAAACAAACAAACAAACACACAAACAAACAAAAAAACCCAAAAAGTCTAATTCCACCATACCGACCTGGAAAATTGACTGAAAGGCAGTGTCCAGAATGTTCTTTAGAATTTACCTGTCTTTCACTTCGGAACTAGCTTGTTAAGCAACACCTGCGTTGAACTTTATGCCAGTTACAGGGCAAAGCAAATCATCTTCTCAAACAGGTTCTCCCAGCTGTAATGTGCTGAGGCAGCAGTTACAGGCCCTGAATTATTACCCTAAAATGGATTTGGTAAGCCTGCATTGAAGAGATAGATAATATGAACTCATGGCTCATTCAGTGCCTTTTCAACAACCATGAGAAGGGAGTCGATGTGATGTACCCAGAAGGTATCCCAATCAACCACTTTCACCTGCATTTCCACGGGATGGGCACTGTTCACCCAGGTACTGAGATTGGTGCCCTTTGGTGACCTCTTCTGACCTTTGGGCATGCTAAATTTCTGCTCAGCACAAGCTTTCTCCTTGACCATGAGCTCAAGTAAGTCAAGAAAGGGATGTGGCAGCCTAAAATAAAAAGAGGGGGAGTGAATTTGCCCTTGGCTGTTTTCATAGAATTGGGGGAGGATTTGTCCAACTCTGCCTGAGCTGGTCAGAATGCACCCGGGGGTGCTGTGTTCTTTCCTTGGAATTAAATTTATGAAGAACAAGGATAAACTGGAGCATGTCCAGAAGAGAGGGAACAGGTTGAAGAGAAAGCTTAAAATGACATCATGGGAGGAGTGCTGAATGAACTGGTGGAAGCTATTTATCCTGGAAAAGAAAGAGCAGGATAACGTTTTTCATGCAGAGAAGGGAATTGTTTTATCTGGCCAGAGAGTAAAGCTAAGAATATGAGGGAAAGAGAAATTTTAGCTCAGTATGAAGCAAAACTTTCCAGAGATTATAGTTGTTAAAAATTGGCATTTCTTCATTTAATGCGTATTTCCTGAGCATCTCCTATGTGTTCTAGGCCCCAGTGAAACAGAAGCGAATAGCGATGAACTGAAGCCATGGAGCTTTCAGCCTAGCACAAAGCTTTGTCAGATAACGGCCCATTTCTCATACTTAGAGATGTTTAATGAGACAACCATAAATGGAAGGTTTTTCTGGCATCGCATGTGGCTGGACTTAGTGTCTAAAGTTCTGCCAACCCTGAAACTCTATGTTTTGTTTACTCTAATGTTACACTTGATGCAGTTTGATGGCTCTCCTGGCCATGGGTCAGGATGTATGGCTCTGATTCTGTGGCTTAGCCATGGTCTTCTATCAGTCAATGCCTATATGCAGTGCTGCCTCTGCTAAGTGTAGCTTCATTTTATTTTATTTTATTTTATTTTATTTTATTTTATTTTATGCTAAGAGGGATGGGGTGGCATGGAGAGAAAACACTATAAAAGTTCTTTCATATGTGACGTACAGTGAAGGGAAAAAATTTTCTTATGTCCCATATTCACCCCCAAAGATCTGGTTGTCATTTCTATTACTTTTATTCTTTTTCAAGTTGCCATTATTGCTTGGGGAATGGGAGCTCTTCCTTTACAGACCAGTTTCAATTCTTTCATCTCTTTGAAGGAGGAAGGAGTCTGGTGGCTAAAAACCACAGAATCATAGTCCTTAAAGTAAGATGAGCTAGTAGAGATAATCTACTCTAGTCCTTTCATTTTATACACAAGAAAACAGAAATTTAGCAGAACACTTTAAAAGACCTGAATAGAAAGACAGAAGCACCAATAACCACTAGAATTTTAGGCAGAATATCGACTTTGGGCAAAGAAAGTTTTATGAAGAATCAAACAGAGGGACTTCCCTGGTGGTCCAGTGGTTAAGACTCTGCCCTCCCAGTGGAGGGGGCACGGGTTCAATCCCTGGCTGGTGAACTAAGATCCCACATACTGCATGGCACGGCCAAAAAAGAATCAAAAAGAACTTCTAGAAATTACAAAGTTAATCTTGAAATTTAATTTAATGGATGCATAAGATGTAGCTTAGACCCAGTTGAAGGGAGAATGTAAACTAGAAGACATATCTGAAGAAGTTATCCAAAATGTAACACAGAGAGACAATGATATGAAAGGTATGAAAGGAAGGCTAAAAAATGAGGAGCAAAGAGTAAGAAGATCTAACATATATCAACTCAGAGTTTCAGAAGGGAATAAAGCCTTGTGTTAACCAGGTGGTTAAAAGTGGATCACAGGGACTTCCCTGGTGGGCCAGTGGGTAAGACTCCATGCTCCCCATGGAGGGGCCCTGGGTTCAATCCCTGGTCAGGGAACTAGATCCCACCTGCATGCCACAACTAAGAGTCTGCATCCGCAAGGAAGATCTCACGTGCTGCAACTAAGGCATGGCGCAACCTAAATAAATAAACAAAAAAGAAAGAAAGTAAAAGCCAAGGATCTTTAAAAAAATTTTTAAAATAAAGACAAAAGAAAAAGTGTATCCACAATCAGAATCTAGTTTATATTCAGATGTTTTGATCATTCAATAATAAAGGATTATAAAATAATGTCCATAATAGTCCTAATCAGGACAGAGGATGACTGATTTGGGTACCACTCAGTCTGGTGGTTCTCAGAGGTGCCAGATATTCTCTGGAGAGGAGAGGGTCCCCCATTGTCTTGAGAGCATCCACAAATCCTTACATCTGTGGTTTAGGAGGAAGGGTTCCTGTGGTCTCCATCTAACTATAGAACAACCCTTTAAGAGAATAAAATTGGAAGACAAAAATCATCCTAAAAGGAAATGAGAACCATGATTTGTAAAATTATGAAATGCCTGTAAATTTCTCATATTGATCATGTTTTTGCTATCTAATTATTCTCCTCTAGTGAGTAATAGTAAAGTCCTTAAGACAAATATAAATTTTTGCGGAGCAAAGAATATGGAAGTTGGAGAGATTTGTGACAAGAGAAGTAGGTAGAGTCAGCTACTGAGAGAGAGGAAAGTGCGGAGTTTCTGGGGCTCCTCAAGGATAAGAAGAGAAAACCGGCAGCTGGTTCAAGCCTGGCTCTGAGGTTGAACAGTAGAAAAACACAAGCAGGATTCCCCAACAATGTATCACTGCAGTCAACATAATAAGTTTTTCCTCCTTACTATAGTCAGATAAGAAATGACAGTGTAGGTAGAACCTTCCTAGGGACAACAATAATATCTCAAAAGCTAGGTGGAGTTGTGTTTCTGGCAATATGGTATTATAGATATTCTTTTAAATCTTTCCACTACAAAATCTCTAAAAGCCACTGTACTAAATGTAAAAATCATCTTCTTAAATGTATGGCTGAGCTAGCAATAAAGTAAGGAAAATCCTTAGTGGCCTGAACTGAAATGGGAACAGGAATCTAGAGAGACATCATAGTTTTTGGCTGTCTTATCACCCATGTGATCTTTCCTTTGTTCTTACCTCCATGCAAAGCTCAGAAGGTATAAGGTAGGACCTGGAAATTTCCTTAAATGCCTAGAACCAATAAGCAACCCAGTTTTTGGTGAGAGGCTCTGTGTGCATATTGGGGGTGCATTTTCAACTCTGCCTTAGCTTCCACTTTCCTTGCACAGAATCTCAAGGTCATCCAGAGGTGAGAGCTTAGGGCCTTTTCGGGTCTTTCTTGTCAATGCACAGAGCCCTGGGCATGTGCACCACCCTATACATGCATGTGGCCTTCTTGATTCAGAAGCTTCCCAAAGCCCCTCTGTATGTCTCATTCTGTTTTTAATTTTTTGTTAGTCTAATGTTTTCCCCCAACTGGTATCCATCACCTCAGACAGCTGCAAGGTTAAGTAATTGCCTGTAATTGTTTTTGACAAATGTTTATGGGGAAAAAGTTTTTCACACTTAATGAGCTCTGAGTTAAGTCAGTCTTGCAAGTGGGATTTTCCAGGGAACAAACAGGTCATATAATAAGTCTCTGGGGATGAAGCTTTGAAGGAGCTCCAGCCCCTTTCTGTTCCTTCCAGTGGCTGTCGGGCTGCTGGTCTTCACCATGAATGCAGGCTGTTGGTTTTCAAGGATATCACAAAGCAGGAGAGTCCGAGATGGGACTAGGGCAAGTGAAACATGCCACAGAGCTCATTGCTTTTACTGAGATTGAACAGTTTTTTCCCCTCCTTCTCCTCCTCCTCCTTCTTTTTAAACACTCCCCGGATTGTTGCAAGCCTTTGGGAAATTTCCAGAGTTCTGAAACATTTGATTCTGACCATTAGCCAGTTTCTTGTTGCTTCTGTGGAAGAGAGAATTTTCTGAGGTCCTTACTCCACTATTTTTGCTGATGTCACCTCGATAGGGAGTTTGAACTGGCATACTCTGTGTGTCTGGAAACCACTTGGCCCAAATAGCATGGTGTTCTTTTAAAAGGCTTATGAAATCTAGGAGGAATGTAGACTACTTAATAGTTAAATTCCTATGGAAAAATGTGTATTTTCCCACCATTTCCTTCTCCTTCTTAAGCTTGATTTAGCCCTAGAGACTATAAAAGTGAATGAATAAATAAATGAATTAATCAGTTAAATTTGTGACTCATCAAAGGGTCCGGTACAGGGACTTAAACATAACGGACACTCAAGGAATAGTGCTGAGCCAAAATGGATTGGCTCAAAATAGGCAAAATTGACCTGTTCTCTATTATATCTTATCCTATTCATAACATTAGATATTTGGATTTATATTTATCCCACATAAAATTGTATACTTTTTATATTGAAGATTTCCCACTTCCTTTAGTTTTTATGGGATATATATATCTTAGTTCGGGTAAAAAATAAGTCCTATAATATAGATTTTTTTTTTTTAACTTACAACATCGTTTTATAAAGGCCCACAATTACACGAGATAAATGATAACATCTACATAGTTTACGCACGTTACATTTACAATGTAATAGGGCAGGAAGAGATATGGTAAAACATTTAAATGTGTTACATTACCTCAATTATTTACAGATCACTAAATAGAAGGTACTATTTACTTCTGAATCCTAGTAACCATGTAAAAATTATTCCTCTTTTCAACTACATTTTTCAAAACATCTATCACGTAAACAAAATTGTTGTATCTATCTTCTTGAGTTTTCTCTACTATAAACCATAATGGCACACTTGAAGCAGAAAAAAGAAAAGTAAGCATCATTTCGGTCCATCCTTAAGGAATCCAGATCCTTCAATTTATGAAGAAGGACAATACTTTCAAATGTTTCCTAACTAGTTTTACTTATATCTAGTAGGAATCTTTGTGCCTCAAACTGTAGACCCCCCTTGACCTGAAATGTGGTCAACCCTAAAGCCTGTAGGAGTTCAACTAGGTTTAAGCTTTACACAGCATTGACAGTGAAACATAAGTACAATCTAAATTCTACTGCATTAAAATAAGCAAAGGTATCATACTCATGGCTTTAATATAATGTTCCTAGTCTAGAGCACAAGTGTTTCTGGTATAAGCAGTACCTGCCAATAAATAATCTAGACATGATTTAAAGAACACTTTTTTGTTGTTGTTGTTGTTTTTTGTTTGTTTTTTTGCGGTATGCGGGCCTCTCACTGTTGTGGCCTCTCCCGTTGTGGAGCACAGGCTCCGGACGCTCAGGCTCAGCGGCCATGGCTCACGTGCCTAGCCGCTCCGCGGCATGTGGGATCTTCCCGGACCGGGGCACGAACCCGCGTCCCCTGCATTGGCAGGCGGACTCTCAACCACTGCACCACCAGGGAAGCCCTAAAGAACACTTTTATTATTACAATATGCTCTTGTAACTTACTTTAAAATTAAAAGAATAACTATTTTAAATGTTTCTTAGAAATTGAATGTTGCTAGACTGGTTCAGTTAAACCCATTCTAGTCAAAGACTGCTTTGCTGCTTTATAGAGTACCCCACAGTAGTAAAGATTTTTGGAGATTCATAACAAAAAGCTTCACAAATAATATTTCCAATAACATTTTTATATCATTTGTTCAGGACATTCTGATTGATAAGCAGTTAAAGGTAAAGAAGGAAAAAAAATGCTCACTGCTAAAGACAGAAAATCTTACTCTATTATAATGAAATGATAAAGGTTTTCCTGAGATTTTCCTAATGTCTGCCAGTGATGCTGAGATAATTTTTAGAACCACTAACACCTTTCAACGTTTAAGGTGATTCTAAAATAGCAAAGTTCAAGTAGCGTCACATGCCTAAGGAATAGGAAATCAGAATATCCAGAATCTTACAGTCATCTAATTATTTGGCCAAGTGATGAAGCAATTTACCTGCTACCCCCACCACCACCACTGTGACTGTCCATGCCATATGACTGGTTTAGGTAGGAGTCCATGGATCTTTGACCCCCACAGGATCCATGGCCATAGTCACGATCCATCCCTCCATAAGATCCGGGGCCATAATCATGATCCATTCCATTAAAGCTCTGATAAGTACTTCTGCAAGCAAAGTGTGTGTAATCATCCTCGAAGTCCATGGCGGAGGCTCGGGGCCGACGGCCTCAGCGGCGCTGGGCTGAGCTGTGGTGGGAGGCGAGCGCCCGTGACCCGCGGTTACACACAGCCAGTCAACGCGACCAAGAGCCTATAATATAGTTTTAACAGTAAATTCTTTCCATTAAAAAAAAGAAGAAAGGAGAAAGGAGGGAGGAGACAGGAAGATATTCTTGTCAGTTGTCAAGGTGGTGGCCACTGACAAATTTTGCAAGTATTTTGACAAACACCTAGCAGAAATAGGCTTATTTTCCATCAGAAAACTCATAACTAACTCAATTGAAGGATATTAGGTAAAGAAGCCTGTTTGGAAATCATCTGAAAAGATTCTTGTGTCTCATGTCTTTCTTAATTTGTTATAATGAATGAGTCATAATATATTAAGAGGATTAGAGCTGCTTATAATGAGAGTGCTACATTTAAAGGACTAACAATATAATATGATTATGATATAACATAATATGATGGGATAATATGATTCTTTCATTTCCTGTTCTCACTAACACATTACAAAAACAACTAAGTGGCTTTTCATTTTGCTTTATTTTGTTAGAGAAGATGTGGACGTTAAGTAGAATCTGGCTATGTTTTCCCACACAAACACATACGTGCACAAATAATGACAACTCAGTTTTATAAAAATGTAATGAAAACGGTATAAAAACCGTTTTATAAAAAAAAAACAAAACGTTGTATCTCTTTACTTCTCTTTGACTCTCCTTAATTAATAATGGATATAAAAGCAGACCTTTAATTATTATTCTAACAAAGATAGTCCACATCTTTAAAAATTCTTTCATCTGTATTAATACTTAAAATCATCTAAGAAAAAGCAAATGGTATTTTCCTCAGTTCTTGTGACATTATGTCTTTCAAATTTGAAAAAAAAACAAACAAAAAACACTCTGAAAAATAGGAAGGTTCTTCAAGACATCACACCCAGTCTCCTTAGAAAGTCTTTGATATGGAAAAACAGAGGGATTGTTCCAGTTTAAAAGAGAAAAGACCAAAAAAAAAAAAAAAAAAGGAATTTAACATGACTATTGAGTAGATACTGATTTTAAAACACTCTAAAACATATTTTGAGGATAATAAGGAGAATTTGAATATGAATTGAATATCATTAAGATATCTTTTCATTTTCTTAGGTATGTTAATGATATTGTTTTGTAGGAGAATCTTCTTTATTATAGGTGCATGCTGAAGTTTTTAGGGCTGAAGTCTACAACTTAACTTTCAAAAGATTCAGAAAGATATATATATATATATATATATATATATATATATATATAGTCCTGGGATAAACCAAAATGGAAAATAATGTAAAAAAAAGAATGTATATATATGTATAATTGAGTCACTTTGCTGTACAGCAGAAATTAACACAGCATTGTAAATCAACATTGTAAATCAAAAGACAAGAAAAGAAATATATATATATATATGTACACACACATAGTAGTTGTCTAGCTGGGCATGTAAAATCTGATTTCAATCATGAAATGTGGTAAGTGGAAATGCATTGTCCAGATCCCCCTACAAGGACAAACTAACTCCTGGGAGAGCTGTCAAGAGGCCACATACAACTAATAGCCCTTCAGAGACTGCTGCTACTACACAGAGCCCCTTTGCCCAAGGTCATGCCCTTCTAGGATAGCCAACTGTCAGCGATGATTGAGGTGGAAGTAGAAAGGCCTGGTCACTTTGGACCAATGGGGGATAATCCTGATGGGTCCATTTTAGCTTCACAGGTCCATTTGGAGTTGGCTCTGTCTGTCAGTCCTACCTTACAGCTCAACGTCTCCCTCTGCCCGGTTGTGTTGTTCCCCCAATGCCCCGCCCCATTCCACATGCAGGTATCGATCCTAAGGGCACAACCTAGTAAATATCTGACCCTTAAATTCTGTCTCAAAGTCTTCTTCTAGGAGAACTGAATCTGCGACACAAGATGGATATCAGACAACCTCTAAATGATGAACATTTTTTTTTAAAGTTCTGTTTTCTTAAAAAATAGCAGTGTCATCAAAAACAAAGAAAAGCTGTGGAAATGTTCTGAATTAAAAGAGGCTAGAGGGCTTCCCTGGTGGCACAATGGTTAGGAATCCGCCTGTCCCCGGTCGGGGGGACAGGGGTGCGATCCCTAGTCCGGGAGCATCCCACATGCTGCGGAGCAACTAAGTCCGTGCACCAACAACTACTGAGCCTGTGCTCTAGAGCCCTCGAACCACAACTACTGAAGCCCATGAGCCTAGATCCTGTGCTCTGCGACGAGAAGCCACCGCAATGAGAAGCCCGCGCACCACATCGAAGAAGCAGCCCCCGCTCGCGCCAACTAGAGAAAGCCCGCGCGCAGCAATGAAGACCCAATGCAGCCAAAAATAAATAAGTAAAATAAATAAATTTATAAAATAAAATAAAAGAGACTAGAGAAACGCATGACAACTAAATGAGATATGTGATGTTGGACTGCATCCTGTACTAGAGGAAAATAAAAGACCAAAAAGAACACTGCTGGATCAATTGACAAACTAGCAAGTTCCTACTGTATAGCACAGGGAACTATATTCAATATCCTGTGATAAACTATAATGGAAAAGAATATTTAAAAAAAGAATGTATAGGGACTCCCCTGGTGGCACAGTGGTTAAGACTCTATGCTCCCAATGCAGGGGGCCTGGGTTTGATCCCTGGCCAGGGAACTAGATCCCACGTATATGCCGCAAATAAGAGTTCACATGCCACAACTAAGGAGCCTGCCTGCCTCAACTAAGACCCAGCACAACCAAATAAATATTTTTTTAAAAATGTGTATATATGTATAACTGAATCACTTTGCTCTACAGCAGAAATGAACACAACCTTGTAAATCAACTATACTTCAATTAAGAAAAAGTACAGCATCAATTTTAAATTTCCTGTAATTGGTAAATATACAGTGGTTATGTAGGAAAATGTCCTTGTTCTTAGGAAATAGACACTGAAAAATATAGGGGAAAGGGGGCACATTGTATGCAACTTCCTCTTGAACGGTTCAGAAAACGTACATACACATATACATAGAATATAGTAAAAGAAAATGGGGCAGGGAATTCCCTGGTGGTCCAGTGGTTAGGACTCTGCACTCTCACTGCCCAGGGCCCAGGTTCAATCATAGGTTGGCCAAAAAAAAAAGCAAATGGGGCAAGAGTTTAAAAGTTGGTGAAGCTAGGTAAAGGGGGTGTGAAAGGATTCTTCTTACTTTTCTTGCAACTTTTCTGTAGGCCTGAAATTATTTTCAAATAAAAAATTAAATATATGTACGTATATATGTATATATAAATATAAATAATAACAGATCAACCAGCTGTAGCAAAATGTTAACAACTGATTTATGTTATAAGTATATAGTTGTTCTCTGTCCTATTCTTTGAACTTCTCTGAATGTTAAAAATTTTTCATAATGAAAATTTGGAAAGAAAATACAGGCCAGGATGTTTGCTGTGGCTTACCTCTTTAAGGCTTGCAAGATTATGCCTTTAGGGCTTCCCTGGTCGTGTGGTTAAGAATCCGCCTGCCAATGCAGGGGACACGGGTTCAAGCCCTTGTCCGGGAAGATCCCACATGCCGCGGAGCAACTAAGCCTGTGCACCACAACTACTGAGCCTGCGCTCTGCAACTACTGAAGCCCAAGCGCCTAGAGCCCGTGCTCTGCAACAAGAGAAGCCACCACAATGAGAAGTCCGTGCACCTCAACAAAGAGTAGCCCCCCGCTCGCCGCAACTAGAGAAAGCCCGTGGGCAACAACGAAGAACCAACACAGCCAAAAATAAAATAAATAAATAAATAAATAAAAGAAAAAAAAGATTATGCCTTTATTTCAGGTTGCTGCCACGAGCTTTTGGTCACTCTATTTGTGATTAACTTAGAGAACACAGATTAGCATACCAATTAGACTCTTAAAATTTCCCCCTCTATAAAGTAGAACTCTGTAAATCATTAACTATTTACCTCCTCACTCTAAGAAACCCTGTTAGATATACAGTATAAACTCAGTACCAAAACTTTGTCTTTTTTTATTCTCTACTATGTCCTTAGTTGCTAGATAAATTCCTAGAACATGGAATATGCTCTGTAAATACCTGTTAAAGGAACAAGTGAGGAAGATCTAAAATAACTATGATTTTGGTATAGATGGATAATTTTACCTACCAAACTCCTATCAAATCAACTTTTACCTACCAAATCAACTCCTATCATTATGGCCAAAATTAAATTTGGTTTTACTGTTTTTGCTTACTTTCTCCTTCTTACTACAAGTTGGGAGAATCAGAATTTTGTAATTATTTCAGCAAACAAGTAGTTAATCAGGGTGAAGCTGAGCCGGGAAGTAGCTTGAAGTAGTGCTTCTGGGTTCCTGGGGGAAGCAGCAGAGAGTCTTTTGAATGCAAACCCATTAGGGTGCTCAGGTGCAGGGTGACCTTGAGGAAAGAGGTGCAATGGTAGCTAAGGGCTTAGGAGGAGAGGACCCACCACACAGGATTGAGCTGACTTGAAACAGGAGAACCAATGCTCCACTACATGTGGAGGATTGAAGTCAGGAGGCTCTATGAAGCCGCACGTCAGAGAATATAGCCCATTTATTAGCAAATTGTCAGTACTCACTCAGTGAGACTGGAAATGACTAAAGCTGCAGGAGACAGAGTAGCCAGGAATCAGAATGCAGAAATTAGGACTGGAGCAGGAACCAAGAGGAAACTAAGCCAATGTGGAAATAGGGCACAGCAGCTGGAGGCATCAGTTTTGTCCTCTTTGGATGTTTCCCCACATGGGTCTGGGTAGAAGTGTTAACCATGAAACAAGAGCCTTCCCGTGATCATGACCTCCTGACAAACCACTGGGGCTGACGGTGCTTGTGGCTAACTGGGGCTAAAGTGTCCCTCCGAGGCACACACTGCTGTTGTTTCAGGGCACCCTTTATATTCTGCTTTACTATCCTTACTGTTTCTACTTCCAGCTCAGAATCAGAGAAAGTAGAGCAAAGTATCACCAAGAGCCTGCAATTTTTCATCTTTATCCTCCCATCCAGAGCCCACCTTCTCATTTGCAAATCTAGAAAGCTGTTTTCTCCCTAGGCAACTTTTATTCAAAATAATTTGTTTAAATTTATAATTATTTTGCATTGAATAATTTATCTTTTAAACGAACAGATCAGCAAATTATCTGAAATGTTTTCACAGTGATGTCTTATCATACTGCTTAAAAAGGACCACACTCCTCCATGTCTTGACACATTGAGGTGGAACACTGGAAGTAAAATCAGTACAGTGGTCTTAATACAGAGAGGTACGCTGTCAGACATGACTTATGATATTTAGGCATCCTGAAAAATATGGTTTATGGCTGGGTTTTATTTCAGGTTCTCTCTGCTTGTCATTGTCTTCGTCTATTTTGCAATCGTGCAATAGTCTCCTCCAGAGAAATACAAATGAATTGTGTCTAATGGAACGCAATCAGTTATTGCCCTGTAAATACCGACCAGTTCTGCCAGTTTTGTAACTGTTTATAAATCCATTTCAACATTCCTGATGGTCTACACATTTGTGAGACTGTGAATTCTTTTTACCCATTGTAACATCTTCTTTCTTTTTTTTTTTTTTTTGGTGGTTACACGGGCCTCTCACTGCTGTGGCCCCTCCCGTTGCGGAGCACAGGACACGCAGGCTCAGCGGCCATGGCTCACGGGCCCAGCCGCTCCGCGGCACACGGGATCCTCCCGGACCAGGGCACGAACCCGCGTCCCCTGCATCGGCAGGCGGACTCTCAACCACTGCGCCACCAGGGAAGCCCCCCATTGTAACATCTTAACTGATTCTATCATTAATAGAGTTAAATAAAACCTTTGAAACAGGTTAACTTTATATTTGTGAGTCATGATTTACCTGTTTTTTAAAAAATGTTCTTTTAATAGGCCTTCAGTCTAAAAGTATTAGTCTGACCTTAGGAGGACAAATGAGTAGGGAGAGGTGGTTTTTTAAAAAGTGTACATGAAGTTTTTTTCTGGCCCACTCAATTTCCAAAACCTAAATTTACCTTCCACTCCTAGGATGATGATGGAACTGAGCATCGGGACAGGGGGAAGCACTCATTTAGGGGAAAGGGGTGGGGTAGGGCTGGGGGGCTTGGTTTAAGTGCAATAACAGGCAAGCAGGGAAGGGCTGAAGGAGAGAGAATTCTGATACCTGCCCCCCCACATTTGTATTGCTGAGGCAAATTCTTTCTTTAGGGATCCCAGCCTCTTTTCCCTGCATCCTTCATTCCTATCTGCTCTCTTTAAGGCCATATGTTAAAGCCAGGCCCTTGATATGACTGCTGGAAGATTAATACACTTGTTTGACACAGCCAGGATATTAGCACAGCATTCAAATATGTGCAGCTTTCCTTTTCTCTCTCTCTCTCTTTTACTTTTTTTGCAGTCAGACTGAGGCCTCTTAATCCCTTCAGCTGCTACTCAGAGGAAGGGAGTCAAGCCAGTGTTCTAGCCACACCAAACTCCAAAATAATTGGCTAGACATGGCACTTTGCCTGATCAGCGCTGCAGCTGGAGAACACAGAATGCCTTCCTCGGCCTGAGGATGGATACACTGTCTGCCTCACCGAAGAGGGATGAAGAGAAGTCCCAGTACTATCTGATCAGCTCCTGCCCTTGCCTCAGCTCTCCCTTGGGATAACTAAACCCATCAGGGTGTTTATGCAGAGTGGACTTTTATTTCTACATTCCCTTCTCCAGTCCTCCCGATCCGTCTTCTTTCTCTTCTGTCCCCTTGGTTAAAATTTCCTCTTCCCTACCAGTCCCTCCTGACCACGTGCTTCGACGTAATCCAGAAACAATTACCATCCTTTCTGGGCAGTATTTTATGGTGGTTAAGAATGAGAGCCCTGGGGTCAGACAGGCCTCGGCTTCTAACTGCAGTGCCACTTACCACCTACCTGTGTGGCCTTGGGAAGTCAGTCAAAAGCTCTAACCATCAGTTTTTCCATCTGTAAAAATGATAACAGGGACAATAATATCTACTTTATCGGGCAGCTGTGAGGAGGAAATGAGGCAATGGAGTGAAGCTCAGTGTCGGACACAGTCATCTGTTATGACTATAACCTTCTTCTCAGTTTCCAGTCTCCTATTTCCTATTTTCCCTCTGTTTCTAGTGTACTTCTATTTCCTATTTTCTTTTTTTTTTTTTTTTCTGCGGTACGCGGGCCTTGGCTCCGGACGCATAGGCTCAGCGGCCATGGCCCACGGGCCCAGCCGCTCCGGGGCATGTGGGATCCCCCCAGACCAGGGCACGAACCCGTGCCCCCTGCATCAGCAGGCAGACTCCCAACCACTATGCCACCAGGGAAGCCCAATTTCCTATTTTCTTATTTGTAGGTACTACTTCACATTTTTCCCCTCAGTCCAACATAGATACTGATGAGGTTCAAGACATGCTAGCCCCAAATATGACACCTTGGCATATGGAATCGTTTTTTTTTTTTAATATTTATTTTATTTTATTTATTTTTGCCTGCACTGGGTTTTCGTTGCTGCGCACGGGTTTTTCTCTAGTTGCGGCGAGCGGGGGCTACTCTTCTTTGCGTGCACGGGCCTCTCATTGTGGTGACTTCTCTTGTTGCAGAGCACGGGCTCTAGGTGTGTGGGCTTCAGTAGTGTGGCTCATGGGCTCAGTAATTGTGGCGCACGGGCTTAGTTGCACCGAGGCATGTGGGATCTTCCAGGACCAGGGCTCGAACTTGTGTCCCCTGTATTGGCAGACGGATTCTTAACCACTGTGCCACCAGGGAAGCCCTGGAATAGTTTAAACTGAAGAAATATGAGAAACAACAGGTACAGGAAGGATTTCTGACCTTCCCCTGAGTCAGGACGTGAGATCCTCATGTGAGAGGTGCCCTCTCCACACCCTTAGGAAAGGAGCATCTTTATCTCCAAAGAAGGAGGGATGCTGAGAGGAATCTGAATGAACAGGCCTTGCTAAGTTTCCCCCAATTTACCACCCTTAGCACATACCCCTTTGGTCCTATCACATTTCTCGATGACCACTTTTCATGCAACCTAGTACACATAAAAATACTCAGGTTTGGGCTTCCCTGGTGGCACAGTGGTTGAGTCCGCCTGCCGATGCAGGGGACGCGGGTTCGTGCCCCGGTCCGGGGGGATCCCACATGCCACGGAGCGGCTGGGCCCGTGAGCCACGGCCGCTGGGCCTGCGCGTCCGGAGCCTGTGCTCCACGACGGGAGAGGCCACGGCAGTGAGAGGGCCGCGAACCGCAAAAAAAAAAAAATACTCAGGTTAAACTATTTCCTCGGGTCTTCATTTTCTTATGAAAGCTCCTATGTCATGTAAAACTTTTATTTAAAAATGTGTATGCCTTCCCCCTGTTAACCTGTCTTTTGTTATAAGTGCCCCAGCTGAGACTTTAGAAGAGGAAGAAATGATATTTTTTTCCTCCCCTACATTAGCAAATCAATGACAGTGGTCACATGTACCATATTTTTTGATTACAAGCAATTTCAATTTCTTCATCTGTGATCTGGGGAGAAACACCATCAGTAAACCATTGTAAGGCTGTTGTAAGAATTAAACAAGATAATGTATATAAGTGCCTAGCACAGTGCCTGGCTCCTAGTAAGAGCTCAGGAATTGTGTTGTATCTCACTTTATTAATCCTTTTTAGGGTGTATTATGAAATAATTCACATAACTAACATATCGCTTTGTTGAAAAGTAGGGAATTCTTGGGCTTGCAGCTAGTTTAATGATCACTGGTTCTAATCAGAGAGCTCGTTTGATGATATTATTTGTAATTAGTTTAGATATCATTTTGGACTTACGTTTCATCCTAAAAGAAAACATTAGCTGAAAGATACCACTCTGAGCAACAAAATAATGGTTTCCTACTCTTACAGTAAAGCTACATTATGCTCATTCCTTCCTTTCCAAAGGGGGACATTTTGACCCTGTGATAATGTTTTACTTAAAGGAGTTTATTTTATTTTACATCAAATGATTCATGTAGATGAGTTCATTTCTTGTGATGAAGATGGAAACGAAGTAGCTGAGCTTCTTGCTGTAATCTCACTGACTTGCTGTAATCCAACTGGCTAGAAAATACAGCAATTGTCTGGCTCAGAAAAAAAAAAATAACACAAAAAACAAAAAACGAGCTTTCCCAAAGAAATTCTGTTTGGGCATTCTCTTCAGTTTGATGAATGAGTTGTTTACTGAGCTTGAGAAAGTGCAAAAAGGAAGAAATGGCCTTTTAAAAAAAATTTACTTATTTATTTTTGGCTGCTTTGGGTATTCATTGCTGCGCGCGGGCTTTCTTTAGTTGCAGCGAGTGGGGCCTACTCTTTGTTGTGGTGCACAGGCTTCTCATTGCAGTGGCTTCTCTTGTTGTGGAGCACGGGCTCTAGGCACGTGGGCTTCAGTAGTTGTGGCACATGTGCTTCAGTAGTTGTGGCTCATGGGCTCTAGAGCGCAGGCTCAGTAGTTGTGGCACATGGGCTTAGTTGCTCTGTGGCATGTGGGATCTTCCTGGACTAGGGCTCAAACCTATGTCCCCTGCATTGGCAGGTGGATTCTTAAACACTGTGCCACCAGGGAAGTCCTGAAATGGTCATTTTCAAGAAAATTATTGAAGTGCACTCAGTGAATTTGAGCAGATTGCATTTGACGTGGCTTGAAAATAGATGTAGTTTTTAACAAATCAAGCTTTTGTTTAATTAAGACTGAAATAAAATGAGTGAATATTCTTGTAAATAATCTAATAAAACATTAAAATGAAGAGACACTCTCCACAGTCATCTCCACGCCTGCCCGTGTTCTGGGGGATAGAATACATTTCTGAGGAAATCTGAGAATACCACTTTTATATTGTGTTTGGTATATTATAATTCCTCTTAAGAGATAAACAGTTTTAGGTGTATGCTGAAGTTCCCCCTTCCTTATTCAATCTCTCAAAAACCAAAAAGCAAACCAAGGAGAAACGCTATGCTTATACATGAAATATCATTCCAGAGCAAGGCATCTCTCCCAGACAAGGAAGGAAGAATTTAGTCATTTTACTATCTTCTAAGTTTTTCCATCATCTTGGTTGGTGCATGTAAAGAACTGAATTAAATACATTGTGTGTGTGAGTGTGTTGATAATGATAAAATCACCCCAGAGGTGAATGGTTTTATTTTGGATAGAGTTAATGAAATGAAAGCCCATATGGGGCAGAATGACAATCAAACAGAAAAGTCATGTTTAGTATTATCTATACAGTTGGGTAATAGAATAAACAATTTGTTTACACTTAGTATTTCCCGTAAAGTAACCAAACGATTGATTTGACTAAGCTCTTATTTCCTGAACTTGCTGATGGTTTGGTATTAAGGAGAAAACCACCATTTCTCCTAAAGGGTAAGCTGTGTTTTTAGATATTACTTTCCTAATGAATTCTTGCCTGATCTCTACAAGCCTATCCCCCAACTTATTTCAGGGTCCCTGCTCTACACTCTTCACACAGAATTTTTAGTTATATATTTGAATGCTTATCTGATGAATGTCTCTCCTCCACCAGCATGTAGTTTTGCTTACCTTATACTCCCAGAACCTAGCACAGTGCCAGGCAGAGAATAGAGCTCAATAATATTTATTGACTAGAAGAACAGCTATTCAGTGGGTTTTGATAAAAGGCATTCATGCTCACGGGCATCTCAGCAACTAACATTTATTTATATTTGTCTGAGAAGGCAAAGGTGAGTTTGAGAAGGAAATTTAAGCTCTTAATTACCATCAAATCCATTAGGTCTTGTTCTCAGTTCCTCGTCTTATTAAAGGTGTTAAAAGAATGTTGCATCTCACTCCTTAGAGATGTATTAAATCTGTCTGGCCACTTAATTAGACCAGGACTTTTAAATGACAACAGGTCCCACTTACAGGGAAAGATGATGAGGTTTTTCTCTAAACTATTATCAGGAGCAAATTACTTCACTATAAACCAGTTGTCTAATAATGTATTACTTATAATTAAGACCAGTTTACCTAATACATGCAAAATGAGGAAGCAAATACCAAGCACACCTAAGTATATAATACCTTTTAACACATTACAGTAATACGGTAACACCTCCTGAGTACTTGTTAAGTACGCTACAATGCTAAGCAACTTTACATGCATTTTCACATTTCATTTTCACAACAACCCTGTGAGGTACTATTATTATTTCTATAAGGCTAAGAGAGGCTGGGCAATTAGCAAAAGTGGTGAAGCCCAGGCAAGACTTCTGGGTCTGTCTGACTTCAGGGACTTCCTTCTTAATCCTTGTACACAACGTCTCTGTAGTAATCATCTGTTAAGGTGTTCATCTCCCTTGCTTAACGTGAGAGCCTTAAGGCCAAGGTCTAAGTTTTACTCATCCTTGTATCTCAAGTACAGAACAGAGTGCAGGAAACATAATAGGTGCTCAATAAAAGTTTAGTGAATAAAAGAGGAAGTACTTTCTTTCTTTTTTTTTTTTTTTGTGGTACGCAGGCCTCTCACTGTTGTGGCCTCTCCCGTTGCGGAGCACAGGCTCCAGACGCGCAGACTCAGTGGTCATGGCTCACAGGCCCAGCCGCTCCATGGCATGTGGGATCCTCCCGGACCGGGTCACAAACCCGTGTCCCCTGCATCAGCAGGCGGACTCTCAACCACTGCGCCACCAGGGAAGCCCCAGGAAGTACTTTCTCATCCTCAAAACTATAGTATGTTTAGTATAGTTTTAGTGTTAAACATAGTTAACTATATAATGGGCATAAATAAAATACACAAATCAAACAAATACTTATGTAATAAAACAAATAATATATGAATATATCTTACTGTTTTTGTTAAATTAGTAATCCATATTTTATGTTGAAGCATACGACATTGTCAAGGTCAAATAACAGCACTTTTATATGGTATAATTTCATCAAAAAAAAAAACCTATGTCAACTCTTAACTACATAATTAAGCAGAATGCTCCATTACCAGATGTTTTCCACTGAAACAGAGGTTTATCATTATAAACTGCCAAAGAGAAAGTTTTATGAAAAATTAAGGGTGTCATATCTATAAGCACTTTCTTCTAGGTCTAATGATCTAATTTCATATACAAATTATTTTTCATGCCCTTAGGTCCTAATGAAAATTAACCCAGCACATATTATTACACTTGGCTTTGATTCTCTCTTTTCTAAGCTGCCAGGTTGCATACCTCCTTGCAGAAGTCCTTCTTCATGAAGTTCTCCCTTTTTAGTATTAACTCTGCCTTTATCCCAAGCCCTGATGCACCCCCTAGTGTTCCTCGAACACTTCTATAATTATTATGTCTGTGTATAATGATCACTTTTTGTTGAATGCTGGGGTCTGTTATACACGATTGTGTAAAGCATTTATAATGGAGGAACTATACTGAAAGGGAGCAGAATATGTCACCCCCAAATATGCCACTTTGGCATGTTAATATTTTGAATTAAAATTACTTGAGAAACAGCTGGTACAAGAAGGACACTCTGACCCTCCTTTGTCCTCCTGAAAGCAGAAAATAAATTTCCTATGTGAAAGGTACCCTCCCAGTATCAGGAGGGTAGAAGATATCCTTATCACCAGAAATAGGGAATTTAGGGCCAAGAAGGCTGTATAAACAAAACTTGTTACTTCTTCACTAATTTACTACCCCAAACCCAAACTTCTTTGTACTGTCAATTCTTCACAAATTTATTGTTTCTTTGTCTAAAAGGTATCAAATCTGCCTGCCTTGGTTACTTCTTTGAATCTCTTATTATATGGACTCCTGTACACATGACATTAAATTTTTCTCCTGTTAATCAGTTTGATGCTAATTTAATTATTACACCAGCCAAAGAACTTAGAAGGGAAGAAGGGAAAAGTTTTCTACCCCTACAATACCCAACTGATTTGGTTATTATACTAAGTGACTGGCTGGTTGACCATGGACTGTTCTTAAATAACTTTTTTGTTTCTTGCATAAAAAGAAACACAAAATTAGAACTTCAGAGAGTAACCCTTGAGGGCTTTCAAAGCACACAGCGTAACCTTTGCTTCTGCATGATTCCTGAGCGAAGACTATGACCTCTCCTTACTGAATTCTTCATATGCTAAATTTTATGAAATAAATTACTTTCTTGGTTTCACCATGCTTTGAACTTTGCCATCTAGTGATTGCATTTTTGTCAGCAGTACCAACAAGGTCTCATGTTTTTGGTGTTCTAACTTAGTCCATCTAACCCCCTGGTGGGCCTGAATTCTTTTTCTACTCTACTTCAGTATTCAATTTAAAAGCTACACCCTGGGACTTCCCTGGCGGCGCAGTGGTTAAGAATCCACCTGCCAATGCAGGGGACACTGGTTCGAGCCCTGGTCTGCGAAGATCCCACATGCCGCGAAGCAACTAAGCCCGTGCACCACAACTACGGAGCCTGCGCTCTAGAGCCTGCGAGCCACAACTAGTGAGCCCGTGTGCCACAACTACTGAAGCCTGCACACCTAGAGCCCGTGCTCCGCAACAAGAGAAGCCACCACAATGAGAAGCCTGCACACCACAACGAAGAGTAGCCCCGGCTTGCCGCAACTAGAGAAAGCCTGCGCGCAGCAACGAAGACCCAGTGCAGCCAAAAATAAATAAATAAAAAAAGACTCCGAGCTCCCAATGCAGGGGCCCCCAGTGAGGGGGGCCCAGGTTCAATCCTGGTCAGGGAACTAGAGCCCTCATGCCTCAACAAAGATCCCGTGTGCCGCAACTAAAGACCTGGCACAGCCAAATAAATAAATAATTTTTAAATTAAAAAATACAATTAAAAAAATAAAAAATACACCCCAAGCAAAGTCCACTTGAGAATTTCTTGGTCCTAGTTGGGTTAGCCTGGCTTTGAGTTGCACCTATATTATCTGGCTTGGTTAAATTCTGAAATACTGTATGTATATCAGCAACACTGGTATTACAGGTTTTCAGGACATAATGAGAAACTTCAATGCAGAATTCAATTAGGCATGGATTTCCTAGAGAACAGAAATAACACAGTGAAAACTGTAAAGTGCTATGTAAGTATATTTTTATTGTAACCTGAAAATTTCCCCTGTTGACAGTGGGCACAAATGGGGTAGTATTTAGAATTTTAATTCAGGATTCATTAAGGTGTCCCCATTGGCTGATGTAATATCCACTATGTTTGCCCAATAAAGAGATCATACTTGAGAAGAGTTCACTGGAAAGTATTTCCAGGGCCTCCAGAAGATGCATTACATGTGTCTGTAGACACGTTTGCTCCTCTTGGGTACCACGACTCCATCAGGTGAGCTGCCAGAGTGCTGGCTACCCGCCTTGTCAAAGCTGGCTAGAGACTGGGGTGAAGTGAGGGCAGTGGGCTCAATTCGCTTCCATTATATAGATCTTTTTTTTTGTTAGAGGAGACCCAAAATAGGCCTGCTTGTGCCCTGATGTTTTAGTGGAAACAACTCCGCATTTTTTTTTTTTTTTTTTTGCGGTACAAGGGCCTCTCACTGCTGTGGCCTCTCCCGTCGCGCAGCACAGGCTCCGGACGCGCAGGCTCAGCGGCCATGGCTCACGGGCCCAGCCACTCTGCGGCACGTGGGATCCTCCCGGACCGGGGCACGAACCCGCGTCCCCTGCATCGGCAGGCGGACTCTCAACCACTGCGCCACCAGGGAAGCCCAACTCTGCATTTTTAATTGCATGCTGCTCTTACACCCCCTCTCCTCTCAGAGGTCATAGGCTGTTCTGGGATCCCCCTCCAGCAAGTTCTTCCACAAGCTTCCTCAGGCCAAGAAGGACTTCTGGTGGGTACACTCCATCAGTTGCTCAGTCAAGTCCAAATCTTGTCATCTCACTTTGACTAATGATGGGACACCAGTACCCACCTCTCTCACTGTGTCACCTCTTGCATAAACTGTTAACTTGCATACTCGCATCCACCTCCATCCCTCCCTTTTCTAAACTCTATATCCTGTAAGTATTACATAGGTTTTTTTTTTTTTTTTTTTTTTTTTTTGCGGTACGCGGGCCGCTCACTGCTGTGGCCTCTCCCATTGCGGAGTACGGGCTCCGGACGCGCAGGCTCAGCGGCCATGGCTCACGGGCCCAGCCGCTCTGCGGCACGTGGGATCTTCCCGGACCGGGGCACGAACCCGTGTGCCCTGCATTGGCAGGCGGACTCTCAACCACTGCGCCACCAGGGAAGCCCAGTTTTAAAACTTTTTAGTTTAATAACTTAATTATGTCTCCCAGGCAGCACAACTCTAAGCTTACTGAGGGCAAGAACTTTCCATTAAAATCCTTGTGTCCTCTCCTAGCAAATCAGCTGATGGTTCAATATTTGCTTGACTGAATGTGATATGTCAGATGGTTTCTCTTAGTTAATGATAAACAAACAACCTCCTTCACCACCCCCAAAATGGAAAATAGCAAACTTCCAAAACAAAACAAAACAAAATTTAAATCATTCAGAAAGCCCTAACATACCTTCTTTATTTGATGTGATAAATTCCTTTATCACAAGCAAATTCTTTATTTGTACTCATCCTGCAAAGACTCGCTGTATGCAGTGTTTCACACACTCGAGTTCACGTGGGCTGGTTGATGTGTTTGCTGAACAAGGGGCCAATGAGACTAAGGTTGGATGGTTGGCTCTCGCCTGGGTCAGTATGCTTCACACAGAGAGAAGCTCTTCCAGAGGCAAAGCCAGGGTCTATTTAACCCCTGCCCTTCTACCTTCTAATGAATCATCTTGCCCATTATATTCATTAGGCTGAAGGAAGGACTTGCAAATAATTTCTAGCAAAAAGTTTGTGCCTGACTTATATTTACTTTGTTCCTACTGACACCAGTTTCTTTAACAATGAAGAGCATTTTTCATCTTATTTGGGTATCTTGGAATAATCAGAACATACTATGACAACTGAAGAATATGGAAACATAGAATCTGAATAAAAGATTTGTCTCACCAAATACTTATTAGGTACCCACTGTATGTGCTAGGAACCCATTATATACAGCACATTGAGCAATGACTTAGTAAGCAGAGGTTGAAAAAAGGGGAAGGGGGTGAGATTGGAGTACTGGAAGGAAACTTGCCCGTCAGGTTTATTTAAGAGGAAAGGAAACTGAGGCCCATGAAGTTTGCTCTGCCTCAAGCCATGAAACAAGTTAGAGGCATAGTTGGGATTAAGCTCTGGGGTGACAGACGGAAGCAAAATAGCAAATATAAAGATATCGTGGAGCCACAGATTGGGGGCATGTTTGGAAATTGTCCAATTTAAGATAATGCTGCATTACTAACCTTCATTTAGCTAGTTCTGGTTTTTCTATCTTTAAAATTTTTATACTATCAGTTTTTATTGTGGTCTTGGCTTTTACTACTTTCATTAGAAGTTTAATGAGGCAGTGGGGGTGGGGGAGGGATGGATTGGGAGTTTGGGATTAGCAGATGCAAACTATTACATGTAGGATGGATAAACAACAAGGTCCTACTGTAGAGCACAGGGAACTATATTCAATAGCTTGTGATAAACCGTAATGGAAAAGAATATGAAAAAGAATATATACATGTATAACTGAGTCACTTTGCTGTACAGTAGAAATTAAACACAAAGGGACTTCCCTGGTGGTACAGTGGTTGAGAATCCGCCTGCCAATGCAGGGGACATGGGTTCGATCCCTGGTCTGGGAAGATTCCATATGCCACGGAGCAGCTAAGCCTGTGAACCACCGACTACTGAGCCTGTGCTCTAGAGCCCTCAAGGCACAACTACTGAGCCCGCATGCCGCAACTACTGAAGCCTGCACACCTAGAGCACGTGCTCCACAACAAGAGAAGCCACTGCAATAAGAAGCCCACGCACCACAACAAAGAGTAGCCCCTGCTCGCCACAACTAGAGAAAGCCCGCGTGCAGCAACGCAGCCAAAAATAAATAAATAAATGAACTTAAAAAAAAAAAAGAAAAAAAAAGAAATTAAACACAACATTGTAAGACAGCTATACTTCAATAAATCTTCTTTTTAAAAAAGAAGTTTTATGAGGCAGGAACCTTTACTAAAGTTAATGCCACCAAAGAAACCAGGTGAATTAGAACTGAAGACCCCCCACCAGATTGAGGGTTTAACTTTTTGTGGTTTATATGAAAATTGAGACCTGAAGAAAAAAGTAGATGGGACTTTTCAAAATTTTGAAGTTTTAAAATTATACAAGTAATGGACTATTAGAGAAAATTTGGGGAAAAAAGAAGAGCTGTATCATCTGAAGGGGTCCAGCATATGCTACTGTGGCATAAAAATTATTTTGAGCAGAAGGCATTTGAGGTCCCAAAAGAACTCAATTGTCATAAATCCCCTCCCCAGGAGCAACAAGGAAAGGTTGACTCATCGCCGTAGATGAGAAGTCTCACAAAAACTATCGTATCGTCTATCTATTCTCCTAAAGCCCATTTATACTTCTAAGAAGTCATTTGTTTTCCCATAAGTCCCCTTTCTCCCTCTCCCCTTCCCTTATTAAGAAGTCACTTGTTTTCCTGTAAGTATCTTTCTCTCTCTCCCCTTCCCCTTAAGATGGTATATAAGCTCCAAATTCTAGCCTTCCCTTTGAGTCACAATTTTCTGTGAACTCCCCTATGTATGTTAATAAAAATACATGATTAAATTTTGTTGTGTTATCTCTTGCTAATCTGTCATTCGTTAGTTTAATTCACAGGCCTTCAGAACCAGAACTTAAGAGGACAGAGTAAAAGTTTTTCCTCCCTCATATACCATCAGTTCACTATCAGCTTAACACAACCATTTTCAATTTTGCATATTTTTCTTCAATTTTTTCAACTCCATTTACTTTTTTACATAATTATAATTATTGTCAGTATTATGAGTACTCCTCCATGATGCTATACATCCCTCCAAGTTATAACTTAATGACTACTAAATATTTCCATTGAGATAATATACAAGATGTTTCTTAACTAGCTTTCTAGTGCAACCATAGATTTGGGTTGCACTAGAAAGCTATTTGTTGCATATCTGTTGGATATTTAGATAGCTTCTGACTTTTTAAAATTATCAGCAATTTGGAAAAAAGTCTTTTAGCATAAAACTTTTTCTTCTTTTAAAATTACTTCCATGAGTTAGCTTCAACTGCTGTAGCCTTTGAAAGGGGAATGTTGGGTTAAATAGCTATCTCTCGGGGAGATGACAGTGGTAAAGTAACACAGAAAATGTATGACCTTCTTTTATAAACTAAAGGACTTAAGTCTTGGGTAAAATCATACATAAAGGCCGTGAAAAAACTTAAAAATCATTTAGTGTTTGGAAGAAGTGCAAACATGATGAGAATTATTTAGAAAGAGGGATTATTTGAACTAGGTAATTTGAGATTGGAGAGCAGTCCCTTGAAGTTTTCACGAAACAAAACAAAACATACTAGTGGATTAATTTAGCAACAAGTTTGTGGAAGCTTGGGTGAACGAGTTTTTTTTTGAGTGAGAAGGGCCAATTTAAGAGAAGAATTGCTGGTGAAAGTTCCGTTATCAAATTTTCATTTGGTTTTCACTAGCTTTCATTTGGAGGGAAGGATAAACCATCAGACAAAAAACAATTGGTACTCCCAGTTATCTGACTACCAAAAGAAGAGTCAAGTTAGCTGAACCTTTTCTTCCAAGTACTTGCCTTCAATTAGCCATTTGTCCTTCACTAGATGAGCCCAGATACCAATTATTCTAACAGGTAATTGATTAGGAGATTTCAAAAAACCGCAGCAACAACAAAGAAATGTTTGTTTTGAAGAGCCACAAGCTGTTCATTTTAAAAAGACAGGAGAAAACCAAGCCACATTACAACTCAATTTAGAACTTTTTTCCTGCCTTGTAATTGAAGGAGGGCAAAGTCAATTTTCATCTTGAGTACCATTTCCTCCTACTAGATTTCACTACAGTGGGCTTTCCACTAATGATGTTTGACATTTCTGAGTCAAGGCTACATTTATGAGTTGTAATTTGCTAGGTAAAATCTGAGGAAATGACTGAAAGTTCATTGTGCCCTCCCAACCCCTACCCTACCAACCTCCTCCTGTTCTCTCAGGGTTTTAGATTTAATCACAGCTGTTGTAAACCCTGTTACACTCTTCCTAAACACTTTTGACAGGACCAAAAATATGAATCTGCACAGAGAGCTTTTCATAAACTATCAGGAGTCCTTTTCCTTTTTTGCCAGCTGGTAGTTAGTCCAAATACTGCTTTATAAATAAATCATCTGCAGGCATCCTCATCAGGTCAGTTCCAAACGCGGCAGTTCAAAGAAAACAAGAAAGCACTTACCAGTTAATTTTCTGCGAGGAGAGAAGCTTTTGTGATGTGTGGTGTAACCTCCCTGCTCCAGAATGAAATGGAGGGTGGTTTTCAGAACAGCTACGTTGGACACTCTTCTCCCAGCCTCCTCGTTTGGCTTTTATCTGGCTTTTGAAATGACACTGTAGAGGAGAATGATGTTGGGTTTCACTTGAATGTGGTTCTTCCCTTCCTATCCTACCCTCCATAAAAATTCATCATGTATTCCAGGAGAAAAGTAAGCAATGAACACACTGCACAAATTCTTTTACTCAGCGTGTACACGTGTGTAACTGAGGTTTGTTTTTTGAATAGAAATCATTACTGTTGGCTGCAGTGCCGCAGGCTGAAAACCAGTGATGGGGGAGGCACCAATCCCTCCTTTGTTTGGGTGGACTTTTGCTTATGAAAAGTCAATTTAAATTTCATTCCAGACTTCCCTGGTGGCAGAGTGGTTAAGAATCCGCCTGCCAATGCAGAGGACACAGGTTCGAGCCCTGGTCTGGGAAGATCCCACATGCCGTGGAGCAACTAAGCCCGTGCACCACAACTACTGAGCCTGCGCTCTAGAGCCCACGAGCCACAACTATTGAGCCCACGTGCCACAACTACTGAAGCCCGCATGCCTAAAGCCCGTGCTCCACAACAAGAGAAACCACCGCAATGAGAAGCCCGCGCATCGCAAAGAAGGGTAGCCCCCACTCGCCGCAACTAGAGAAAGCCCGTGCGCAGCAACGAAGACCCAATGCAGCCAAAAATAAATAAATAAAATAAATTTATTTAAAAAAATTTAATTCCAACAATGGGATGAAAAAAACCTTAGAATGTCAAAGGAGAGCTCTTCAAATGCACCAGGGCTCATTAGGAGAGAGATTTTATTTCCTGGGTTTCAGTGTATTTCTGATAGGGAAGAATCAGAATCACACCTTAGTTAGGTATGTTTTTTTTTTTTAATTTAATTTAATTTTTTTAGACAGCAGGTTCTTATTAGTTATCTATTTTATACATATTAGTGTATATATGTTAATCCCAATCACCCAATTCATCCCAGTTAAATATGTATTTTAATTTTTATTTCTTTACTTAGGTGGGTTGAGAATTTTCCAGGCTTTGAGGAAATTAAAGGTCTGATTCTTAGCTCTCATCTTATCTGTGGCCCTGGCAGATGAAGGCATGTCTGTATACCTGAAGCAGGACTCAGAATTCAGAAACTCACGGGGTGAGATGTGTGGAGGCTGACAGGAAGCCAGCCTTGATGCGGCTGACTTGTCCGTCTGCAAAGCTAATGTGATTTTCATAACGTCTAAGGTCAGCTTGAGAAACTGAACATTATTGGGTCATAAAACGTTGTTAGGCAAGCTAATTGAACACGTTAGCTGAGCAGCCAGAAGAACACACAATTTGCATTTGTCTGCTGTGAATGCTGAGGGCTTAGCAGAATGTGCCACTGCGAAATATGCCTCTTCGGAGAATAAGAATTATTTTGAGCTGTTTATTTTAATGAACTGCAGGCATAGAAGAAGCTCTGAAAACAGAATAGAAATTACGCATTTGTAAAGGGAAATTTTACATTTGTAAAGAAAATTTACATGAGAAAAGGGATCTGTATCAGGAAGACAGCTATTATACTTCTTCATCTGAGAGACTTATCTGCTTGACCCAGCCGCCTTTGTTTACCGAACATTTCCTCTTTTCACCTTCTGGTGAATTGCCTTCCTGGACCTTTAAGCCCCAGACCCCATCCCTTTCCTTAGCTCAGGATGGAATATAACCCTCAATCTTCTGGCCACCTTTTAAGTGGGGCTCCTGTATGTATATAATTTAAAAAACTTTTCCTCTAGGGCTTCCCTGGTGGTGCAGTGGTTAAGAATCCGCCTGCCAATGCAGGGGACACGGGTTCGAGCCCTGGTTCGGGAAGATCCCACATGCCGCAGAGCAACTAAGCCCGTGCACCACAACTACGGAGCCTGCGCTCTAGAGCCTGCAAGCCACAACTACTGGGCTGCATGCCACAGCTACTGAAGCCCGCATGCCTAGAGCACGTGCTCCGCAACAAGAGAAGCCACCGCAATGAGAAGCCCGTGCAACAAAACAAAGAGTAGCCCTTGCTTGCCACAACTAGAGAAAGCCCCCGCGCAGCAACGAAGACCCAACACAGCCAGAAATAAATAAATTAATTAAAAAAAATGTTTTTTCCTCTATTATTCTGTCTTTTTTACAGGGTGGGAGTGGGGTACTTAGCCAGGAACAATGAAAGGTAGAAGGAAAATTATTTTTCCTCCTCTAAAAGACAAAGTCTAGAAAATCGAAAGCAGCGATCTCCACTGAGGGTGGGGTGGGAGCAGAGCAGAATAACCCTGGGGGAGGGAGTGGGTATGCTTCTTCAAATTACAAATATCCCTCGGCACCATAAGGATGTACACTCGCCCACGTTTGCCCCTAGTCCCTTGATTCCACAGAAATAATCACTATTAATAAACAAGGCGTATCTTTTGTCAGTGTTATCTGAGTTGGTGAAGGAGGTCATAGTAAACCATCTGCTGGAGGTGATATCCAGTCACCAGTTCCCACCCCTTGGCATCAGCTATATTAGTATTTACTGAGTTATATGCTGTCTTCTGTAATCACACAAAAGCACAATTTCATCCATAAAAGACATTTTTGAGGAGAATTTCAGGAAGTTTTGGTTACTTTAGATGGTTTTGGGTTTATTTTCTGGTAGTGGAGTGAGAAGCATTGAGCAGCAAAGGACGGAGAAAGAAGACAAAAGAAATGACATTTCACAAGCATTTACTGTGTGCCAAGCATAGTTTAAACACAGCCCACCCTGAAACCCAGGAAAATATGTCAGCCTTTTTATTTTTACGTTTTACCTACCACCTAAAACAATCGAGTTGTAACAGAAGTTTACTTAGCTTTGAAATTGGTCCCCCCAAATCAAGGACATTAAATAAAATCTCTCTCCTAGTCAGCCCTATAGTCTATAGTCTGCTATGTGTCTGAGGAGCTCCCTCTGACATCCTAACGTTTGCCTTATAGTTGATCCTTTATTCAAAAGTAGTGAAAGCTGAAGTGCTCAGGTGTGCTAGACATAACTTACTTGCATTGGTTAAGCTGGTGAGTCCGTTCATTGGAGGTCTGTTAAGGGAACCTCTCCTGTAAATTGCAGAGTTGGAGTTCAGTCCTGAGCATTCTGACTCCAAACACCATGCTCTTAAGACACGTAACTATTAGACTGTGCAGCTCTCTATGAGAGGAGATGTTTCCAGAATTGAGAGACTAGGAGGAAGGGGCAGGAATGACTTCTGCCAAATGAAAGGCTTTCAGGACGGTTCCAGCACGTTCTAAATCACTGCAAGTTCTCTGAAGCCTCGTGTGGTCAGGGTTTCAAGGGGTCTTTCCAGAGGGGCACATGTATATAAGCAGGTCTATAGGGCCAGCTGGGCTCAGAGGGGAAGATACACAGTGCCTCTATCATATTGTTTTGGGGAATGGGATCTTTCTCTAAAAATAGCTTTTCTCCACTGATGCTAGAAATTTCACTGTTAGAAAATTGTTCTTTTGAAGAAATTCCATTTTATTTTATTATTGATTTAATTTTTGGCTGCGTTGGGTCTTCGTTGCTGCATGTAGGCTTTCTCTAGTTGTGGCAAGCAGGGGCTACTCTTTGCTGCGGTGCATGGGATTCTCATGGCGGTGGTTTCTCTTGTTGCAGAGCACAGGCTCCAGGTGCGCAGGCTTCAGTAGTTGTGGCTCGTGGGCTCTAGAGCGCAGGCTCAGTAGTTGTGGCACACGGGCTTAGTTGCTCCGCAGCATGTGGGATCTTCCCGGACCAGGGATCAAACCCATGTCCCCTGCATTGGCAGGTGGGTTCTTAACCACTGCACCACCAGGGAAGTCCCGAGGTTCCATTTTAAAAGACAGGCTTTCTATTAATCAAGTGAAGCTCTAGTAGTTAGAATGGACTGGGTAATTTTAAGATGATCATCCCCTCTCCCTACCCCAACCCCTCCAGAAAAAATTGGGGTCAGCAACTTGGCCTCCCATCTTACGATATGATCAAGAATATCTTTATTCTTTTCTTTTCTTGTTTGATGTTAAAATAGCACACTTGCCCCAAACACCTGAATACTCTGATGATAGAAATTTCAGAAATAGACATTTGGGAGAATATAATCAGGTCACATTGGTTTTTGTTAATGGTCATTTCTAGCCTTTTTGTTGTTGTTTGCAAAAAAAAAGAAAAAAAGAAAAAAAATTGACCCAGAACATAACCACTAGAAAAGAGATAATATGATACAGATGGACATTTTCTTTTAAAAGAAACTAATTTGTGAAAAAGGGAAAGACTTCACTTCTTTTGAGTTTTTTTCCTCTTATACAGGGAGATGACTGCCTTCACGTGTAAATGCCCTTCTTAGGCCTGTTTCTTTGTGGTAGACAGAGTCAGAGATTAGACTTTGGGGTCTTTACTGGGTTAACAGTAAGGCTTGGGACCATGCAAAGCTTTTCCTCGGGACTCACAGTTGCAGACTCTGTGTTTCTGGGAGGTCACATAGAGAAGCCATGCCCACCTGGCCATACGGGGCAGCTTCCATGCAACTTAAACCAGAGAATTCTTAATGGGCACAGAGGACAAAGGCTTCATCAAATTCTTGCTTTAAATTCTGTTTGGCCCCTGCAGGAACCCAACCTTGAGGATACTTAGAAATTCTGTTAAAGGATTTAGCAAATAGCTTTTTAATTAAGATACACAAAGCTTTAATTCCCTGTGGAAATGGGGGGTGGGGAGCGGGGAACAGCTTCTATTGTCTTTCATTTGAAAAAAACCTTCTCTTTTAATATGCCAAATGCCAAATCAAATGAAATCTACATACAGGGATTTAGAATGATGTTCTTAACTATCAGATGCTCAGGGCCTGAAACTTTTGGAGGCTAATAAAACACTCACTTCTCAGAAGGTGCCCATGCAGTGCAGCGGCAGGGAGGCTGGTGGGCAAAGGCTTCCGGGCTCTGTACTCTGAATCTTTGTGGTAAAATAATTTCTCCGGGAGAACTGGCCGCAGCTACCCCGAGTCTTTGAAGAAGTATTTCCTCTTTTTGTAACCAAGGGAGGTAAATAATCTTTTAACTTATTGCCCTAGGGAAAAAAAAAATGCGGTTTGCCAGTGGTTAAATAAATCTGGTGTATGTCTCTTAGTTAACAGGCATCTGGGTGACACCATCCTTGGCTCTGACTCGAGAGAAAGGAGGGCTCTGGACGTTCAGACTCTTTAATTATGCTGCTTTTCTTGTTAAGCTGCAGATTATGGATATGATGTAAGTGTATCCGGATTTTTCTAAAATGTCACATTTGGGGAAAGGAAAAGGATCGAAGAATAAAGCATATTTTCTTGGCTTCTGTAACTGGTTCAATCACTGCTTGCGTTTTTCATTAGGAAATTGGTAGCCTGCGAGCGTACTGCAGCTGCAGATGTGTTTTGTTTGCAGTGCACAGTGTTTTCTAGAGTTTGAATTAATTTCCATCATTTAAAAATCAAGGGATCTTACACAGACATCAGATTGTTGGCTCCTCATGAAAAAAATTACCAGATCAGGGTAACCACGGGCCTGCATCCCACGAGGATACATTTGGACGAGGCTGAGTAGGGGCCGCACCTCATGCCACCTGGCCACTTCCGGCAGGGCATTTCTTTCCATGTCGACACTTTTCTCCCCTGCCTCACTCACTCACTCATGGACCACATTCATCTGGATCTTCTGGGAGTTTGCACTTGCAACCCTCATGTCCCTTTCCGATTCTTTTCCTCTTGAGTTTCTTCAGTTTAGGACAATTGCGTACACAGAAAGGTAAGTCATTGGGCAATCATTTTTATTGCATAAGGAATTTTAGGTTTGGTCATTTAAAAAATATGAATTCCCAGTGCTTCCCTTCTAAAACCTGACTGCATTATAAAGTATGATTAAATCAACAAAACCGGCTTCAACTAGCTTAACTATGGAACACTGGTGGGTGAAAAGGAAGAGCAATGGAAGAGATCTGCCCCGTGCAGACAATAATAGAGAGCTCTGTCTTTAGTGAATTTTAAACCAGTAATAAAACCAACTAAAGCCCTTCTGCTTTTTGTGATCACTGTGTGCCAGCAATTCTAAACAACTGAAAAAAAATCTTTAAGTTCTTTAAAATCTTTAAGTTCTAAAAAATATTGCTGTGATTATGTTAAGGGAACCACTGACTGAAACTGCCTGCCAGTGGCCAGGCATGATAGTAACCACTTGCATGAGTTATCTTACAACAGGAGTTCCTGGTAAGGAACGAGGAACTAACAAGCTACCACCCACCAGAAGAATTCGGGAAAGGTCAAAAGGACAGAGGAAATGCCAGTCGATATGTCCTACCAACCTCCCAGAATCCTTCTCGCTGGAATCCATCTTGGCTGAGCAATGCATGTGCCATCAGGATGGACCCTGAGTCAGAATGACTGGCCAGAGACAACCTGGAAACTAAGCCCATTACCGTACAACTTGAGACTGCAGGCCACATGGCAGAGCGGTTTTCCTGGGCTCCCTTACCCTCCTGCTCTCCGCCCAGGTGCCCCTTCCCAATAAAGTCTCTTGCTTTGTCACCAAGTGTGTCTCCTTGTACAACTTATTTCCAAGCGTTAGACAAGAGCCCAATCTCAGGCCCTGGAATTGGCCCCCCTTCCTGCAACGATTATTCTGACTTTTAATTACATATACATAATTAAGTAAATTTTATTTTTGGGGACTTCCCTGGTGGCGCAGTGGTTAAGAATCCACCTGCCAGTGCAGGGGACACAGGTTCAAGCTCTGGTCCAGGAGGACCCCACATGCTGTGGAAGCAACTAAGCCTGTGTGCCACAGGCTTATCTGGAGAATGGGGATCATGATATTATCTACATCAGAGTGTTGTGAGATTTCTATAAGACAGTATAGTAAAGCACATAAAGAGTAAGGTCTCAATAAACATTTATATTATTATTACTTGCTATGAATTGCCCAAAGTGCTTTTCACTTATACAATCTGTTGATGAAGGGCTATTATTACCTATCCACTTTGTGGCAGGGACCATAACTGCCTCCTCAAAATCCATTCCTTTCTTCTTTCTTACCTTCAGAACCACAATTTTATTTAGGAAATAAATATTGTTGTTGTATCCAGATAAAACGCTACATTTCCCAGCTTCCACGGATGCTGAGAATGACCACTAGGATTTATGTAGAAAACATGGGCTGGGGCTTGAAGAAAAGCTGGCTCTGCTTTGGAGGGATGCTTTGGAAGGTCGACCAGATGACTGAAGATTCAGCAGCTCTTTAGGAACTACAAGGGAAGGAAAAGTGCAGGAGAGATGTTACAAAAAGCCTAGACTCCTCGAGACCTCAGCCTGGAAATTCTTGAGGCTGTATTACAATCTCCCACCTCCAAACTTATTGTTCATTAGAAATATAAGCCTTTATGTGTTTGGGTCACTACTACTTTGAGTTTGTTGTTATTATATTTTATTATATTTTGCCAAACCAAATTGTAACTCACATACACAACACCATGCTAAAATCCTTAAAAAATAATAATAACTTCATCATTCGAGATATCATTATAGGGAATTCCTTGGCGGTCCGGTGGTTAGGACTCCACGCCCTCATTGCCAAGGGCCTGGGTTCGATCTCTGGTGGGGGTAGTATAATCCCACAAGCCATGTGGCACAGCCAAAAAAAAAAAAAAGGAATCATTATAATTATATTAAAGTCTCATTGTGTGAGGTAACCCGGGTAAGTTTGTCTTGAAACAAACAAAAAACTTTGGGAATATACCTCACAGTGTTGTTGTAAAGATGGAATAAAAAGAAAGAAAGCACATGAATTGACTTGCCTGATACAGTCCCTGGCATGCAGTGATTATTTGGTTTGTAGTGGCTAACATGATAGGGCTATCCCAAAGGGAATCAGGCTTGAGAAAACTTTGCCTTGTCCTTGGAGTAGAAAGCAGGGACAATTATGTTAATAGCTCATCAGTTGACAGTATGTATCATTATCTTTTTTGTCTGATAAATTCATTATTCAAGAGGATTTCAGTTCAAGAGTGATTGAGAAGATAAGTCATAAAGGAGGGTCAATAGACTTTCTGAGTCTGGAAGCACAAAAGGAGTGACTTTCTAGTCAAAGATGATGCCAGGCCACAATTTGTAATCTCCTGATGGGAGATTGGGTTTCTGGTCTATGAGAGAAAACGTATCCTTGTACCCTGCATCTAAGCTCTGAACTGATTATGTCACAGTTTAATGTCTAGGTAGGATGTGTATTCAGAAAAGCACAGCTGTGCCTGGTCCAGAGAGCTTGGCTCATCACTGCCTGATGCTTTACTCCTATTTGCTGGTCATACAACCAGCACATCACAACACAGAACAGGAATGAACTCAGTGGCTCTGTGTGTTTCTGAACAGTGGAAACATCTACAAAGATTGTCTCCCTAACCTGTGGTGGTCAGTGTGATTAATGGGTGACTTTGAAACTTTCAGACAGATGGTCATTGCCAAAAACCCTCAGTGAAGTCACAATTCACATGCTGAGGAGAAGTTTTTTAATTGGCTCAGTCTGTTTCAGCATCATACTCTTTTCAGTTAAGCTATAAAAGAAATAAAATGTCAGAGACAGCGCCCAGTCGATGTATATTTATCTCATCTTAAGTTTATTCTCACCGGACTTAGGAAACGGGCCTCTCTGAAAATTGTTGGCCATGTCATGAGACGTCTTTTGTGAAGCCACAGTGTCCAAGATGATGTGCAAAGCACATAAGACTACTGCTTTCCCAGCATTTTGTCCTGCTTATCCAAACAATGGCCTAATTTAAGTGGAAGGAAACATTTTCTATGGCAGCCATTCATAGATAGTTCATACATAGATAGTGTAGAATTGGTAATCACATTCTAATGTTATAAATTGTTTTATGACATTAAAAAACAAGCTAACTCAATTCTATGGTATATATAGGAGACACACCTAAATCAAAGAGATTATGCCACCTCCATACAATGGAGTCTTCTGCTGGTGACAAAGGAATAAAGAATATCTCTAGGGCTTCGCTGGTGGCGCAGTGGTTAAGAATCTGCCTGCCAATGCAGGGGACACGGGTTCGAGCCCTGGTCTGGGAAGATTCCACATGCTGTGGAAGTAACTAAGCCCGTGTGCCACAACTACTGAGCCTGTGCTCTAGAGCCCACAAGCCACAACTACTGAAGACCGGGTGCCACAACTACTGAAGCCCGCACACCTAGAGCCCGTGCTCCGCAACAAGAGAAGCCACCGCGATGAGAAGCCCGTGCACCGCAACGAAGCGTAGCCCCCGCTTGCCGTAACTAGAGAAAGCCCGCGTGCAGCAACGAAGACCCAGTGCAGCCAAAAATAAATAAATAAATGTATTTTTTTAAAAAAAGGAATATCTCTACATACTGATGTAGAGTGTTCAGCAAGATAATTTCAGTAAAAAAAAAAAAAAAAAAAAAAGATGGGTCCAGAATTATATTACAGTATGCTACTTTTGGAGTAAGTGTTGGGCTATACTCTGAAGGCCTACAAGGCCTGCACTTGCTCAGCTTCAAGACCAAAGAAAGAGCCTGGAGTCAGCAACAGAGACATCAATGGTTTAATGGATGGGGGATCCTACACGTCTGAAGCAAGGTCCTGGAGTGACATCCCACTGTGTGCTGCAGCCTGTGGGCAGCACATGGTGGCGGTCTTCACACCCAGGGGAAGGGAAGATTGCCAGTTATGGGGGGAATTGACATTAGGTTGGTTCATTAGTTACCAGGGAAACCAGCAGAGGGGCATGCCCCTCACTGTCCCTTTGGTAAGAACAGTCTCTATGTAAAACAACTATACCCCAATTAAAAAAACAACAACAATAATCTCTAGCTGGGGCCTGGGGCAAGGGCACAGGAATGTCAGTCATGTGAGTAAGGTATAGATGAAGCAGACACTGGTAGGGCAGAGGATGTACAGAGAGCAAGACAATAGCCATCTTGAGTGGTCTGACCATACAGTAAGATAGAGTGTATGTGTATGTATGTATCTACATGTGTGTATGCATATGTATATATTGACAAAGATTCTTTGCTTGACCAAACTTTACTCCATCTCCCCTGAACCCTCTCTTCACCAAGGATTCTTTCTTGCAAAATCTAGTTTTAGCAAGAATCCTGCTAAGTCAGTTTAGGAGAACTCCCCACAGATGCCTGATATATATGCTAAATTACCAGCCTCTTTCTCAACCACCCCCAAAATTTAAGTAGTTTCCAAGCTTCTGGAATATGCCCCTAGGTTTCATTTTGAGGCTCTAGCCCTTTGGTGGGATTTTCGTCCTCCCCTGAGGAAGAAAACTTCTTTCACATTTATTTTTTTAATTGAAGTATAGTTGACTAACAATGTTGCGTTAATCTCTGCTATACAGCAAAGTGATTCAGTTATACATATATATACATTCTTTTTTAAAATACTTTTTTCCATTATGGTTTATCATAGGATACTGATATAGTGCTTTGTGCTATACAATAGGACATTTTTGTTTATCAGTTCCATATATAATAGCTTACATCTGCTAACCCCAACTTCCCACTCCATCCCTCCCCCAACCCTGTCCCCCTCGGCAACCACAAGTTTGTTCTCTATGTCCGTGAGTCTATTTCTGTTTCGTAGATAGGTTCATTTGTGTCATAGTTTAGATTCCACATATAAGTGATATCATATGGTATTTGTCTCTTTCTGACTTACTTCACTTAGTATGATAATCTCTAGTTGCATCCATGTTGCTGCAAATGGCATTATTTCATCCTTTTTTATGGCTGAGTAGTATTCCGTTGTATATATGTACCACATGAGGAAGAGTACTTCTTTAGGATGACTCCTAAGGAAATCATAAGAGAGATCTACATGGCTCAAATAGCAACTTCAGACTCAGAAAGAATTGGATGGGAGATAGCTGGATGTTTGATCCACTTAGATGGACTTTGGAAACACCAAGATGGTTGTTTGGTTGCTCCTAAGTCTGTCTCTTGACTCACTGTATATGGTTTACATACACTTGACTCAACATGGAAAGGACAAATTGTGGGATGTATTAGACAAACACATTTTTTCTGTGTTTACAGAGACGGTTTTTACATATCTTGTCACAGGAAGCAGGATGAGACACTCCAAACTTTAGGAAGTGTGTAGAGGACTTGGTAAGCATTCAAAGAACATGTTTAAGGGAATTCCCTGGAGGTCCAGTGGTTAGGACTCTGCACTTCCACCGCAGGGGGCATGGGTTTGATCCCTGGTTGGGGAACTAAGATCCTGCATCCTGCATGCCATGTGGTGTGGCCAAAAAATAAATTAATTAATTAAAAAAGCAAAAACAAGAAACAAAGAACATTTTAAAATATATTATTTATTTATTTTTTTGGCTGCATCTGGTCTTTAGTTGTGGTATGCAAGATCTTCATTGCCGTGAGTGGACTCAGCAGTTGTGGTCTGCAGGCTTAGTTGCCCCAAGGCAGGTGGGATCTTAGTTCCCTGACCAGGGATTGAACCCGCATCCCCTGCATTGGAAGGCGGATTCTTAACCACTGAACCACCAGGGAAGTTCCAAAGAACATGTTTAAGGCAAATAAAATGGTTGGGAAATTTGACGCAGTCCAGGCCTGGAAACTCTGAAACAATCATAATGGAATATTAGGAATTCCTTCCCCATCTTCATACAGGATCTTGAATTTGTTATCTGACTTAACCTTTTTTTAAAAAAATTTTATTTATTTATTTATTTATGGCTGTGTTGGGTCTTCGTTTCTGTGTGAGGGCTTTCTCTAGTTGCAGCAAGTGGGAGCCACTCTTCATCGCGGTGCACGGGTCTCTCACTATCGTGGCGTCTCTTGTCGTGGAGCACAGGCTCCAGACGTGCAGGCACAGTAACTGTGGCTCACGGGCCTAGTTGCTCCGCGGCATGTGGGATCTTCCCAGACCAGGGCTCGAACCCATGTCCCCTGCATTGGCAGGCAGATTCTCAACCGCTGCGCCACCAGGGAAGCCCTCTGACTTAATCTTGATGTCATAATTCAGGAACTGCGGTGGTAAAGTACTGGCTCTCCCAGTTTTCCCTCTGCGGAGCCCCACTATGCAGGAATGCCATTAATTTGCCCATGGCATAAAATCCTAGCTAATGCTTCAGAGGACCAGGCTTTGTCTTAGAAATATTTTCCAGTGGATAGAAAAACAGCTCTTCCTGTTTTATAGCTCACTGCAGGCTCTGTCCCTGAGAGTGTCCGTGGAACTGCTGATGCAGAAGTTTATTTCAGTGAGGTGGTATTAGGCAGCTGCTATGAGGGTGAGACTGACTCCCCCTGCTGAGTCTATGACTAATCACTTTATCCAAAACTTTGTTCCCTTTCTTGTTCCACCCATGTATTCCCCTCAGAATTGAGAAGTATCAAAGAAATGGCGGCAGGGGGCGGGGGTGGGGGGGGAGGTGGGTGGGGGGGTGGGGGTGGGAGTGGGGGGGTTGGGGTGTGAAACCAAGCAGAACTGTGCGGGGCCTTCTCAGGTACAAAAGCCCCTCCACATCTCCCATGTCTTGTTTATAGAAAAAAGGCGTTAGTCTCTTAGGCCTTTCCCCAGTTCCAAAAAGCAGACTCAAGCAGTTACTAATTTGAGAAATGAGGGAATGCAGAAACGAAGGAAAAGCAGTTAAACAAGAAAAGTAATGATAGTTGAAACAATGTTCAGCGATAAAACAGAGTGCTGGTTCCTCCTCAAGGGATTTACATAACAATCTGATGTATATCTTTGAGTGTTCTGCAGGAACTAAGACCCCTACCGGCTGCACGATGGTGACTACATGCTGACCACAGGGTGGAACCCGATGATTAAAATTCCCTAAACATCACCCTGTTACCTCACCACCAACCAATCAGAAGAAATTCCACGAGCTGCAACCCTCACCACAAATGATGCCCTGAAAGCTACTGAGGAATTTGGGTCTTTTGAGAAAGAGCTGCCCTTTCTTCTTGTTTGGCCTTGCAATAAACCTGTATTTTCCTTTGCCACAGTCTGGTGTAGGTAGGTTGGCTTTGCTGAGCAGCATGCAAGAGGACCCAAGTTCAGTTCCAAAAAAATTTTGGTGATTACTAGGGGACAGCTATCCTGAGTATCTTACCCTTGGCACATAGGCTCCTGGCTGGTGGTGTCACTCAGATCCTCTCCAGCACTGCCGCAACAACTTTGCCTCACAGACAGTCCTGAGCACTTGCTGCACACCACCATTGTGCTTGCAGCAGACCATCACTGGCCCACGGCACTTTCGATTCCATGATGAAGGAAACATTTCTAATGCATGGTGGAAGCTCATGTGGGATGACACCAATGTATTTTTCCCTACTGGGTGGCCTTGATTGGATTTTCCTTTTTTGGGGGTTGGGGGTGGGAAGAAAGGCAAAAGACTTGGTCATCTGATTTTGAGTGGAGTGCTGCTGTTGCAGGAAGGGGGACCAAGAGTGGGTTCTTGTCTAACACTTGGAAATAAATTGTCTGAGGAGACACACATGGTGACAAAGCAAGAGACTCTATTAAGAAGGGGCACCCGGGCAGAAAGCAGGAAGGTAAGGGAACTCAGGAGAACTGCTCTGCCACGTGGCTTGCAGTCTTGAGTTGTACGGTAATGGGGTTAGTTTCCAGGTTGTCTCTGGCTAATCACTCTGACTCAAGGTCCTTCCTGGTGGTATGCACATCTCTCAGCCAAGATGGATTCCAGCGAGAAGGATTCTAGGAGGTTGGTAGGACATATGGACTGGCATCTCCTCTCTCCTTTTGACCTTTCCCGAATTCTTCCGGTTGGTGGTAGCTTGTTAGTTCCTCGTTCCTTACCAAGACCTCCTGTTTTAAGATAACTCATCCAAGTGGTTACTATTGTTCCTGGCCAGGCGAGCAGTTACACCCCTAACAATTCCCCCCTGAGAGACTTCATTCTCAAGATACTTGTTGGAATTGGGGCAGAGGTCTCTTCTTCTGCAACTATTTCTGAAACAGGAGGGAAGTGGGCAGGGCACAATCTTTAAAAGAATGACATAGCCCAAGAACATGACATAAACTGATTAGAACCATATAGGTCCAAGATGGCGGACCAGTCGACTTCCACTAGACCTTGAGCCTCAGTCTACGCTCATTGTAACACATCAGCAAGCTAAATGACACACTCACAGGTGCCATGACAGTTCCAAGGCTGACCATAAGGGTCAAAAAGTGGGCAGGGGCCCAATTCCTGGAAATCTCCACCCCTTCCCCAAAGTAGTTGGACTACTCCTCCCACTCACTAGCCTATGAAATTACCCACCCCTATTAAAAACTGACACCTCCATAACCTGGGGCCACTCTCACCTTCTGAGATGGCCCACACTCTGTGGAGTGTGTTTCTCTCTAAATAAATCCACTTCTTACCCATCACTTCGTTTCTCACTGAATTCTTTCTGTGAGGAGACATCAAGAACCTGAGCTTCGTTAAGTCCTAGACCAGGTGTGTAATCTCAATTAAAAGACTGTGGGTTCAACTCCCAGTCTGAGTTGCATGGTTTCACCACTTTAACTGGAGTTTCCCTTCCGGGTTGAGGAGTCCCTTGGCCATTGGGCACCGCTTGAGTGGTAATTGGGAAACTCCCTGTTAGACCAAGGCTTGTTTGCACTTCTGTCTGGAATGGCAGGTAGGAAACTTTCCATTCTAGTGCTAGGGAACTTGCCACCCTGAGAAGCTGCTGGATGCGGATCTGCCAGTTTTTCTGCCTCTAGTAATATCGGCCATGAATAGAAACAAGTGTTCTATTCCATCTTGTAGTCCCCTAGCATGTATTTTGCAAAGCTGGGGGATCTTCAGCTAGGTTCCCATGAAATAAAAAAAATGGTATTTTATCATAACACTGCTTAGCTTCAGTACTCCTTGGGATGTGGAGAACAACAGCCCCTAATGGCTCTCTAAATTATAACAGCATCTTTCAACTAGAACTGTCTTGTAAAAGGGAAAGCAAATGGGATGAAATTCCTTATGCATAGGCTTTTTGTGCTATAATATCAAAGTGAGCCTTTTGGAATTGGTTTGGCTTTTACCTTGGGTGTGTGTGTGAGTATCTCTGTACATGAGTCTGAATCCTGTTTTCTCTTCCTGGTTTTGACCCTCCTTAGGGGGTCCTGGTTTGGGGGGAGAACCCACTGGTGAGGGAGAAAGGAACTGAAAGGATTAATCATTCTCTGAGACACTCCTAGGACTGACCCTCATTAGAGGGCCATGGTACTGACCTTCATTAAAGGATCCTGATAACTTTCATCAGGCTGTTGAATGTTCTCCTAGGCTCATCTGTGCACTTCTTTGTAAAGTCCAGTTTTAGCAAGAATCCTGCTAAGTAATTTCACCAAAACCTCCCGCCCTCCGTATTTGACCACCCTGGATATCTGATCAGAACCCTCATTCTGAATTCACCCTCAGGTGATTCACCACCCTGGCCTGTCTTCAGCAAATCGTGTTAGGTGGGTTTTGCCATAACCTTCCTTATTCCTGATGTTTCCTCTTAGTAATTTTCCCTTCACTGTCCCCCCTCCTGCTCCATAGCTGTCAATTTCCCCTTGTCCATGCTGTATTGAGAGTTAAGTGCAGTCTCTCCTTCACTGTGAAGTCCCAGCTGGAGAGGTTCCCATACCTTTGCTACTGCCCTGAATAATGCTTGTCTTCCCATTTTAACAAGCTGTAAATGACAAATTAATCAGTCAATCTAAGAAAGAAGTGGAAAATTGTATTCAAGCCAAATTTGAGGATTATAACCCGGGAAGAGCATATCAAAAAGCTCTGAGAACTATTCCGTCCATTAGAAGTCAAGGCACAGTTACATAAGTTTTTGAGACAAAGGGCTGTACATCAAATGACGTTTATCGACAGTTTATATGATCCAGATCTAAGCATCATCAATGGTGGGTCGTTGATCCTTACAAGATCAAGGAGGAATGTTATCTTTGGAGGAGTTGTCTCGATGCTAGGAGAAGGTTGCTCTTTTTGGTTGAGCAGGTTTGGTCGATGCACGATGTCTATACAGTGGACAGTGCGGAGAGAGGAGACCAAAGGGCAAAGAAGAAGATTTTTTTTTTTTTTTTTTTTGTCACTCCCCAGAACATGCGGGATCTCAGTTCCCCGACCTGAGGGATTGAACTCGGGCTCATGGCAGTGAAAGCACTGAGTCCTAACCCCTGGACCACCAGGGAACTCCCAAGAATTCTTTTGTTTAAATTTTTCTTGTCTTGCCATAAAATATGAATTTTATTTCACAAAGCATCACTGAATATCATTCTTCACGGCAGCACCGTAAGGGACACCGCGACACCTTGCGGCCAAACTGCAGTGTCGCACGGACCTCAGCACCTGGAGCGAGTGCAGATCTCGGAGTCTCATGGAACTCTGCACCTTGGCTCCCTAAGTGATACTTCCTATCACTTCTCCCTGCTGAATACTTCCTCCCTACTGGATCGCCCTGTACCTCTGCTCGGTACGAGGGGCCTTCCCCGGGCACTCTTTGGTGAGTCTTTGCTTTGCCTAATTTTAGTCAGATCCCTGAAGCTTCTAGACTCATCTGTGCAATTCCTCTAGAATCCTGTTCTGGCAAGAACCCTGCTAATCAGTTTCACTAGAACTTTCCACCCTCCATAACTGATCACATTAGATATCTGATCAGGTTTGTCATTCTCCAGCCCCCTGGATGAGTCTGACCAGCCTGTTGAGTGTTTAGAAGAATTCGGTTGGATTGGTTTAGCCAGAACACATCTTTTCATGATGTTTCCTCCTCATAATTTTACATCCACTGCCCCCGACCCTGCTCTTGGCTGGAAGTTCCCACTTGCCCATGCTGTATCCGGAGCTGATTGCAGTGTACTCCCAATCGTAGAGGTCCCTATCCCTAGGGCTGCGGTCCTGAATGAAGCCTGTTTTACCACCTTAACAACTGTCATTGAACTTTTGTTTTAGAGTGGCACCGCATACCACACTGTAAACTGCATTGCTGGCAACAGGCATCTATGGCATCGCACATGTCTCGTACTTAGCCCAGTCCGTAGGTATTGCAAGCCGCTCCTTTCGCGGCACTTTGCATGGCACTGTCAGGAAGAGCGAGAGGAGGGAGCTCAACGTTCTTTTCGAGCTCCCTAAATTTTTTTTTTTTCAGGTAAAAACCATGTTTTCCTTTTTATTGACACCTTTTCCTCTCTTGGCTGCTACTTTGGTAATAATTAGGTCCCCACCTCTCAAGAACACTGCATCTGAACAGGCTGAGTATTGCATGTAAACGCTGCATGTGAACACAGTCTCCAAACCAGGGCTTTTGGAATAACAAGAACAACATAACTAGGAACAAATAACAAGAACAGCAAAACCAGCCTTTCTCTTCACTTACAAAGGAGTCACTCAGAGGGGCTTCCCTGGTGGCGCAGTGGTTAAGAATCCACCTGCCAATGCAGGGGACACGCGTTCAAGCCCTGGTCTGGGAAGATCCCACATGCTGTGGAGCACCTAAGCCCGTGCGCCACAACTACTGAGCCTGTGCTCTAGAATCCGTGAGCCACAACTACTGAGCTGCGTGCCACAACTACGGAAGCCCGCAAGCCTAGAGCCCGTGCTCTGCAACAAGAGAAGCCACCGCAATGAGAAGTCCACGCACCGCGACGAAGAGTAGCCCTCGCTGGGCTTCCCTGGTGGCGCAGTGGTTGAGAGTCCACCTGCCGATGCAGGGGACGCGGGTTCGTGCCCCGGTCTGTGAAGATCCCACATGCCACGGAGCGGCTGGGCCCGTGAGCCATGGCCGCTGAGCCTGCGCATCCGGAGCCTGTGCTTCGCAGCGGGAGAGGCCACAACAGTGAGAGGCCCGCGTACCGCAAAAAAAATAAAAAAAAAAGAGTAGCCCTCGCTTGCCACAACTAGAGAAAGCCTGTGCGCAGCAATGAAGACCCAGTGCAGCCAAAAATAAATAAATATATATTTTTTAAAAAAGGAATCACTCAGAGGGTCCAAAGCTCTGCTTTCCAAATGTAGAAAACCTGGAGCTCAATGTAAAACTGGAAACCAAAACGTACCAGAAATGAAGCATAGGACAACACTTCCTCAAATGCTCAAGGTCTGATCATCCTGCCTCTTCTACGAGGAATGGCCCCACTCCAGCATTTTTAAAGGAAATGCTATTTCTCTTTCTATTTCATTTTCTAGCTGGGTATAAGATCTGCTAAAAATGATACAATGAATCAGAATAAATCAGCTCAGTCACAAGAGATCCTCCCAGATAATGATTTTTGGTTGCTGAGATTATTCAGCACATCATTTCAAAGTGGCAAAATTCAGGACAATCTTGGAGAGAATTCAAAAGTGGCAGCTATACTCGCTGATAGGTTCACGTGAGACACAGGTACATACAACCCCATTTTACAGTGTATATGTCAAGGGGCCAAGACCCCTGATCAGCACCACAAGTTATTTTGTACATTACACTGCACAGGACAACAGAGGGAAAGACACCTTCTTGGAGAGGTTCTTATCACTCTGAAGGAGGCTAGAGTCCAGCGCCCCGGGTGGTAAGACGAAATACCAATAGTTCAAAAACCTACCCTGGACTTATTTTGAACCGAGGTAGAAAGACACACAGATATGAAAATGATTTCCATTGAAGGAAGAATATATTTATGACACCATAGTCTCCCACAGCTGGTCATGCAGGACCACCTGGGGAGGTAGCAGGCAAGGTCAGCAGGCGGGGACCGGGTGCAGAGGCAGGGGGACATCGAGCGGGTTGGAGCCTTTAGGGAGGTTTTCTTGGGAAAGAATGGGAAAAGCAACGTGTGAAGCTTCGACCCGCAGTCCCGCAATACTTGCAACTTCCCAGTCTTGAGATTGAAGAAAGAATTCAGGGTCAGAGTCAGAGTCAGAGATATCAACGATTTATCCGACAGGGAATCTTACAAGTCAGAGGCAAAGGTCCTGGAGGGACGCTCCACTGAGTTCGGCAGGTAGGAAAGCACAGCAGGCTTTGCTACACACGGGAGGAGGAGGTGATCACTTATGGGGGGCATGACGTCAGAGGGGCTCCTTGGTTGCGAGGGGACTGATGGAACGCATTCCCCCACAGCATTTTGGGTTAGCAACTGTTGAGAGGGCCGCTGTTTCCTGCTGATGACCGAACAGATTGGAGCCATTCTGGTCCGAGGGCTACAACAATCGTTAGCTGGGGATTGGGCCAATCACGTGGGCAGTTATTGATGAAATTTTCAGCTTAGCTAACACAACATTGTGAATCAATTACACTTCAATAAAAAAAATTAACGCAGTGAAACAAACAAACTCCCCAAAGATAATGTAAAGGAACAAATTCAGTTAGTCCTTGTTATGGACTGAATCGAATCCCCCAAATTCATCAGAACGTGACTGCGTTTGGAGACAGGACCTTTAAAGGGGTAATTAGGTTAAAACGAAGGCATATGGATGGGCCTTAACCCAATATGACTGGTGTCCTTATAAAAAGAGGAAACAGGGAAACGGTCAACATAAACAGAGGGAAGACTATGTAAGGACGCGGTGAGAAGGCTTCTGTCTCTGAACCAAGGAAAGAGGACTCAGAAGAAACGAACACTCTCAATACCTTCATTTGGGCCTTCCAGCCTCCAGAACTGTGAGGGGATAAAGTTCTGCTGATTAAGGTAAAAAAAACTAACAAACAACCTTTTAGCTTAGAGAGATGCCTAGAGGCACGAGGCTGGGAAGCGCACCTACAGGGTGTCCCGTGAGGAGAGGGAGGGTGGGTGTGCGAGTCCACAGCCTGGGGCACTTTAGCTCCTTACCTGGAGGCACCTAATGTCCCAGCAGAGCCGGACAAGCATCCTACTCAAGCATGAGGACCGCTTCGCACACCCAGTGCAGAGCTGCTGGGCGTCTCCATTGTCTGACCATAACAAGGGCTGGATTCTCACCCAGATCTGCAAATCAAGAGACACATCTCTCTGGAAGATAAGAGCTCCATCCTCAAGATAAAAAAAAGAGACTGGAGGAATACCTGTGTAGGGAATCCTCGCAAGGAAGGACGGCCATACCTGGACCCAAGGGGCTTGCTTCCTGTGGGGGGCTCCTGTCTTATGTGCAGCAGACAGAATGTCATAGTGACTCAGCAAGGGGGGTGCTCCAGGGGACCGAGACCATCATGCAGTATCTCACCCTCTGCTACACCGTGTAGTCGTCTTTTTAGAAGTGAGAAGTACGACATTATTCTGCAAGCGGAAGATTCCAGAGGCTTAAAAACGCAAAGGTTTGCACCTTGGGAGCCCCTTGGAACGTTGACAGCTCAGGATCTAAAAGAAAGTTCTGTGTTGATGAGTTACACTGTTCACGTGGAAGGAAATGTCAGTTTATAATCAATAATAATATTAGTGGTCCAGTGGTTAGGACTCCCCGCTTCCACTGCAGGGGGCATGGGTTCGATCCCTGGTCAGGAACTAATATTCCGAAAGCCGCGCAGTGCGGCCAAAAATAATAGTAATAAGAATAATAAGAATACTAAGAATAGGGATAATACTGAGTGAGGTTATAACTAAACCTCAACGTATAAAGGAGATGTAAAAGGAGCACATAACTTAGTGGGTGAGCCATGAAACTAGAGATGGGATTTGGGGGTAAATTTGCTACTATCTGAATTTTAATCCAGACATCTCTGTTAACAAGCCATTGGGAAGTCATTTCCCACACATTTCCTCCTTTTTACAAAGAAAGGGCTGGCTCAGTTATTTGATAAAGCCCCTTTCGGGCCTGAATTCGTTGGCTAAGATTTACTGTAGTGTCTTAACGCTTTTTCATGCCACAGTAGTGTGGAATATTAGAGGAAAATCTAGACTTTTAGTTGATAGAGAGCCAGTTGGAATATCAATGATAGGATTTAGTTTTAGGAAAAATTGGTTTGATTTTTAGCTTGATTACTTTAGCTTTAATATTATTAGGTGAACTTGAGCAAATCATTTAATCTTTGAGCCTAGTTTTCTCACTTACAAAATGAGGCTAATAGGCTAAATGATTTCCGAGTTTCCAGCTAGTCCCAGAGTTCTGTTTCTACATAGTTGTTTTATCATACTGTTGCTTAACTATCATGCTGTGACTAACACTTTAGAAGCTACTAATTTTACGTCAAGCTTTAAAGTCTACAGTTTTTTTAAAAAATAAATAAATTTATTTATTTATTTATTTTTGGCTGTGTTGGGTCTTCACTGCTGTGCGGAGGCTTTCTCCAGTTGCGGCGAGCGGGGATTACTCTTCGCTGCGGTGCGTGGGCTTCTCATTGTCGTGGCTTCTCTTGTTGCAGAGCGTGGGCTCTAGGCGCCCAGGTTTCAGTAGTTGTGGCTCGTGGGCTCTAGAGCGCAGGCTCAGCAGTTTTGGCGCACGGGCTTAGCTGCTCCGCGGCATGTGGGATCTTCCCGGGCCAGGGCTTGAATCCGTGGCCCGCTGCACTGGCAAGCAGATTCTTAACCACTGTGCCACCACGGAAGCCCCTAAAGTCTATAGTTTTTATCTTCGGAAAATATTATTTGATCTTCAGTATGTCCAAGCCAATTTAATAAAATCACCTTAAAACAGGGGGAAAAAAACTTTCAGCTTAGGATGGGGAGGCAATCATACACCTAGGTAAGGGTGAGGCAGGGCCAGGTCCAGCAGGGGATATACAGAGAGCAAGAGAGCAGCCATCTTATGAGACCTGATCATACACAATGTAAGCAAGGGTAACATGCTGCAAAAAAAAAAAAAAAAAAAAAACCCAATAAAAGCTGGGACCTAAACTCCCCCTGAGCTCCTGTCTTCTGTCTTCTGACGAGGTCAGCGATTTTCCACACGGCCCCGTGCGTCGTGCCTGCTGGCAGTGCCTTCGGTCTTTAGGACCTGGAAAGGTTCACTGAATAAAGTGTATATATATTTTTTATATATTCTACTGTAATCCTTGGTGTCAGAGGATGGCAACATCAAACTGAGCACTGAACACACCAATTTCAAAAGTAAAGAAAAGATACACTGGAAAATGTAAAAATGAATGGAGATGATATTAGTCAAACTAAAGTGAACGATCGGAGGATGACAGCTTTCTCATAAAAACGACAACAACAAACAACCTACCACTGGAGAGTCTGAATAGCTCTTTAGCTTTAGGGTTGTTTCCCAGCTGTGTAAAACGTGATCGTGGAGAGTCTGAGGATCTTAGTACCTCCTGAACCTTGGGATGCAGGCCATGCCGGCTTCTCCCAGGCAGTGAGCCGTAGCTCGGAGACCATGTTAGAGACCCCTTGACATTAGTCGCTCTTTTATTTTCTTTTACTTAAAAAAAATTTTTATTGGGGACCTCCCTGGTGGTCCAGTGGTAAAGAATCCGCCTTCCAATGCAGGGAATCGGTTCGATCCCTGGCAAGATCCCATATGCCGCGGGGCAACTAAGCCCGTGCACCACAACTAGAGAGAAGCCCGCGTGCTGCAAGGAAGATCCTGCGTGCGGCAAGGAAAGATCCCACGTGACAAAGATCCTGCGTGCCCCAACGAAGATCCCGTGTGACAGAGATCCCGCGTGCTGCAACTGAGACCTGACACAGCCAAATAAATAAATAAAATTTTTTTTATTGGACTATAACTGATTTACAATGTTGTGTTAGCTGCTGCTGTACGGCAAAGCGAATGTTATACATATACATATATCCACTATTTTTTAGATTCTTTTCCCATATAAGTCATTACAGAGTTTTGAGTAGAGTTCCCTGTGCTACACAGTAGGTCCTTATTAGTTATCTATTTTATATATAGTAGTGTGTATATGTCAGTCCCAATTTCCCAATTTATCCCTCCCTTCCTTTCCCCCCTGGTAACCATAAGATTGTTTTCTGCGTCTATTTCTGTTTTGTAAATAAGTTCATTTGTACCATTTTTTTAGATTCCACATATAAGCGATACCCTTATCCTTATTCTTATCCTTCTCCGTGTGACTTACTTCACTCAGTGTGACAATCTCTAGGTCCATCCATGTTGCTGCAAATGGCATTTGTCACCCCCTTATTTTCTGTCTTTGATATAAATCCTTAAGGATAGTTTGAATTCTCTCTAATCTAGGAAAGTTCCTCAGTCTCTATCTCCTCCTCTCCCCCACCATTTCCCTCCATCGGGTGTTCACCACACACACAGTCAGTGAGTCCCTCTGCCTGCTCTGAGCAGCAGCCTTGCAGGGACTGGGCCATGGTAGTGAGAGCCCCGAATCCCAACCACTAAGTCACCAGGGAACTCCCCTAGTAGCATCAGTTTTATCTTTCCGATGCTTTTGCATGCTAATAAATGGCAGCACTGGGAATTCCCTGGCGGTGCAGTGGCTAGGTCTCAGCTTTCGCTGCTGTGGGCCCGGTTCAATCTCTTGTCGGGGAACGAAGATCCTGCAAGCCTCGCAGCACAGACAAATAAAGAAAAAAAAAGTGTCAGCACTTGATAGCACACATACATTGATTAGGTGCTGTGTAATCTCTCTGTTTTTTTTTTTTGGTTCATAATTGATTAGTTTTGACAAAAGGTCAATTGATGACTGCAAAGAACGTGAACTGATAGAATGTAATATTCAATTTTATGCACATATTTATCTTTTTGCCAAAAAGTGGTGTCCTATTTCTCTTGAATACCATATATCACCTCAGTATTTAACATTTGGTTCAACTGAATACAGATGGTTACTGTTTAACAGTATTTTTAAAATTGAAGTATAGAGGATTTACAATATTATTGTAGGTTAGTTTCAGGTGTGTCGAATAGTGATTTAGTATTTTTACAGATTATAGTCCTTTTTTTCATATAATCTTTTATGAATTGGTCCACCTCTTGGGGACTTTTGGGGATAACTGGAACCAGTTGCTCCTTCCCCCCTTTTCATTAACCATTGAGCTGTTGGTCTCCAATGATGTGACCCCCGAAATCCCATTGGTTTGGGGGACAAGTCACGATAGTAGCAAGGCAGACAACAGTGGTGATCTATTCTATTCTATTCTTTTGGCCAAGCGTTGCGGCACGTGGGAGCTTAGTTCCCCGACCAGGGATCGAACTGGTGCCCCCTGCAGTGGAAGCGTGAAAACCTAACCACTGGACCGCCAGGGAATTCCCACAGTGGTGATGTTTTAGACCTGAATAGCCATGTTCAGTGGGCCACGATTTCCTGAGAAGGAGACCCACACCTGGACCCCAGTAATGGTCTGAGACCCTTGAGATGGCATCCGGTGGTGCACTCTCTCCGTACTCCGTGAAACAGGCCGGATGTGGATACAGCAAAGCGCAGAGAAAAATGGGACGTGGTTTACTGGGTGCCCCAGAAGCACAGAACGTTCTGGACACAGGCACTTTCATCTAAATGACTCAGATGGCCCCATTGCCTATCAGACTCAACTCTCACTAGGACGGGAGTCACTCCTCATCCCCTCAGACCACCTTTTCCAGAAACTGATGAGTTCAATTTCCTATATACCCCCAGGTGCTCTATCCTGGACACTGGGTGCTCACCAACCGGGACACGTATGTAGAGTTCCCCCGGGGAATGAGTCCCAGACACTTACCCTTGACCCCAGCTTTGTACAGGTATCACTGACAAATAGAAATTGAAAATACTTAAAGTGTACAGCTCTATAATTTGATATACACATACATTGTGAAATGATTACCCAACCAAGCTAATTAACACGATCATCCCCTCGCATAGTTACTTGTGTTTGTGTATGTGTGCTGACAACACTTACAATCTACTCTTTTAGTAAATTTCAAGAACAAAATACAGGGACTTCTCTGGTGGCACAGTGGTTAAGAATCCACCTGCCAATGCAGGGGACACGGTTCAATCCCTGGTCTGGGAAGATCCCACATGCCACGGAGCAAAAAAGCCCGTGTGCCACAACTACTGAGCCTGCGCTCTAGAGCCCATGTGCCACAACTACTGAGCCCACGTGCCACAACTACTGAAGGCCGCGCACCTAGAGTCTGTGCTCCGCAACAAGAGAAGCCACCGCAATGAGAAGCCTGTGCACCGCAACGAAGAGCAGCCCCCATTCGCCGCAACTAGAGAAAGCCTGCACGCAGCAACAAAGACCCAATGCAGCCAAAAATAAATAAATAAAATAAATAAATTTAAAAAAAGAACAAAATACGGTATTAACTATAGTCACCATGTTGTACTTTAGACCCTCAGAACATACTTATCTTTTTTTTTTTTTTTTGAGCAGACAATGGTTTATTGCAGGGTGAAGCAAAGAGACAGGCAGCTCGTGATCAAAAGACGCAAACTCTCGGGCTTCCCTGGTGGCGCAATGGTTGGGAGTCCGCCTGCCGATGCAGGGGACGCAGGTTCGTGCCCCGGTCTGGGGGGATCCCGCATGCCGCGGAGCGGCTGGGCCCGTGAGCCACGGCCGCTGGGCCTGCGCGTCCGGAGTCTGTGCTCCGCAACAGGAGAGGCCACAGCGGTGAGAGGCCCGTGTACCGCAAAAAAAAAAAAAAAAAAAGACCCGAACTCTCCAACGGTTTTCAGGGAAGTTTTTAAGGGCAAAATTTGGGGTGATGGCTGCAGGGTGCGTGACTGACTTGGTGGTGGTGAGGTAACAGTGGTGTTCCAGGAATCTCAATCATCAGCCTTCTGGTTCCGACCAGTCTGGGGTCTCAGCATACAATAACCATCCTCCACCTGGGTGGGGGGCTTAGTTCCTGCAGAACAACTCAAAGATAAGTGTCAGATTGCTATGTCTGCCCCTCGAGGAGGAATTAGGACTCTGTTTTATTGCTACACTTGTTTCTGGACTGCTTTTCCTTTGTTTTTGCATTCCTTCACTTCCCTAATTAGTAACTCCTTGAATCTATACACTTTGAAAATCAGGGAAAGTCTAGGAGACTCCAGCCTTTCTCTACAAACAGGGAACGGGGGACATGGAAAGGCTTTTGTACCCTGGAGGGCCCCACAGGGTCCTGCTCAGTTTCAGAACGCCTTAAGTGTCACTCCAAAAGTCTGTGGCTCCCACTGTGTGGGTCCCCATCAGAGAGAGAGTAGAATGAATACCTGCGTGCGTGCGTACGTGCGCGTGTGCACACACTCACATACGCATACGCACACACACACGCCCCGCTGCCCTCCACTTCTCCCAGGCTGAACTCAGTGTTTCAAACTTAAACTGCCCTTTAAGCCTGGCTGGAGATCTTCTGCCCCTTTAAGAGAAGACCCACGGGGTAGGAAAAGACCAAAGAGCCAAAAGAATTACCATATTCCTTTTTTACCTACTGCCCTCCTGCTGCTTCGTGATGACTCTGTCTACCAGAGGCCAGAGCACTAGGACGGACATAGCCCCCCAAAGAATGAGAATGGACTCACTCCTTGGTCAAAGAGAGCACAACTCGCCTTTTTTCAACCGTGGAATTAAGCTTTGGGATTCCTGATAAAGTTTGGTCCCTTTAGGGTTCCCCCAAGATCACCAAAAGCCCTGAGCCCAAGTACAGGATTGGGCTGCCGGTAGCTAGGAAGTGAAGAGGAATTGTATGCTGCTGGCTCTAAATATGGATTGCAGAATTTGCTGGACTCTGAGCAGCAACTTCCTTCGGGCGGTGGTTCGCCAGTAGCCCGCGGTCCGGCAGTACCCAGCACCGCAATCCTGCTCAGATGCTGAGGTTCTCTGAGGTTCCTCTGGCCTCCCTGCTCCACGCCTGCCAGACCATGATTTGTGACCACATTTCACCATGATTTTCCAGGTTTCCCAGCATTTGCTCAGATCTCTGATGCTTGAAATGGCGTGTGACTACTCTCCGGGTCTCAGGGACCTAAAGGTCTGGGTACGCTCTTCATTTCCCACCTGGAGCAAAGGGGCAAGAGTAGTAACAACTGCAAAGCCTCTCCAAGATGGCCTTGGTAAATTTCATCCCTAGGGAAGCTCCTTAAAGCCTGTTGGGGACACCCTGTTTCTTTAAGAAGAAAAAACTCAAAAGCCAACTGAATTCCAAAGGAGGCTCAAATGCCCCTTACTGTTTTGCAAATGGCTCTCTTAGCCCGAGGTGGGTCTGCCTGTGACTGGCTGTATCCTTCTCCGCTTTGAGTCCTGGGGGTCTAAGAAATTGAGTTTGGGGTCTCTGTTGGGGGAGGGGGGGTCTGGCACCTGCAGACTCACCCAAAAATCATTAGCTACCCCTTTGGGCAAAAAGAGTACAGCCTGCTGTTGAACTACGGTGTGCCAGTTGCCAGAGTCCTGCCAATTCTCCATGGTTCGCCAGGTGCCCGCGGTCCACCAGGTGCCCACGGTCCACGAGGTACCCTGCCCACGGTCCACCAGATGCCCATGGTCCACGAGGTGCCCTGCCCACGGTCCACGAGATGCCCACGGTCCATGAGATGCCCTGCCCACGGTCCATGAGATGCCCACGGTCCACGAGGTGCCCACGGTCCACGAGGTGCCCTGCCCACGGTCCACCAGATGCCCACAGTCCACAAGGTGCCTTGCCCACGGTCCACGAGGTACCCTGCCCACGGTCCACCAGATGCCCACAGCCCACAAGATGCCCACGGTCCACGAGGTGCCCTGCCCACGGTCCACCAATTGCTTGAGGCCTGCTGAACTGTCATCCTGCAGCATTGTAGTTGCCACGCTGAATCTGCCCTCATCCCCTTAGCTTCCCAGCCCTTCTTTTTTTTGTTTTTTTGCAGTACGCGGGCCTCTCACTGCTGCGGCCTCTCCCGCTGCGGAGCACAGGCTCTGGACGCGCAGGCTCAGCGGCCATGGCCCATGGGCTCAGCCGCTCCGCGGCACGCGGGATCCCCCCGGACCGGGGCACGAACCCGCGTCCCCTGAATCGGCAGGCGGACTCCCAACCACTGCGCCATCAGGGAAGCCCCCCAGCCTTTCTTTGCTTCTCTACACACACCTCCCCGTGACTCACTATTAGTGCAAGTTCGTGTGACGGATGCACAGTGAGGCCAACAAACCGAAATGTCAGAGTTTGGAGCAGAGAAAGGTTTATTCCAGGGCCATGCAAGGAGACAGAGTTGTACTCTTTGACCAGCATCTCCCCATTTCTCCCACCCTCAGCCTCTGGCAACCACTGTTTTACTCTCTGCTCCTATGAACTATACTTTTTTAGATTCCACGGAAAAGTAAGATCACACAGTGTTTGCCTTTCTGTGTCTGGCTTATTTCCGTAGCATAATGTCCTTCAGGTTCATCCACGTTGCAGCAAATAACAGTACTTACTTTTTTTTTTTGCGGTACGTGGGCCTCTCACTGTTGTGGCCTCTCCCGTTGCGGAGCACAGGCTCCGGACGCGCAGGCTCAGCGGCCATGGCTCACGGGCCCAGCCGCTCCGCGGCATGTGGGATCTTCCCAGACCAGGGCACAAACCCGTGTCCCCTGCATCGACAGGTGGACTCTCAACCACTGCGCCACCAGGGAAGCCCCAGTACTTACTTTTTTTTAAACCCTGAATAATATTCTATTGTATATATCTATACACCACATTTTGCTTATCCATTCATCCATCGATGGACACTTAGGTTGTTTCCATGTCTTGGCTACTGTAAATAATGCTGCCATGACTTTGTGAGATATCATTTCCTCTGGATATACACCTAGAAGTGGGATTGCTGGATCATATGGTAGTTCTGTTTTTTATTTTTTATGGAAACTGCATTGTGTTTTCTAGAATGGTTGTACCTACTCACCCTCAATTTTTTTTTTTTTTTTTTTTGCATACGCGGGCCTCTCACTGCTGTGGCCTCTCCCGCCGCGGAGCACAGGCTCCGGACGTGCAGGCCCAGCGGCCATGGCCCACGGGCCCAGCCGCTCCGCGGCACGCGGGATCCTCCCGGACCGGGGCACGAACCCGCGTCCCCTGCATCGGCAGGCGGACCCCCAACCACTGCGCCACCAGGGAAGCCCCTCACACTCAATTTTTTTTTGAAGGGTTTAAGGACTTCTCCACTTCCCATTAGAGAAGTCCCCGTACTACTGCTATGTTCCTGAGTAAGACATGTCTTGCCACTTAAACAATTTGAGGCTGGGAAATCACACTACTAACACCCGACAAAAAGCAACGCGATGCAGTAGCCATCAAGCAGCAAGCCAGCCAAGCGCCAGCGGTGCCCTTTAGGCAGTGGTTGCTGCCATTGGGTCCCACTGATGCGCCAAGCAGTCCGAGGACCTACCATCTCCGTCTGGTGAAACCACTCTGCCATGCAGTGCCAGTTGTTCTAAAAACCTACCCTGGATTTTTTTTTTTTTTTTTTTCTGTACGCGGGCCTCTCACTGTTGCGGCCTCTCCCGTTGCGGAGCGTAGGCTCCGGACATGCAGGCTCAGCGACCATGGCTCACGGGCCCAGCCGCTCCGCGGCATGTGGGATCCTCCCGGACCGGGGCACGAACCCGCGTCCCCTGCATCGGCAGGCGGACTCCCAACCACTGCGCCACCAGGGAAGCCCTCTGGATTTGTTTTGAGCATAAATAGTAAGACACTCGCGCAGCGAAAATAATTGTGATGAGGAAGAAGTCCTGTACTAATTTCACAGTCCCCTAGAAACAGGAGGGCCACCAGGGAAGACAGTCTGCAGGATCAGCGGGAAGAGAGAGGTGAACGGGGGGCAGGGTCCTTTCTGGAGGTTTTCTCCAGAGGGGATGGGCAAGATAAACAAGAGCAGGAACTATGATTGGAGAGTTGGAACAGTTACTAGGAACCCTGGACCATAAGGTTGGTCTCCAGTAGTCTCACACCTGGCCCTGCAGTGATTAGGGCAGGGGATAGAGTCCTGGACTGCAGAGGTCTGATAAAAGGATCCGCCTGGGCAAGGGGGTATGGACTCTGAATTGGTTTGCTTGCATATCAAAGTTTTGCTGGCGGGCAAGTTGCTTGTTATCTCTTGGATGTAGTTAATCCTGGAGAGCGGGTTCCCAGTGTCCACAGGCTCCAAATGCCAGAGAATTAGGAGTACATTAAATAAGACAGTACAGTTAATACAACTGACCCTGTGGCACTCAAGCATTTCTCAGAGGCTTGGCGGTAAGGATGATACCTTAGTCATAGTAGATACGAAAAATGAACACGTTCTAGAAACCTGCTGTGCAACACTGTGCCTACACATAAAAATGCAGTATTGTATACCTGACTCTCGGTTAAGAGGGTGGATCTCATTAAATGTTCTTACCACAATAAAATGAAGTATAATAAAATAAATATAACAGTAGGGAACTACATTATTACAGTATTTTACGAGGCAAACAAGCAGGCAATGGATCACTAACATACCTATCAGTAAAATTAGCAAAAGTTTGAAAGGTTTGTTACTTACAGTTTACCAGGCAGGGTAGACTATAGCAGGATCCCGGGGGAAGTAAGCGGCTAGCTCTGGAAGGTAGACACCCCATGGGTGATATTGCTGTAAATGGTCCCGGAGACGCTTAGGGGAGGAGTAGGAGAGGCTGCTGTAAGTGTGGAGCGACACAGCTGGGTTGAGTCCAAGGGGTAATTCTGCGTAAGAGCTTGAGGAGGACGCGAAGTCCTCTTTAGCAGTGAACTCCTGGGCTGGGGTGATGCTATCCGCGGCAAGGTCCTTTCCAACAGTGAGCCAAAATCCTTTCTGAAAGGTGGAAAGTCCTCTGTACCCTGGTTCATCTATTTTTTTTTTTTTTTTTTTGCGGTACGTGGGCCTCTCACTGTTGTGGCCTTTCCCGTTGCGGGGCACAGGCTCCGGACTCGCAGGCTCAGCGGCCATGGCTCACGGGCCCAGCCGCTCCGCGGCACGTGGGATCTTCCTGGACCGGGGCACGAACCCGTGTCCCCTGCATCGGCAGGCGGACTCTCAACCACTGCGCCACCAGGGAAGCCCTGGTTCGTCTATTTTGATGCTGGAAAGCCCCACGCAGGGCTGCCAGGCAGCAGATATTCTCTCTGCTCTCAGGTCCCTGGTGGTCTGGACAAGTTGTTCTGGCAGTCTCAGGTTCAGGTGGGGAAGCAGCCCCTCAGTTTCTGAAAAACAACAGCAATGACAACAATGACCACCACCACCACCACCACCACCAAAATGACTCCAGTTCTGACTCCAGTTTGTTATTCACTGTATGGTCATGTACAAGGGATTCTGAGGTCCATTTAGGAGCAAATACCCATAAATGGTGTTTCCAAGGATGCCAAAGTTTTCATCCCTACACCCTCTTCTCCAAAAGCCTCTTGAGTCGGGCTCCTGTTCCAGAGTCCATCATCAGAACTCTATTTCTCCATTGTCTAATTTACTTTAGTTTAAATTTTAATTTAGCTAATATTTCACATAGAAAAAATTCAGATAACTCATAAACTATAACATAATAAGCACCAGAGAAAAATTTCACTCTCTTCACTGTCATCTTTCCCATTTCTCACAACCTCAGCTCTGTCATAAATGATTTTATTAATTTCCTGAGTTTCATTTGAGTTTCTTTGTGAAAATACAATTACTGTATATATTTATACTCCTAGTTCTCCTTCTCTAACACAAAATTATTATACTTTGCTTTTTTCTCTTAATATATTCTGGAGCTCTTTCCAAATAATCAAATGTCACCAGTGAATTTTTAAAAAATAGGGTCTATGGAATTCACATCAGCCTCTAAATTCTTCCTTATAGCAACTGTATTCCAATGGAATACTTCTAATATTGTTGCAAGTCAACCAGTGAAAACATCTGGGAGCTTAGAGGAAAAGGCTCAAGAATATAGTTCTCATATTGATGACTTCATCATACAGAAAGCCAATAGGAATTATTGTGTTTTTTAAAGTTAAAACTCCAGAGAACATAAGTTTTGCCATGATTTTTGAGCTAAAGAAAGGAACAAGGGGACTTCCCTGGTGCTGCAGTGGTTAAGAATCCGCCTGCCAGTGCAGGAGACACGAGTTTGATCCCTGGTCCGGGAAAATCCCACACACCACAGAGCAGCTAAGCCCATGCACCACAACTACTAAGCCCGCGTTCTACAGCCGTCGAGCCACAACTACTGAGCCCAAGTGCCGCAACTACTGAAGCCCGCATGCCTAGAACCCGTGCTCTGCAACAAGAGAAGCCACTGCAAAGAGAAGCCCACGCACCGCGGTGAAGAGTAGTCCCTGCTCGCCACAACTAGAGACAGCCCGCATGCAGCAATGAATACCCAACATGCAGCAATGAATAGCCAAAATAAATAAATTTATTTAAAAAAAAAGAAAGGAGCAAGTGTTAGGTTAATGACATTTTTGGTCCTGATCATTACCAGAAGTTGAAAGCACTGTTTTTGAAGGCTACAACCTATGTTTCTGCTAGCAAGAAAAAAGGAAGGAAAAGAAAAAATGTGCAGGCGGAAGCAAAAGAGGGGAAGGAGAGAAAGAAAAAAGAGAAAGGAGTAGAGTATGGTAAAAACTGGTCAAGAATTATTGCGAACTATGCCAAACATGTCCCAGCTTTGTCTTTGTATGAAGGTGTATTACAGGTGTTTCCACAGACTGTAAAAGTGGAATAGAGTTGATCTGATTAGACTGAAAGAAGAATAGGGTGGGAAGACTAGAACAGAGATGTTAAATCTCACTGTGCATAATTTTAAATCGATCTGGGGGAAAATGTTATGCTATTAAAAGTGTAGCCGCTTGCCCTGGTGCCGTGCTTTTGTCTACATCCACTCCTGACAAGCAGAAGCAACTAGCAAAAATGTTTTTGGTCTTTAGTTCTGGTGGATCGTCTGTACGCTTAGTTAGAAATAGGCTTATATTGTTATTTAGTGATTTGCCAACTTTAGACGTTATGCAGTTGACTCGAACAAGGCTGGGGTTGGGGCACTGTCTCCCCCTGTGCTCTCCTCCCCGTATTTACCCTGCCATTCACCTCGGTCCGCCATATACCTCTGCAACTTTAAGCTATATACTTTAACTTTCATTCCCTTTCACGAACCTCTTGTTCCAACAATCAGAAAGATGAACACATTAGCACTACTATCTTTTCCTCATCCTTCCTTCGTCTTCTTTTTTTTTTTATTATTTATTTTTGGTTGCATTGAGTCTTGGTTGCTGTGCACGGGCTTTCTCTGGTTGTGGCGAGCAGGGGCTACTCTTTGCGGCGGTGCATGGGCTTCTCATTGCGGTGGCTTCTCTTGTTGCGGAGCATGGGCTCTAGGAGCGTGGGCTTCAGTAGTTGTGGCACATGGGTTCAGTAGTTGTGGCTTGTAGGCTCCGTAGTTGTGGCACACGGGCTTAGTTGCTCCACGGCATGTGGGATCTTCCTGGACCAGGGCTCGAACCTGTGTCCCCTGCATTGGCAGGCAGGTTCTTAACCACTGCACCACCAGGGAAGCCCCTTCCTTCTTCTTTTAGATGAAATTTTTGTCAAGGATGGGAAATATCTTACAGGAAAGAATCAAGAACAAGATAAAATGAATGGATGTATTTTGTGACCATTCTCATTAATTTTTAAATTGTGAGTTGAATGGGGCATATGCGTGAATTCTTTTCCCTTAAAGATGACATTATACCCTTTAAAGAGGTAAAATGCCAAGCTAATGGATAAGACCTTCATAATGATCTGACTTGTGAATAGGTAGATAGGCACAATAACAGAACTTGGGGGAAATATAATCCAAACTCTAAACCTATGGAATCTAAATTCTTTTATGACTCAGGAATGAGATCTAGGTTTTCCCTATAGCCTTCTCCCTTAAGACATTAGCCTAATGTTAGCTTACACAGTTCACAAAATACAGGTATTATTGGAATGATTTCTGGACATAAAAGAGAAGCTCTTATTCTTCCTTTGAAGAAAGAATATGAAATAACATACACATAGGATCATTTTTCTCCCTGAGGAGGGAATGGAATACATATAATCCCAACCTTGATTCCTAGGGTCCTTTAAATAAATATTTGCTGAATGTATGGGTTTAGATCTGTAGTGGATTAATAAAGGATTGGGGGGAAATTACAAGTTTTAGAGCTTCATCTTAAAGATAATTAAACTCTGTCGAAAATGCACCCATTGCCACTTGACAGAAATCTGGTCTGGAAGGACTGCTAATCTGATGCAGGATAGCACTTCCTCTAATTTTACATGATAGTGTCACGTTGGAAAAAAATGCAGCCAACCAAACTAACATGCAATGGTTTCCTGTAACTTAGTATTTTTATTTCATACTTAGTGAAAGAACAGTTTCAGACTCAGATACAGACTGCTATGTATCAATCTTGTGCATGCAATAAAAAAGGAAATATAAGTAAAATTGGTTATGGTGTTCCCCAAATTTCTTCACTTTCCAACTTTTCTAAATCACTTTTTGAATCAATTGTTAATGGCTGTGGTTTACCATACAGTACTGTCTTTTGTGCCACCAAAAGTGTTGGTGGTGCACCAAGCCTTCAAAAAGTGCTCCATTACCAAATCCAGGATTTTTTCCAAGCTGCAGATCCTATTCCTCAAGTTTTGATGCCAGCACTTTCTTGATCTATCCTGAAGAGTTCAATGGATGGTTTTCAGGTAACATCCAGACTCATTTTCCTTCTTCAATGATTTGTTTGGACTAAAACTTAAGAGCAGTTGTAACTGACTAACCATACCATCAGGAATAATAACTATGTAATTTCACTTTTTTTGGGGGGGGGGATGTTAGGCTTACTATTTAACTGTTCAGATATAGGTTTCCAAAGTGCATTAAGAACTAATGTACTTGGTGAGTAATTCAGGGCTCCCACGGTTTAATAGCTTGTAGCGAGTGCCATCTCTCTCTTTTGTAAGTGCTGGAGAAATCTCTTTTTGGTCTTGGAAAAATCTTCCCTCTTTTTCTAAGAAAAACTCCCTTTAAGTCTGAAAGACTCCTGTGTCTCTCCCTCCCCTTAATTCCTCCTCCTGTTAATTCCCTCCTCTGAGGGCTGTGGGCTTTATTATATTAAAAAATGCACTTAATTCAGTTGAAATAAGGACAATGTGAACAGCTTTTTTCTAAGAAAATCTTCCCTCTTTTTCTAAGAAAAATTCCCTTTAAGTCTGAGAGACTCCTGTGTCTCTCCCTCCCCTTAATTCCTCCTCCTGTTAATTTCCTCCTCTGAGGGCTGTGGGCTTTATTATATTAAAAAATGCACTTAATTCAGTTGAAATAAGGACAATGTGAACAGCTACATTCAAGTTCCTATGTGTGGAGGGAAGGACAACTAGGTTAATATAATAGCCACCTGGCCAATATTGAGGCCAGTTTGTAAAATGCACCCCGATTTCAGAAATGTTAAAGAGTGAAAAATGTGTGTCTTAGCATCTGTGAAATACATCATGTCATGGTGGCTGGGTTAATGGGTGATGGGTTTTCTTTGATCCGTTCCAAGGTTGGGATTTGGAAAGGGCTTAACTTAAAAGAAATCAGTACTTCTTGGTGTGTTTAAAAAATCTAAAGGGGTTGACGAACGAACAGTTGCAATAGCCCTCATTTAAAGCAGAGGAGAAAGTTGTAACAGGGGGAAAGATATAGTGGGGGAGGCAGGAGCTGAGAATTACATAAAGAATGGAAACTACGGATGCCAAAGCAATGGATAGGTTTAAAAAAGGGGAGGGGGACAATGTCACAAGCTCTCCAAAAAAGCATAATGATAGTTACAGCAAGAGCCAAAGAGCAAAGTAGCTCATGTTAAGATTATTTTTACGTAAGACATAAGCTCTCCAACTGGAGGCCCTCTCATTTTAGGTATGATAATTTTCCTTATCACAGATTATTATGATATATTCAGTACTGTGATTGATTTAGGTTTGTATCCATTATACACAAAACTGTTTTTGCACACCACTATACTTGTAGTGAGTGGTACAGAATATAATTAAATGACTGAGTAGATTCTGGTCAATATTCGGCACCCTTTCATATGCAATGCAGGTCTCTGAATACCTAACTTCTTTAAACCTCACTTTTCTCATTTGTCCAAGGGGGTCATAATAGCATTCGTCCTAAGGTCCTATAAAGGGTTGCCCTGAGTATGAATTGCAAGAATACACACGTAAACCTTAAACACGATGCCTAGCACAAAGTAAGCGCTCATTAAACAGCAGCTTTTGTTAGGTGCACCTCACGCGGGAAACACACGAAAGCAGCGCGAAAGACTAGCTCTCTTAGTTCCATTTTCTACAGTTCCTACGTGGCTTTGAATTGGCAAGCAATTTCTATTTGGTCCCTCAAATGCTAAAACCTTGATGTCTATCCTGCGTTATAAGCCTAGTCTTTTGGGTTGGAACACGTTTAATTTCACAAGCTCCGGACTGGGGCCCTGACCCTGGAGGAAGTGTTCCCTTTCAAGATGTGGGGACGGGACAGCGCGGCGGGAGGAAGGGTACTCCAACCACCAGGGGCGGGGGTGGGCAGGGGGCGGTCCCGTGGCTCCTGCGTCAGAGGGGCCCCTGTTTTCGCACCTTCGTTGACGTCAAACCTTAATGAGGGCTGCAACGCTACATTCCCCGTGGACGTCTACGTGGGCTGAGTCGTGATTCGGAACCCGGGTCCTGCGAGTGACGCTCTCGCTCTGCTTATCCTCCCGCACTGGCGGGAGAGACGGTGGCTCCAATTTCTGGCTCCGCGGGCGGCGGGCGGCTCTCCGGACAGCCCGGGGGTCTGGGCGTCGTGGTGGATCCGGAATAGGAAGGGAGCGTACTCCCTGGGTCCTTGGCCTCCACCCGGGCCGGGAAGGAATCACGGCGGCCTCCACCGAGGTGAGAACGGCCGCAGGGCGGAGTGGGGGCGGGGCGAGCGCGGGAGGGGCGGGGCCGGGAGGCGCGCAGCAGAGGAGAAGATCTCGGGCCCCGAGCGCGCGGCCGGGGGTGGGGCCTGCTCGCCTCTTTCGCGGGGAGACTTCTTCCTCCAGACGGACGCGTAGACTGCTCGCCCGGCTCCAGCGCCCGCTTCGCAGGTCCTTGGCTTCCCCTCACCCCGAGTCCCTTTCTGCCCCTCTTACGTGAGCGGGGCCGGCGTCTCCGGGCCGGGATCGAGGTGGCTGGGGCGTGGGTGGAGGTGGCGCGCAGGCTGCCTTGCCCGTCTGTCGGGGGCCCCAGGTCGGAGGGGCTCGCGGACTAGGCCTTGGGCAGGGGCAGGGGAGGAGGCGGCCTGCGGAGGTCGGATTTAGGGCTTTGTGCCCGCGGGAAGTGCAGGGGCACCTATGGGGCCGAGATCCGGAGCCACCTGTCCACAAATCCCTTTCTCCCAGTGCCCTGCGTTGTGTCCAGCTGTCCCCAAATCTAGCCTTTACCGGCCTCTGGCGATCAGAATTTATTTTGGAGACGTTAGATTTTTGTGTTAACAATCATTTTACTATTGTCGTGCAACAGTTGTGCAAATCTGGTCAAATTACGCCGTTGTTATCACGTGCTCCTAAGGCCCTTTCCAGTTCCTAACATTTTCCGGCGCGATGAATCTGGCAGCGCGTGGGAGAGATACTGACTCTCACGGAACTAAAACGCTTTTTACCCCTTCAAATTGAATTTTGTTTACCTTTGTTTTTGTTTTTTACAGCAATTATGTACTATCGGGGGGGAAAAATCGCTGAAAAAGCTATAGCAATCTCATCGTCAAGAGAGAGTCACTATTAACAATTTGGGATACATAAACAGATATTCGTGTTACATAAATGGGGTGCTAATGTGATCTACTGTTTAATACATGAAGGACTGTTTCTATATCAATGCATAAACATCTTTCCACTGCCTTCTCAACTTGCACTGATTTGGACCCAAAGCCTGTAAAGCAAGAATTTTCTTCTCCCTGAACCTTGACCAAGTGGCCAACCTTAGCAAAGAAACTCCTAAAAGATTTAATAAAATATCACTGCAGTGGCCAAGATGTTGGATAGAAATAAGCTGAATTCAGGGTAACAGTCATTTTCTATGAAGTATTGTTTGCTCGCTTAATAATTTGAGGCAATGTGTTTTTTTAAATGGCAGTTTTCAAACCATTAGTGAATTGTGAGATTAATGTAGTGGGTCATAACCACTGGTTTCATAAGCCGAAATAAGATAACATAGAAAATACCAGAATGCATTACCTGTAATGAAGATATTGTTTTGTGAAACTTATAAAGTGTGCATGTGTGTGTGGTGTGTGCATGTGTGTCTACATATGCTGGGTTGTGATATAAAATGTACTGCTTCCCGTGTGCCATGCTAATCAAATTTGAAAGTCACAGTCACTAAGGTACTGTCAGCGCTCATCTCAGAAAGGGAGGGAAAAAAAAAAAAAGAATGGGAGCGATGATGCAATTAAGTTTAACAATAGTTCTACTTTTTTCTTTGGAACATGTGACAGTGTTTATTGTAGCGAATTAGATCTTAATTATTTGTTTTCACCTAATATTAAAACAATCAATTAGCATTCCTGAAAATACAGAGAGAAAGCCTTTTAAAGAAGTTCAGAGGTTAAGAGCATAAACTGCTCAGATTGACCTAGGGTCAAATCCCAGCTACGCTGGTTATTTGTGTGTGATCTGGAACAAGATAGTGCTTCTCTCCTGATTTGTAAAGTGGGAGTTACCGGAACACCAGCTATATAAGGCTGTTTGATATTCAGATGAGATAATGCATGTGAAACTGTTGATTTAGTGCCTGCACAGATTAAGTACTCACTACAGGTTAGCTATTTAGACTGAACGGAGGTATCCAGGATAATTCTTGTCGCCAGAGGTAAACCCATAGAAGGTGGATAATCCAAAAGAGGGGGAAATTGAAAATCGGTTAATAATGTTATAAGGAAAGGGACACTGAATTAAGATGGTCTTTTTATATGATTTAGCCATTGTTTTGTGACTGCTCCCCAATTGTTTTTCTATTGCTAGAAAAGTAATTTAGATTATCTTATTCAGTAGACCAAATGCCCTTCTATTGTCTTTACTTATTTATTATTGAACTGATGTCTCTATTGTCAAGCAACTGAAAAATATTTGCCACAGGGATTCTGGGTTTTGTTAGCTCTTATTCAGTACCACTGTCAGCTTGAGAAACTCACACACTTATAATTCAAGGCACTTCAAAAATGTGTTTGTTTATCTCTGCAGTAGGTAAAGATCTCAGGTATGCAAGAAATAATACTAAAAAAAAAAGCACTTTATTTCTATTTTGTGACACTTCTGCTGAAGTTATCTCAGGCATTTCAAAGATCTCTCTTCACTGCCCCAGATTGGTTTTGCAGTTTTAAATGTTACATAAACCAATGAAATAAGAGTGTAAGCATTGTCATTTTTCATAGCACTTTATTTTTATGAAAAATAAATCAAATGCTTTGGCCTCAAAAAAAGGCTGTTGCAAAAGCACTTAATTGGGTATCACAACTGTAAAAGGTTGGGGGAAATCTTAAACATTAATTGTAATACTTCTCTCAGTTTTGAAAATGTCTTTAAGTTCTTATTCTGTTTTAGAGGAACCAAAATGGAAATGTTACCGAACCGAACTTGGGTCTGCTCGCCCGCTGCACAGCAAAGCCAATCTACTGACACCGGGTTGTGGTGAAGGAAAGTACAGCGTTTATTTGCAGGGTGCCAAGCAAGGAAAACAGGCAGCTCGTGTTCAAAAGACCCGAACTCCCCGATGGCTTTCAGGGAAGGGTTTTTTAAGGCCAACATTTGGGGCAAGGGTTGCAGCTCGTGGACTTTCTTCTGATTGGTTGGTGGTGAGGTAACAGGGTGATTTTTCGGGATTCTTAATCATTAACCTTCTGGTTCCAACCAGTCTGGGGTCTGCCTTCCTGTTAGCATGTAGTCACCATCCTCCACTGGGTGGGGGGGTCTTAGTTTCTGCAGAAAAACTCAAAGATATGCTTCAGATTGTTATGTATATCCCTTGAAGAGGAACTAGTACTCTGTTTTACTGCTGAAATATTGTTTAAGCTATCATTACTTTTCTTGCCTAACTGCTTTTCCTTTGTTTCTGCATTCCCTCACTTCCCTAATTTGTAACTGTTTGAGTCTGCTTTTTGGAACCAGGGAAGGCCTAGGAGACTAAAGCCTTTTTCTACAAACAAGAAATGGGGGACATGGAGGGGCTTTTGTAACTGGGAGGGCCCCACAGGGTCCTGCTTGGTCTCAGTCTCCCCTTTTCTTTGATACTTCTCAATCCTAAAGGGAGCAGGGGTGGGACAAGAAAGGGAGTAAAGTTTTGGATAGAGAGGTTAATCATAAACTCGTCAGGGGAACTTGGTCTTAGGGGGACTTGGTTTCAGAAACTCCTTGAGGGTAAATCATGATGTGTTTATGAAAATATGAAAAAATAAGACTTGGAAGTCTAGCTGTCCTATCCACAAAAAGCCCTCAATGAAACAAAAAAGTCTATCTTGACCTTAAATCAAACATGTATTCATTTGTATGTTTTAAGTTAGATAAAATATTAAGGTTATGTGTGTATGTATTTTAAAAATCATCTTATTGACCAATTTTTAAAAAGTTAACTCACCAACTACTGGGTCTTATCAGATAAGAGGGCTTTTATCTTACACTGATAAAATGAAATAGTATGCAATAGTATGCAATCTTTAAACATACTGTTTTGAATTATATATAATCTCATATAGAGGTGCTCATCATATATGGTTAAATGAGAGAGGAGACTATAGAATAGAATGGGTAGTACCATTCCATTTTTTGTAAAAACATGTTTAGAACAAAGAAGAATATATGGCAAATGTAAATGGTGGGTAGTGGAATTACGGCTGATTTTATGCTCTTTATTTCTTAATTTTTATAATTGTACTATCATTTTGTTTTACTTTCATAATAAAAATTAATAAATTAATAAATATCATAAAATTAATAAAAGTCATTTCTTAAAGAAAAAATTAATGTGTGTTTTCCTAATTTATAAGTATAAATGAGACTAAGTCTTTGCTCTAAGGGATACTGACTCTTTGAACTTGGATGTTTTGGGTATTAACTAATTCTCCAATATTCTAGGAAATAGTGCTGAATAGTTTAACAGTTATATTCCTTATCCTATGAAAAGCATCTTTGAGTAGGAAAGAACTGTTGTTCCAGAATTTTCTTAAAGCCCTCCTTGAGTACACTGCTTTCCAAAAAATTTATACACTGCCTGAAGATATGGTCTAAATCTTTAGTCTGCTTTTAAATCCTATCATGTCAAAACTCAGTCTACTTTTCTTGCTTTATTGCCCCTTAAATTCTTAAATGAAAACTTAGCTCCAGATGAATTTGTCAACTCACTATCTCCAAAAGTATCTTGCGCTTTCTTGCTTTTATACTTTGCTTCTTTGTTACTTGGAATAGCTTTTCCTGACAGTTGTGTAAACAAATTCTACCCAGTTTCCAATGTCCAGTTAAAAAAAACATATCCACCGTGACATCCCTGGTTCCTCCAGCTAAAACTGAATTTTGCAGCTAAACCTATTTGCACTTATTATTTGTGCCTAGGCATTTCTCAGATACCACCTGATATTTTTGCATTTATTTCCCAATTCCATCTAAACTTCTTGAGAGCAAGAAAGCTTGTATTATATTTCTGTCTATCCCTTGACGCTCCTAGCATAGAACCCTGCACAGGGTAGGTGCTAAATGTTTATTCCTTGATCGTATGGTGGTGTCAAGTGTTGAGTTCAAGTGCTGGAATTTCTTGTTAACCAGTGATCCTCGGTAGGGGGGTTAACACTTTGCCCACGACAATGTGGACGAATAAAAAAAGGATAATTTGGCTTAATTGTCAATTGATATAGATAGGTGATAAGGAATTGACAGTAGTTTTTATTAAAACTAACACAAAAGCTAAGAGTTGTGTAGTTAGTTCAGGACTCAAACTTAAGTTTCACATAAATATTTCTTTGAAAAGTCTCTCATGAAGCTCATTTTGGGTTTGATGGCCTCTGTTCTTAACCCTCCCAGAGGCACAGGTGTGCCTCGCGTTCTTACAGCTACTGTTCCCAGAACCCAGAGATCTGAAGTATTTGACGGTGGGTTATATGCACCCTCAGAGTTACTCTGTTCCAGAACATCTTAAGAGGTCATGTGGGATTCAGTGCGTCATAGTATGTAAAGTGCTTTGTGTTCAAAAGTTAGTAGTTTTTCTCCTATTACTGGAAACATAATCGTGTCAGTCTTCAAACTTAAATTGTGACGAGGGTATTTATTTAATTTGGTTAATGGTAGACACTCATAGGGCTTATCATTTTTTGTTAAACAGTTTTATTTTAATTTATAGATGTTTGCCAGGACTAAATATAGCTGATGAAATATCTGACCTTTTCTGCTCAAGGTAAATGATTTGTTACTTTATAAAAATACCAGGTACCAATAGAATTCAGAGTTTGTATAAAAAGACCCATTTGGTCTTGTAAAGTGATGTAATCCCGGGCCCCAAAGAAATGATCTCTTTAAGAATTTTGTTAGTACATGAAAAATGACGTATTATTGGTTCAACCTATATCAGAATCACCTTGGAACATTTTAAATATGTGTAATATGCATGTGCCTGGCTTCCCACCAGGGGATTTTGATTCCATAAGTTTTTGGGGTTTTAGCATGTGAATTTTTCCAAATGCCAACAGGTGCTTTTGGTTTACTGTGGCTCTGTTTCATTGTGGCATGGCACTAGAGATGATGAAATGGCAGGTAATAATGCCATGGGAGTTAAAGTCCATAAGGGTTAAAGATCAAAAAATATTTAAAGTTTTTAAATTTTGTGTGTGTGTGTGTGTGATGTTAGACTCATGCTTTCATTTTGCCTTTTATTCAATGAATGTTTTAATTATATTTTAAATAAAGCACTAAAAAGTTTATTTAATGATTTTTCAGAGTTCAGGTTTAAACTCTAGAGTTCTCTCAGCCTGAAAATTGCCACATCTATGAATACAACTTAAACTTTCTTTCATTTTGTTGCTTCAGGTTAATAAGTGACGTAAGTTAATGGAAAAAAGACGAAATTTTAAGTAAATAATTTCTTATATATTCTTTATTTCAGAAGCTGGTTTAATTGATTTATTTTCCCTATAAGTGAGAAGTCAGAAACTATCAAAGTTTCTCATAATAAAAAGTAATGGGTAAGTGAATGTTACGATAGCATTTTGATTTAATGAAGCTTTTCTATTCTTATTGGTTTTAAGGCTGTGGTTTCAATTTTTGAACATTGATTTTAATGAATAAACTTTTTCTGTTGCAGGATAATCTTATCAGAAACACTCATAACGTTATAGGATCATTCTCTTTATTTTTTTCGACAGATAAGAGTGTTTAAAATAATTAGAATTAAAACCTTGATGAAATTATCTCTTAAAATCCTATTTTCACTTTCACAAAACAGCAAAAAAACTCATTGTATTTAATTTATTACTTAAATTTGTTATATTTTGTGTATGTGAATAAATTGTGTGTGTATCATAATTACTTGGGAAATTTAAAAAATTCTGAATTCTAGGCTCTATTCTCAGATTTACTAAATCAGAATTTTGGGGTATGATTTTTATATTCAGCCTGGTTTGGAAACCAGTATGTAATGCAGTATGTAATGATGAAGGATTATAGTTTTGGGGAGGAGGGTAGAAACTTGGAAACTATTCTTTATTTGTAGAGAAATCTTATTGCACTAATTGGAAAAAAATTCTTCATATTCGTTTGGTTTATGTAATTGTCAGAAGAGAAATGTCTTTTGTTTCAGAGGCTGTATTAGTTGCTATTTTGTTTTTTAGCAACTTTGTTGGATAAATTACTTTAAAATCTGCCTCTGTGGATTAAGCAGAAAATAAATGTAGTATCTTTACTCTCATGCTAGAGAATAAGATGTTATATATGACACTGAGAGTTCACATAATCTGGGATTTTGTGTAGAAACATAATGGGAAAATTAATAAGCTTTGTTAAAGTATAGTAAATATACTATAGTAACAACTTAGAAATAGTAATTTGTCTTTATAAATTGAGTACTGTATTCAATACTGAATCACTTTCTGATAACTCTTAACAACTTAGAAAATCAATAAAAAATGTAGTCATCTAGGCTTCAAATACTGGCAACACACTACTCTTTTAGAAGATGCATAGGTCTCAGAGAAAGACAGATACTGTATGATATCATATATATCCACGTATATGTGGAATCTAAAAAATAAACTAGTGAATATAACAGAAAAGAAACAGACTCATAGATAGAGAACAAACTAGTGGTTACCAGTGGGGAGAGGGAAGAGAAGAGGGGCAAGATAAGGGTAGGGAATTAAGAGGTACAAACTGCTATGTATAAAATAGATAAGCTACATGGATATATGGTACAACACAGGGAATATGGCCAATATTTTATAATAACTATAAATGGAATATACCCTTTAAAAATTGTGAATTGTACTGTGTTGAACACCTGAAACTTACATTGTGCCTCAACTATTCCTCAATTAAAAAAGAAAAGAAGATTCAGAGGTCTCATTTTATTCCAGGCTCATTGATTGGTTCAGTAGCTCATGGTAGCCTTGTCTGTTTTCGCAATTATTAGAAATATGAGTGGGTAGGACCCAAGAATGAATTTCTGGTCTCTGATATTATCATAGCTATTTTCCTTATGGTAATAAGGAATTACTGTGCTTTTGCCATTTTTGTTTTTTTCCAGTTTGAGTGTTCAAGGACAATAGCCATCTGACTTTGGTTATTCAATATGCAGAACAGACCAGGATATTGCAGCTATTGCTGTGTGCACTATAATAACCTGGAACAGGTGAGAAGATCCTATTACTATGGTTATACCACAAAGGACCTAGTCGTAACTTTCCCTTCTTTTACGTTTAATTAAATTCATTTATTCCTTCATTGAACAGACTATATTGAGACTCTACTAATGGGCAGATACTGTTTAAGTTTCTAGGGATATGGCCATGAACAAAATCAGTTTCCTTTATTCATGAAGCTTATACTTTAGTGCAGTAAGACAGGAAGTAAGTAGTCATATAAGTTTAGTACATAGTATGTCAGATTGTGATAAATGTTATGAGGAAAATAAAATAGGGAAGAGTGTGCAATTTTAGGGAGAGTGGCCAGGTAAGGTTAAGGAAGTGACATTTGAGTTGAGATTTGAATGAAATGCAGGGGCCAGCCTTGCTTATATCTGGGGGAAGAATTTCTGGGTAGAGGGACAGGAGAGCAAGGATAGAGACCCTGAGGCAGAAGAGTGGTTAGCATGCTAACTAAAAGCCAGGAGGCCAATGTGGCTGCGGTGGAGGTCAGGTGGGGGGTGGAAGTTAAGTGACAGGTGAGGAATTCAGAGCATTAGATTTTGTAAGTCATTGTAAGACAAGGTAAGGACTTTGAATTTTATGCTTTGATGCACAAAAGTTTAAATTTTTGCTATAGTTGAATTTGTCTTATCTTCTTCTGTTACTTGTGTTTTTGGTGTCATAAAAATTGCCTAAAAAAAAAATTGCCTAATCCAAGTTCATGAAGATTGATGCCCTGTCTTTTAAAAATACGGCCACATTAGTGGTTAGAACTTCAACATAAGAATTTGGCGGAGGTGGGAGGGGTGGACGCAGTGCAGTCTATAGCATTTACACTGTTTGAGTTTTGGATGTTAAACCAATTTTTCATTCCTGGGATAAATTCCACTTGGTCATGGTGTATAATTCTTTTTATATGTTGCTGGATTTGGCTTGCTAGTATTTTGTTGCAGATTTTTGCATATATATCCATAAGATATATTGTCTGTAGCTTTTTTTTTTTTTTTGGCTGTGTTGGGTTTTCATTGCTGCGTGCGGGCTTTCTCTAGTTGTGGCGAGCGGGGGCTACTCTTCCTTGCGGTGCACGGGCTTCTCATTGTGGTGGCTTCTCTTGTTGCAGAGCACGGGCTCTAGGTGCTTGGGCTTCAGTAGTTGTGACATGTGGGCTCAGTAGTTGTGGCACGCGGGCTCAGTAGCTGTGGTGTGAGGGCTTAGTTCCTCTGCAGCATATGGGATCTTCCTGGACCAGGGATTGAACCTGTGCCACCTGCATTGGCAGGCGGATTCTTAACCACTGTGCCACCAGGGAAGTCCTCATCTGTAGCTTTTTTTCCTTGTGATGTGTTTGGTTTTGGTATCAGGGTAGTACTGGCTTCATAGAATGAGTTGAGTAGTATTCCTTTCTCTTCTTTTTGTTGGAAGAGTTTGTGAAACATCAAGTATGGAGATTTTGAAATAAGTATTCATGGTCATAGTAGCTGCAGCTTTCTGACCAGGATTGTTAACTTAGAAGATTCTCAAGTTTTTCTTCAGCTGTGGAATTGTCTCATAGGTGAAGCAATCATATAATGAAGCTTCTGCTAGTGCTAAACTGTTTGATCTTTGATGATATCTAAGACAAGTTTATAATATATAAAAATTATGCTGTTTAGTAGCATTTGTTTTGTTTAATGATCTAATAGTAAACACCTAAATTCATACTAGGAAGAGTTTTTATTATTGTGATTTCTACATCTCTGCCTTTTTAAAAAAGAAATAATTTTTAATGCTGGTTATAAACATGAGGAGGCAGATAATAAATCTCAAGTTCTCTTCAATATTTCTCTCATGATTGAGAAATTATATCATCACTTGAATGGAAAATTATTTGTTGAACTTTTGCTAGTGATAAAACATGTTTATGCTTTAACTACAAGTTCTAGTCAATAAGCATTCAGTATAATTTTTTTGCTTAAGGTTTAGAATAATAATTTTTAGACATTTGGATACTCCTGTACTAAACTGACATTTAAAAAGATTCTGTTGATGGTAGCTGAGGTAATTTGTACTAACTATAAAAGCTTGAAAAAAATACACACACACACATATATATGTATATATATGATTCAAAGCTTTGGTGAACTACTAAGGCAGTGAAGACATATGGGGCCCAGATCTAGCTGAATATTGATCAGAATATTCAACAGAAATAATGGAAGCCAAAAGAAAGAAAACAACTGCCAACTTAGAATTCTATACTCAGTAAATAAGGTGAAATAAAATATTTTCAGGAAACAAAAATTAAGGGAATTTATCACCAGCAGACACTTATTAAAGGAAGTACTAAAAAGAGTTTTTCAGGTAGAGGGAAAATGATTCCAGTTGGAAGCTCAGAGATACAGGAAGGAACGAAGAGCAATGGAAAGGTAAATAGGTGGGCAATGTAAATGAATAATATCTTGTGAGATTAACAACAGTGGCATATAAATTGGAAGGGGAGTAAATTGAGCTAATACCTAAGGACCTTGCATTGTTCAAGAAGAGAGTGGGGACTTCCCTGGTGGTCCAGTGGTTAAGACTCGGCACTTACAGTGCTTCCAAGGCAGTGGGTGCAGGTTTGATCCCTGGTCAGTAGAACAAAGATCCCACAAGATCCCACATGCTGTGAGGCATGGCCAAATTAAAAAAAGAGAGAGAGAGAGTAAAAGTAACAAGTACTTTTGATCAGTCAGGGTTGCATGTTATAGTCTGTTACCACTAATAGACTAGGAAAAAGTCTATATAAAATATAGATCTTTGTAGTCTATATAAAATTGGAATAATAAAAAGTAGTCCACAAAAAAATAAGAAAGCAGAGAGATAGGGACACTGTGTAGGCAAGAATAGAATAATAAAACAGATTTAAAAATAAAAACAAGAATTAACTACAAATGTATCAGTAATAAATTACGTGAAAATAGACGATGTTTGAATTAAACTATATTCAGTATTTTATCAGAGGTCCTAGTCAGGGAAATAAAGAAAGAAAAAGAAAAGAAAATGATAAAGATTAGAGAAGAAGAAATAAAACTGTTAGTATTTGTATACAGTGTGATTGTGCACAAAGAAAATCCTAAAGATATTTAGATGAACTATTAGAATTGTTAAGTGATTTTTAAAAACTTTTGGGCCAACGTAAAAATAAATTGTCTTCTTAGAGTAAATATATATATGTATAGCAATCACTTTGCTGTACACATAAAACTGACATAACATTGTAAGTTAAATATACTTCAATAAAAAATAGTTAGAAAAAAAGAATAAAAAAATTGTCTTTCTATATATAAACACCACATAGAAGATGAGATTTGAAGAAGGTATTTACAACAGCATCAAAAATCATCAACGTTTAAGGAATATGTATAAAAAATATGTATAAGATTTTTGCACAGAAAACTATAAACATTGAGAGAAATTTAAGAAAAATTTAAAAATTAAATGCACACACATACACAAAAGAAAGTGAAAAGGCAAGCCACAGAGAGGAAGATGATACAGATCTTCCTCAACTTATGATGGGATTACATCCTGATTGTAATTTGAAAATATCTTAGGTTGAAAATGCATTTAACACACCTAACCTATTGAATATCATAGCTTACCTAGTCTACCCTAAAATTACTCAGAACACTTCATCAGCCTACAATTGGGCAAAATCATTTATGCAAAGCCTATTTTATAATAATTGAGTAGCTCATGTAATTTATTGAATACTGTACAGAAAGTGAAAAACAGAATGTTTTTGTTTGTTTGTTTGTTTGTTTTGCGGTACGCGGGCCTCCCACTGCTGTGGCCTCTCCCGTTGCGGAGCACAGGCTCCAGACGCGCAGGCTCAGCGGCCATGGCTCACGGGCCCAGGCGCTCCGCGGCACGTGAGATCTTCCCGGACCGGGGAACGAACCCGTGTCCCCTGCATCGGCAGGCGGACTCTCAACCACTGCGCCACCAGGGAAGCCCCCCTTATGGTTTTTAGATGCATATTTTAGAATTGCTTTATAGAAAGGGTATATTAATTTATACTTCTACTAGGTGTATAATGAATTTATATTGTGACACTCTCACTACTAATGAGTATTACCCATTTAAAAATATTCATTTTCTTTTTACTTTATAGCATATATCCAGTGATCAACACAGATACTTGACCACACAGAGTAGACAATTGATGGCTACCACTAGTTTGATGGATCGTTTCTTGCAGGATGTTCTGAGGCACCACCCATATCATTATCAAGAAAGCAGGTAAAGTAACTGAGTGGAATAATATTAGCACAAAGTTAGTTATATGTTACAGTAAATGTTTGTGTTAATTGTTCTAATACTTCCTAAAATGAACCTTTGAATCAAGGAATATAACGTGAAATTTTATCTAGTAACTTACCTTTGCAATTATTTAAAAATTTTTCCTAGCTTAGGTAAGAAATTTCACTCTAAAAGTTATGGACTACACTGTGCTTTTTCTAAAGAAAAGTCTTAAGCCAATAAATAATTATATATCATTAAGGTGTTTTGTAAGGATGTCACAGGATTAAACACGGTAAAAAGGTGGGAGCAAACATAACTTTTACGAGATTAGTAACCAGAAAGTTGGTGACAGTAGCCAAGTAAGGGTGGTTAAGGTAAAAACTAAGTTAATTCCACATTAATGGAACTATTTGCTATTTTGTCAAATAGAATTGGCTCTTTTTATAATTTGTCAGTATCTTGATAGCTTACTCTTGTATTAATTTATTTTGGTTTTAATAAAAATAAATATTTTGATAACATTTAAAAAAGTTAATGTCCTATGTTAAAGAAGAACTTTGGTAGAAAATCAGATTATGTACTGTGGTGAGTTTGCAACTACAGCTATACAAGATAAGGCAAAATAGATCATTAGCACATCTGTGCAGAATTATTTGAGTTCAGCACTAGCAGCAGAAAAAAGGATAAACTTCTTGAACGCTTTGCAAGTCACCAACCTAGAACTTAGTAAATGGCGAAAAAGTTTTAATGGGAAAAAGTCAGGAAAAAAATATGTGGTTTTCGTAGAGAATGAACTTGAGGACATGGGGAGGGAGAAGGGGAAGCTGGGACAAAATGAGAGAGTAGCATGGACATATATACACTACCAAATGTAAAATAGATAGCTAATGGGAAGCAGCCGCATAGCACAGGGAGATCAGCTCGGTGCTTTGTGACCACCTAGAGGGGTGGGATAGGGAGGGTGGGAGGGAGACGCAAGAGGGAGGGGATATGGGGATATATGTATACATATAGCTGATTCACTTCATTATACAGCAGAAACTAACACAACACTGTAAAGCAATTATACTCCAATAAAGATGTTAAAAAAAATTATGTGGTTTCTTAGCTGGTGGAAAGATGGAATTAGCCTATCTTGGGGTCAGTATAAATTACCAGTTTATAGTGTATATAAACAATGCTTCAACAAACATATTTGTACATGCAACTTTTTCTGTGGAGTAGATTCCTAGAATTTGAACTTTGGGGCTAAAGTTTATGGACATTAAAAATATTTTTTATTTTTTAACTTTTCATTTTGGAATAATTACAGGCTTACAAAAATTTAGCTGCAAAACTGGTACAAGGAATTCTTGTGTAACTTTTACCTAGCTTCCCCAAATGTTAAATCTAAAATAACCACAGTACAGTGATCAGATCCATGAAATTACATTGATACCATTCTATTTACAGACCTGATGCAGATTTTGTCAGTAGTGTTACTAATGTCCTTTTTTTGGACCAAGATTCCATCCAGGACCACACAGTGCATTGAGTTGTCACAATTCCTTACTTTCCCTTAATCTCGAGTAGTTCCTCAGTCTGTCTTTGATTTCAAGACCTTGACACTTTTTAAAAGAGTACTGGCCAGTTATTTTGTAGGATATTCCTAAATTTGGGTATGCCTGATGTCTTTTCATTTTGTTGATGGTCTCCTTTACTGTGCAAAAGCTTTTAAGTTTAATTAGGTCCCATTTGTTAATTTTTGCTTTTGCTTCTATTGCTCTAGGAGATGGATCCAAAAAAATATTGCTGTGGTTTATGTCAAAGAGTGTTCTGCCTATGTTTTCCTCTAGGAGTTTTATATTATCTGGTCTTACATTTAGGTTTTTAATCCATTTTGAGTTTATCTTTGTATATGGTGTTAGAGAATGTTCTAAGTTCATTCTTTTACATGTAGCTGTTCAGTTTTCCCAGCACCACTTATTGAAGAGACTATCTTTTCTCCATTGTATATTCTTTCCTCCTTTGTCATAGATTAATTGACCATTAATGCATGGGTTTATTTCTTTTTATTTATTTATTTATTTGGCTGTGACGGGTTGTAGTTGCAGCATGCGGGATCTTTCGTTGCAGTGCATGGGTTTCTCTCTTGTTGTGGCACATGGGCTCCAGAGCACATGGGCTCAGTAGTTGTGGTGTGCAGGCTTAGTTGCCCCGTGGCATGTGGGATCTTAGTTCCCCAACCAGGGATCAAACCCACGTCCCTTTCATTGGAAGGCCAGTTCTTAACCACTGGACCACCAGGGAAGTCTGCGTGGGTTTATTTCTGAGCCCTCTGTCCTGTTCCATTGATCTATGTTTCTGTTTTTGTGCCAGTACCATCCTGCTTTGATTACTGTAGCTTGGCAGTATAGTCTGAGGTCAGGGAGTGTGATTCCTCTAGCTCTGTTCTTCTTTCTCAAGATTGTTTTGGCTATTCAGGGTCTTTTGTGTTTCCATACAACTTTTAAAATTATTCGTTCTGGTTCTGTGAAGAATGCCATTGGTATTTAGATAGGGATTGCAGTTAATCTGTAGATTGTCTTGGGTAGTATGGTCATTTTAACAATATTGATTCTGCCAGGAACATAGTGTATCTTTCCATCTGTTTGTGCCATCTTCAGTTTCTTTCGTCAGTGTCTTATAGTTTTCTGAGTACGGGTCTTTTGCCTCCTTAGGTAGATGTATTCCTCGGTGTTTCATTCTTTTTGATGTGATAGTAAATGGGATTGTTTCCTTAATTTCTCTTTCTGGTAGTTCATTGTTAGTGTATAGAAATGCAACAGATTTCTGTTTATTAAGTTTCTATCCTGCAACTTTATCAAATTCTTTGATGAGCTCTCGTAGTTTTTTTTGGTGGCATCTTTAGTATTTTCTATGTATAGTATCATGTCATCTGCAAACAGTGACAGTTTTACTTCTTCCTTTCCATTTTGGATTTCTTTTATTTCTTTTTCTTCTCTTGTTGCTGTGGCCAAGACTTCTAAAACTATGTTGAATAAAAATGGTGAGAGTGGGCATTCTCGTCTTGTTCCTGATCTTGGAGGAAATGCTTTCAACTTTTCCCTGTTAAGCATGTTGTTAGCTTTGGTTTGTCACATATAGCTTTTATTAAGTTGGGGTATGTTCCCTTTATGCCCACTTTCTGGAGAGATTTTATCATAAATGGATGTTGAATTTTGTCAAAAGCTTTTTCTGCATCTATTGAGATGATCATATGGTTTTTATTCTTCAATTTGTTAATATGGTGTATCACATTGATTGATTTGAGTATATTGAAGAATCCTTGCAGCCCTGGGATAAATCCCACTTGTTCATGGTGTATGATCGCTTTAATGTGTTGCTGGATTCTGTTTGCTGGTATTTTGTTGAGGATTTTTGCATCTATATTCATCAGTGATATTGGTCTGTAATTTTCTTTTCTTGTAGTATCTTTGTCTGGTTTTGGTATCAGGGTGATGGTGGCCTCATAGATTGATTCAGAAGTTTTCCATCCTAACCTTACACCTAAAGGAACTAGAGAAAGAAGAACAAACAAAACCCAAAGTTAGTCGAAGGAAAGAAATGATACAGATCAGAGCAGAAATAAATGAAATAGGGACTTCCCTGGTGGTGCAGTGGTTAAGAATCCGCCTGCCAGTGCAGGGGACATGGGTTTGATCCCTGGTCTGGGAAGATCCCATGTGCCGTAGAGCAACTAAACCCATGTGCCACAACTACTGAGCCTGAGCTCTAGAGCCCATGAGCCACAACTACAGAGCCCACACACCACAACTATTGAAGCCCCGCACCATAGAGCCTGCGTGCTGCATCTACTGAGCCCATGCACTGCAATTACTGAAGCCCACATGCTCTAGGGCCCGCGTGCCACAACTACTGAGCCCACGTGCTGCAACTACTGAAGCCTGCACGCCTAGAGCCTGTGCTCTGCAACAAGAGAAGCCACCGCAGTGAGAAGCCTGCACACTACAACGAAGAGTAACCCCCACTTGCCGCAACTAGAGAAAGCCCATGCGCAGCAACAAAGACCCAATGCAGCCAAAAAAAAATTAAGAAAATGATATAATAAAAAAAATGAAATAGAGACTTAGAAAACTAAGAAAAGATCAATGAAACTAAAAGCTGGTTCTTTGAAAGATAAACGAAATTGATAAGCCTTTAGCCAGCCTCATCAAGAAAAAAAGGGAAAGGGCCCAAATCAATAAAATCAGAAATGAAAAGGAGAAGTTACAACAAACACCACAGAAATACAAAGGATCATAAGAGACTACTGTGAACAGCTATATGCCAATAAAATGGACAACCTAGAAGAAATGGTCAAATTCTAGAAATGTATCAATACAATCTCCCAAGACTAAACCAGGAAGAAATAGAAAATATGAACAGACCAAATACCAGTAATGAAATTGAATTAGTAATTTTTTTTTTTTTTTTTTTTTTGCGGTACGCGGGCCTCTCACTGTTGTGGCCTCTCCCGTTGTGGAGCACAGGGTCCAGACGCGCAGGCTCAGCGGCCATGGCTCACGGGCCCAGCTGCTCCACGGCATGCGGGATCCTCCTGGACCAGGGCACAAACCCGTGTCCCCTGCATCGGCAGGCGGACTCTCAACCACTGTGCCACCAGGGAAGCCCTGAATCAGTAATTTAAAAACTCTCAAGAGACAAAAGTCCAGGACCAGACAGTTTCACAGGTGAATTCTACCAGACATTTAGAGAAGAAAATTTTAATTCTTGATAGACATTTCCTGGAAGGCTATACCAATTTATATATAATTTATTGCATAAATTGTATATATATGTATATACACCGGTAGTATATGACAGTGCTCATTTCCTGTCACTTTTGCCAACATTGCGATTATCAACCTCTTTCTTTCTCCCTAAAATAATAGGCCAAAAAGTGTCTCTTAATTAACCTTTATTTATTTATGAGTAAAGTAGAATTTCTCTTGCTATATAGTTATTAGAAATATATTTATCCTATGGATTGTTTTTTAATATACTTTGCTTATTTTTCCATTGAATTGTTTGTATATTTTGGGTTTGTATGCAATATTTATGAATAATAGTTCTTTGTATTTTAAATGTTATTTGTATTTTAAATATCAGAATCTGTCATGTGTTTATCAACTCTGTTATCATGTGTTTATCAACTATATGTTATTTTTTACCATATAGAAAGAAACATTTTGACACAATCTAAGGAGAATTTTTCTTTATGGCTTCTTTCATGTCTTTTTCTTAATTCCATTTTTCTCTTCTTTTAAATATTTTTAATCTTCTTGGAATTTATTTTTATAAGTGGTATATAGCAGTACTTACTTTTTAAATATACTAATTATCTCCACTGATATAAAACATCACCTGTAACATAAAATTCCTGTATTTGTGTGTGTGTATCTACATCTACTTCTATATCTATATATTGGATTTTGAATACCATTTTCTTTCATTGAATGGTTTTAATCCCATGCCAGTACCACATTACTTATGTTTATAAGCTTTCTGAATTATATAGTTCATCTTTAAAAAATTTCATCTCTCTTTCCCCCCTTGTCTAGACATTGTTGGTTTTTCTATTATTTTAGACTTCTTGAAAGTCAGCTCTTGCTTTACTTTTGTTTCCTATTTATTGGTCTTTTTCTTAATTTATATCTTCAAGTTTCCTGAGGTAGGGGGATTTGGTTATTTTTCTGTCTTTTTGAATTAGATGCTCATTTAGTTAATTTCTGTTTACTAATTCCTATTTTAATGGGAAATTTAAAAGTGTGAAGTTTTCATTTTGATCACATCTCATAGATTTAATATATAGTTATTTATTTTGTTTGTAGATAGTTTAAAAAGTTTTCCTTTTTAGCATAAGAGTTATATAAAAGAGTGGTTTTTAACCTTTAATGGTTACATTTTTGGAGGCCTTTTTTTGTTGTAAAGTTAGTTTAAAATGAGTAGAAATACAGATTGTGATTTAGTTGTTAATTTTATTTATTTATTTAGTTGTTAATTTTAAACACACATGAATACAGATGAAAATTTTTTGGGATTTCCAACTTGTTTGATTTTATGATTCTGCCTTCCTTTCTTTTCTTAGCCAAATATTACAAAATTAATTTTAATTTGAGACTGTGTCCTCTAGGAATCTTGCCCAGGGTAGGAAGAAAATAACATTTATTATGCATTTAATAAAAATCTTAAACAGATGTTAGAGTATTTTTATGGATTTTTTTCCCCCTTGCTTTTTAGATCAATGCAAAATGAGAGACTTCATATGACTACTGTGTCACCTTCTGGAGTGGTTCCGAATGACGATTTTGTTCCTGAAATAATGACTGAGGATGCTACTGGAGTCAGACAAGAGATGTCTTCCAAGGCTTCTGAACCTGTTGAAGAGCTGTATTCTAAACCTAGTAAATCTCAGGAATATATACAGAGTGTTTCAATTCGGCCATCAGTTATTCAAAAACTGGAGAAAGGACAGCAGCAGCCCTTGGAGTTCATTCATAAAATTGGGAGCCATATGAAAGAATTTAACCCAGTTGGTATTGGTCATGCTACAAATAGTAGACAAAACGTAATATATTCATCAGTGGTTTCTAATGCTTCTGTTAGTTGTTTACCTGAAAGTTCTCATGAAAGACCAGTTACAACTAATGCTACTACTGGGTTACCACTAGGATCCCATTTGGATTCAGTTAACAAATGTGACCCAGACAAAGTTGACAAATACTTTAAACAGCTAGACAGGGGCTCTAAAAACCCTATGCTATCATCCCATCCAGAAACTTCTTCAATAACTTATCAGAAACCTAAAGAATCAAACAGGAAATCTTTATGTATAAATTCAGATAAATTGGTTATACAGGAAGATGTAAAATCTCAGGGTAAAACTTTGTCAACTGGCTCTAAAGTCCGTGAATTTGTGGGTGCTGAAGGCTTCTTAAAATTGGAATCTCTTTCCAGATTTACAGTAAACCCAACAGTCAACCTGAATAAAACTGACATGCCTTCTAATAAAGGAATCTTTGAAGATGGCATTCCAAAGCATCATGAGAAATTCTTTCCTAATATGGATCATACCCAAGAAGGAAAGCATTTGGTCTTTAACAAGTCAGCCTTCTTGGAACAGAAGATCTCAGTGAGTTCTGAAATGAAGTTTGCTGGTGGCTATCTTCAGTCAGCATCTGATCACCATGAAGAGGCTGTGCCAGACCTTTGGAAGGAGGAACAAATTGACCAAGAAGATAAGAACTGTGAATCAAGAGGTTCTGAAATGAGTTCTGATGGCAGTTCCTCTTCTTATTCACTGACGGACCAATCTAAAGTGACTGCCAAAGAAATAAACCTCTTAAAGGAAGTACATGCTGACTTGCAGTATAAGAACAATAAATCTTGTGTTTCTGAAATAAGCTCTGATTATGATGGCTCCCTTCAGTTGACTTCCAACCAAACTCAAGTAATTGTTAAAGATGTAAGTGTTCAGAAGGCAATGCATATTAGGCTGGTTGATGAAAGCTATGAATCTAGTGATTCTGAGATGAAGTTTGATTGTGATGCCTCACTTCAGTCAACTGATAACTACCCCCAACAGCCTGAAAAAGAAGTAAACCTTTCCAAGGGGGCACACGTTGGCTTGGTTGATATGAACTATGGATCTGGTAGCTCTGAAATAAGTGCTGATTCTGTTTTCTCACGTCAGTCAGTGGTTGACCAATTCCCAGTGGCTGTCACAGAAACAAAACTCTGGAAGAAGGTTCACATTAGCTTGGTTGATAAGAACTATGGATCGAGTTGTTCTGAAACAAGTTTCGATTGTGATGTTTCTCTTCAGTCAGTAGTTGACCATCCTCAACTGGCTGTCAGAGAAAGAAACCTGGAGGATAGGCTTGTCTATCTGAAAGATAAGAATCGTAAGCCTAGTAGTGCTAAAGCACATCTTGATTGTGATGTCTCTCTTCAGACCATGACTGATGAACCTCAGAGGGCTGTTGAAGAAATCTATCTTCTGAAAGAGAAGAATGACATTGTGGATATGAACTGTGGGTCTCATGGTCCTGAGATGAATTTTCATCTGATGAAAACAGATGCTAAGTTAGTGCCTGACCAATCCCAAGTGGCAGTTAAAGAAGTAAACGCTCAGGAAGTAGCTCTTGACCTGGAGAATAAGAGTGTTAAATCTAGCATTTCTGATCTAAGTTTTGATTCTCATGCTTCTCTTTATCGATCAGCTAATGATCAACCTCAGGGGGATTGTGGTGAAATAAATCTGAAAGCGTTAAATGTTGATATGGAAATTAAGAGCTATGGGTGCTCCAGTTCTGAGTTGAGTTTTGATTCCGATCCTCCTCTTATGTCAGTTACTGAGTATACTGAGCTGGATGTTGAAGAAATAAGAAAGAAGCACATTAACCTGGAAGATGAGAGCTTTGAGTCAATTAGCTCCAAAATAACTTTTGATTCTGATATTCCTCTTCACTCAGTAGTTGACCAATCTCAAGTAGCCATTTATGAGGAGGAGTCTATTGATCTGGGAAATAAGAGTAATGAATCTTGTGTTTCTGAAATAACTTTTGATTCTGATATACCTCTTCATTCAGGGATTTATCAACCTGAAGTAGCTGCTAAAGAAACATTCATTCAGAAAGAAGAGTATATACACTTAGGAGGGAAGGATGATGAACCCACCGATTCTGAAATAAGTTTGGATTCTTATATCCCTTTTCACTCAGTGGTTAACCATCCAGAAGAAGCTGTTAAAAAGCTAAATCCTCAAAAAGAAGAGTGGGCACCCTTAGAAAATAAGGAAAATGAACCTTGTGGTTCTGAATTAAGTTTTGATTATGATGTTTTTCGTTCAGTGACTGGATGTTCTGAAGATCCCATTAAAGAAAGAAACCTTCTGAAAGAGGAGATTATACACTTAGAAAGTAAGGGTAATGTACCTGTTGTTTCTGAAAGCAGTATGAAGTCTGATATTTCTTTTCATTTAGTGACTGATCATCCTGGCATAGCTATTAAAGAAGTAAACCAAAAAGAAGAATATGTAAATTTAGCAGATAAAGGTAATGAGTTAAGTGTTTTTGAAACAAATTTGGATTCCAATATCCCTCTTCAGTCAGTGATTCACAAACCTGAAGTGGTTGTTAAAGAACTATGGCTTCAAAAAGAAAAGCAAGCTAAGTTAAAAGGTAAAAGTGCTAAATTTAGTGGTTCTGAAATAAACTTAGATTCTGATTATTCAATGACTGAAACTCAAATAGCTGTTAAAGAAATAGATGTTCAGAAAGAAAAACGTGTTGTTCTAGAGAACAGGAGTGATAAATATAGTGGTTCTGAAATAACTTTGGACTCTGATGTCCCTCTTCAGTCAATGAATGAAAAACCTCAAATAACCATTTTAAAGGAGGACCATGTTGACCCAGAAGATGAAAGTACTGTACATAGAGGTTTTGAAAAAAATTTGGGTACTGATACCCCTCTTCATTCAGTCATTGACCAACCTCGACTAGCCCTTTTGAAGGAAAAACATGTGGATCTGGAAGATACAAACAATGAATCTAGTGATGGTAAAATAGCTTTTCATTCTGATGACCCTCTTCAGCCATTGACTGAACAATTTCAGGAAGTGGTTGAAAAAACAAACCTGTGGAAAGAAGAGGGTATGGGCCAGAAGAATAAGGTTGATGAACCTAATGCTTCTAAATTAATACATAATTCTGATGTTCCTCTTCTGTCTGTGTCTGATCAACCTGAAGTAGCTGTTAAACGAAGAAACCTCAAGAACGAAGGTCATGTGTACTTGGAAGATAAGAACAGCCAATGTAGTGGTTCTGAAATGAGTTTGAATTCTGATCTCTTGGTTCAGTCAGTAGTTGATCATGCTCAGATAACTATTTTGGAGCAGGAGCATACTGAGCTAGAGGATAAGCACAATCAATCTTGTGGCTCTGAAATAAGTTTTGATTCTGTTGACCCCCTTCAGCCAGTGGCCAACCAGCTTAGAGAAACTGTTAAAGAAGTAAGCCTTTGGAAGGATGAAGTTGACATGGAGGATAAGAGAGATGAATCTAAGTGTTTTGAAATTGTGTATGATTCTGATGTCCTTTTTCAGTCAGCGGCTGGCCAAACTAAAGTTGTTAAGGAGATCAACCTTTGGGAGGAGGATGTTGACTTGGAAGATAAGGTGGTCAAACCTAGTGATTCAAAAATAGATTTTGTTTCTGATGAACCTCTTCAGTCTGTGGCTAATGAAATTCAAGAGGCTATTCCAGAAATAAATCTTCTGAGGGAGGGACATGTTTGTCTGTGTACTAAGAGCTATGAACCCAATGATTCTGAAGTCATTTATGTTTCAAATGCCCATCTCCAATCAGTGGTTGAGCAACCACACATATTGGAAGAGCAACAAGCCAGTTTGGAAGATAAGAGCAATGATCCTTGTGGTCCTGAAATAAGTTTTGTTTCTGATGATCCCCTTCAGTTAGTGACTAGACCGCTTCAAAAAGCTGTTGAAGAAATAGGTCTTTGGGAGGAAGGCCATATTTACCTGGAAAATAAGAGATATAAACTAGGTGATTTTGAAGTAAGTTATGATTCTGATGTTGACTTCATAGCTGGGCATTCTCCTGTGTCTGTCAAAGAAATAAACTTGCAAGAGAAGGATCATGACCTTCATAAGAACTGTGAATTTAGTGTTTCTGAAATAAAATGTGATTCTGGTGTTCATCTTCAGTTAGAAGTTGACCAACCTCAAGTGGTTTGCAAAGAAGTAAACCTTCAGATGGAAAAGCATCTTGGCATGGAAGAAAGAGTCAGTGAACCTAGTGATTCTGAAATAGTGTGTGATTCTGATGTTCCTCTTCAAATAGTGATAAACGAACAAGTGTCAGACAAAGAAACAGATCTTCAGAAGATGCTATTTGTGGACCTGATGACCAGTGATAACGATTGTGAAATGATTTCAGATTCTGATGTCCATTTTCAGCCGGTGATTGACTCACCTCAGATGACTGTCAATGAAATCAGCTGTATAAATGAAGAAAGTTTTGTTCCAGAAGATGAGAACTGTGACTCTTGTGATTCTGAACTAGAATATCCTCAATCAGTGACAAACCATTCCAAAAAGGCCTTTAAAGTAGTAAACCAGAAGCAAGACTATATTATTCTGGAAGAGACAAGCTGTGAGCCTTATATTTCTGAACTAAATTTTCAAATTGATGCCTCTCATCAGTCCATGACTTCCCAGTCACAAGAGCCTGGGAAAAAAAAGGCCAAATATATTGACCCCAAAGATAAGAGCTGTCAACCTAATCGTCCTAAAAGAAATTTTGAACGGGAGGAGACTTCTCAGCCAGTGACTCAGCAACGCCAGAAGGCTAACAAAGGAGTCAACCTTTGGAAAGATGTCGAAAATATTGGCCTAAAAGATAAGAACTGTGAATCGAGTGTTTCTGCAGTGGATTGTAATGAGTCTCCTGAGTTGGTGATTCATCAAATGCCTGATAAAGAAAACCTTTTGAAGTTAAAACATACCAATCTAAAAAGTATGAGCTGTGAACCTTGTGGTTCTGGGAAGAATTTTCAATGTGATCCCTCTCTTCAGTCTGACAATGACCAGCCTCAAGAAGCTGTTAATAAAATAGACCTATTTGAGAAGACGTCTTTTGACCTGAAAGAAACAAACCATAATTCCCATTCAGGCTCTGTTCCCATGGTTGATTCTATACGGAACCTGGAAAAAGCAAAGGAAGTCACGGAAGATGATCCTGATGAACCAGTTCTTGAAGGCTTGCCTCATGTCCCTCCTTCATTTGTGGGGAAAACATGGTCTCAGATAATGAGAGAAGGTGACGTGAAAATTAATGCTGTCGTGAAGGAATTTAAGAAAGGTCGTTTCCACTGTTACTTTGATGATGACTGTGAGACCAGGAAAATTAAAAAAAAAAAATCGAATGAAGGAAAAAAGGTTACCTGGAGTGACCTCAATCAGGACACTACATCAATTCAAGTTCTTTCGGGTTGTGATGATAATGCAGGTGGTATTTCAGATATTGATGACTTTTCGGTGGCCTTAGATAAACCTAGCCATTATCCTTCAGCAAAGAAGCATTTTGAACAAACATGCCGAGTGGCTTCTCCATGCCAGGCTATAAAAGTCAGCCATGGAACTCAAACCAATCTTGGAAGTCACCCAGGGACAAAAAGAAGAATAACTGGACAAGAGAAAGACTCTCCAGTAAGGAAGCGTTTACTTTTACAGAATGACAGAAAAACAAGAAAGAAAGTAAAAATTGGAAAAGTTGAATTTCCTGAGTCCTGTATTACAGTTTTGAAGCCTTTGCAACCAAATGCCTTAATTTATGTTCTTTCTTCAAATATTAAGCTGAAGAAAGGTGAATCCAACGACTTCTCTAAAAGGAGGCACGGTAGTAGAAATAATTGGGATCTTAGCATACAGTACAAATTTAACCAGAGTTCCTTTAATTGTTATGACCCATTGAATAAACAGATTGTAATTGATCCTTCTTTGAACATAGAAGTACCGGGGCCTGACAGGAATAACTGTATGGAAATTCATTTTAGCCACCTAAATTCTAATGCAGGAGATGATGATACTTATGTACAAAGCTCTGCTTCGGCACCTTTTATGACAGTGTCAGTAGGACATGAATTAATGGCACATCAGGAGGCCAGTGAATCTGTGTTTCTGGAAAAATCCAAGATTTTGAATTCTAGTGAGGTTTCAAAAGAAAGTAATTTCCAGTCTACTCTTTTAAATCATGATGTTGCCAAAATTTCTCTGAAATCAATTAGAAATAAGTTTTTGGAAAGTAAAAGGAAAATTCAGAGAAGGAAGTTGACAACTAATAATAAGCCAGGTTTTCCCAAAGAAGACTGTAGACCAGTTATTCCCCAGCAAAAATCCAGAATTGCTTCAGAAAAACGGTCGATTTGGATTCAGACCAAACTAAGTGATATAATTAAAAAGTATATTCCAAAATACTCTGTGTTTTTGCGTCACAAATATCGGTCCAGGAGCACTTTTGTTAGGATGCATCTTAAGAAGAAAAACTCTGATGTCAGTAGGTTAAAGAAGGCAAAGAGACCAGCTAAAATTCTTTCAAATGCCTCGATTCCATCAGCTGGAGCTGAAGAGCAGTCAAGAGCTATAGCAAGCTCTTCTCCCAAGCAACCTGTGCGGGGCTCTTCTGTCGTTGCAGGAAGTAAGAAGAATGGTAATAAAAAACGCCCTAGAAGACAACAAAGAAAACCTTCTAGACCTGTTAGAACATATGCTTTGAGAAGTATGTATTCTGGTGTACCATATTCTGATAGAATGAGGACACGGCTCTCTAACAAATTGTGAGGTAATGAGGTAAACTAGAGGTGTTTCTATTAAGGGCTAGTTGAAGATTCAGTACTTCAATTGAAAATATATTTGGTACCTAGTGTACATAGCTTTCCTAACTTTGGTGAAAAAAATGCACCTTCAACTATTTTGCTATAGACTTATTTTTCAGAACTTTTATATTAATTTAAAGTTAGTGTTTAGGGTCCTTTTTTTTCAAATTAAAAAACTTCCTTTGTCCATTTGCTGTGGAAGAGCTTCATCTTAATTTATTTCACATAATTTAGCACAGTATATACAACTTTCTCCCTCAAATCGTGTCCCTCTTATTTATTTTTTATGATTGTGTCTCTCATGTCAGCAGGTTATATTATTGCAAAAATGGATGTGGCAAACATAAAATGCTTTTACTTTTTAAAAATTGGAACAAATGAATATGTAGTTATTTTCTGTGTGTTTTAGAGTGGCATTGTCAATATCATATTCTAACTAGATAATTAAAAAGAAGAAACTCTAATAGATTATCTCAGCTTTTGAGTGGGATTAACCTAAATAATCACGCACAAAATATAATTTATCTTTCTTTTAAAAGCATTCCAGAGAATGAGATTTCATAAACTTTAATCCAGTTTAAAAAACTGCCCGGTGATTTTACAAACATAACACAAACTCTTCCTCCTTCATTTAAACTGAATCTGCAGGTATCTAACTTTCCTCATTTGGACACATGCGTACATGCAATCTCTGCAGGTTTTTCTTTAGCATTATTAGACCTTAAGGGGAAAATGATCTTGCCAGTGTGATTATGCTTTTCTACCACCTTTTCTCCCCTCCACCTGAAGGGTTGGTGGTTTAATGTGAGAATCCAGTTATCTTATGGCCTTATCTCTTAAAAATATTTTAGATGTTTCCATATCCTTTTTAATAGCTTGAACTGAAATGACTGGTTTGGTAATTTGGGCAGATCATTAATTGTTGTTATTAACAAGTTATAATCTTAATAATTCAAAAGATCTAATAAAAACTGATAACTTAAGTGGTGGCCCATTTTGCAAGTGAAAAACTGTATTTGTGCATTGGTTTGGCTTTCCTTCAATTTGCTAACTGATTTTGGTAGTTCACATAAAAATGTCAAGATATGCAGTTTAGGTCTGAGGTACTCAGAAAGTCTTTAGATCCTTTATTCAGGGATACTGGTTGAGCTGGTACAGATAATTATCCTGTTAAGTCAAGGATCCTGGATCCTTTTCTATCACTGTTGTTAAAGAGAAACATGAATTTCAGCTACTACATTGTATAAACCATATTTTATTGAAACTAGATCAGTGTACCATGATTTCAGAGATAAAAATTTGTTATCTTAGAATTAAGTATAGTGTAACAGTTGGTTTCTAAATGTAGTTTTATTTCAGGGGCCATTATTGAACCTGTGGGTATGTTATGGTGTCACGTTGTAATTTCTGTACTTGTAAATTTAAAACAGTAATGATATTGAAAAAAATGGACAAATGTTTATATTTTTAGTTCCAAAGCAACTTCAACTTTGCCTCATCTACAAATATTTTAATTTCCTTTCTTAAAATATCTGTAAACCACTAGTTTAATCCTCCAATCTGAATTTAGAAAGAAAACTGTCCTACTGATTAGGAAGTAAACAAGCAGCTAATTCATAAAAATATTCTATTTGTGGGTATTGTTTTTTTTTTCCTTGTGAAGTAGACACATAATTCCCTTGAGTATTGTTGGTAGGCATTCTGCCATCTTTTAGTGTCAGTTTAAAAGCAAGAGATCATACGGAAAAAATGTACCATGTAATTATGATGTATCATATCTATTGTGATTACATCGTGCACAGAGAATAGTTCTTATAATTCAAGTGATAAAAACTTGAAGTTGAAAAAAAATACCACCTTTTTCACATTGGAAACTTCTAAGTACCATTTTTTTTTTAGAGGAAAAGGTTTATATCTGAATTATATTAAAGTATAAAATAGTCCTGATGATTTTTTTAAAACATTTTGGAAATGTTTACTAAGTTCCTATAATCATTATTATTTTAGACAGGCTTGAAAACTTGAAATTGTAAAAGTTATAATTGAAATTAAATAAATAGTGAATAACTTTCAGAATTTGGTAGGATACAAGAGTGCCCCTTTGTCAAAATTTGTTTTGGCTTAATTTGCGAATTAGGTAAAAATTAGATGTTTTTTGTGTATTCAGGTATGCATTAAATTCTTTTAATAGTAAAAAATCGAATTATAACTATAGTGAATATTTTATTAATCTTGTCCTTGTTCAGTATCTTGCATAGATGTTTACTATAATTGTTCCAAATTGTGCAGTATGTAGACAACGTTGTGTGAAGTGTGTTTTGGATTTGTGCATTTAACTTTTTTGTGTAACTAGGGCTCTGAGTGACAGGTTTTTTTGCTAAAGAGAAACTATATTTAAATATTCAAATAATTATATATTTCCATGTAAAACTAATGTGAAGAGTAATGTATTTTTTATAATGCAATTTAAAGAGTAAGTTTGTTTTCAAAGTTATCAAGATAAAATTGATCAAATAATTGAAATTTGCCTCTAGTTTCTCTTCATGTTAGGAACTTTATCTGGGAATACTTAAGGAATCATAGATTAATGAAAACAGAAGTTCATTTTATAAATGGTCCTAGAGATAATAAATAGGGGAATATAAATGTTGATGCTGGTGAGAAAATAGTTTAACCAAAGATATGCAGGTTATGTTCAATGAAGTAGTTATTTCAAAGGATTAAAATTAAACAACTGTTTCTTTGGTGGAGTGGTGGGTTAGCAACTTTTTACTTTGTATACCTGTATTGGAAGAGTCAGTGAACAGGACTGAGTTCAGGAGGCAGTATCTATATCATTATTTGACACCTACTGGAAGAGAGAACTTTGGTGCCTCCAATACCATAGCGTATGTTTTAAAGAACGAGAAAACATGGAAGAGTGTATCTGTGTCAGTGAGGTCAGTGCCTTTGGCCTCAGCAGTATTGACTTCTAGAGTTTTTGGTCCAGGATTATATTGTTAAGATGAACAACAGACTTCTCTTTATATAAAAAAGTTAATAGAGTAAAAATGTAAGATGGAAGCTCATTTTCAATAAAGGACTTTTATGTATAGAAAAAAATGTGGAAATATGTGAAAAATCATGTAATTAGGAAATTACACATCAAAATGTCAACGTAAGAAGATTACAGGCTGAGGAAGAGTCTCAACATTTCCTTATACTTCATTGAGACCGTAAATAGTAGGGAAGTAACAGTATATTTAATGTTTCCTTTGTTCTTCTTATACTTGATTGTACAATACATATTTAAAAATTTCTCCCAAAGTATTTTAAATTATTTACCTTGGCTAAGGAGTTGTCTAGGATGAACTATAGTTTGTTGCTGAATCTTTGAAGTATGAACTTTTACTTTTCTCTATGTTTATAATTTATTACATGCATGTTGCTTTTTTCATGCATTTTATTTTCTGGATTTTTAAACTGGACATGTATGTGTACATGTTGAGCCTTCACTAAGTACCAGGCATTGTTCTAGACTTTTAACCTGTATTATCTCATTTGATTTTCAAAGAGCCCTTTTGAGTTAGGTACTATAGTTGTGACTAAATAGCGGATGAGAAAATTAAGGCATAGAGCCTCAATTTTGGGATTACAAATGAATGTTGACTGTAATCAAATGGGGATTACAGATAATCCCCATTCCCATCCCCAGTCCCAGGCTGCCCCTAATCTACTGTCTGTCTTTATAGTTTAGCTTTTTCTGGACATTTCATATAAATGGCATCATACAATATGTTGTCTTTTGTGTCTGACTTTTTTCATTTCCCAAAATGTTTTAGAGGGTCATTCATGTAGCATGTATCAGTATTTTCTTCTTTTTTAAATTGCTGAATAATACTTATAATTAGTTTTTAATGAAGCTGGTGACAGAACACTGGTCTTCTGATGACAAATATGATAAAAACTGTTAGGTTTGAGGCTAGATGTTCCTTTATGCCTCTCACACCTGTTATCCTCGATCACTACCCCAAATCCACGACCACCTGCATATCTGCCTTTGTGAGTGCTCTTATTGCATACTTGAATGCTTTATGCTTCCTCTGTCTTTGACTCTTATTTCCTTTACTGACCATCTTGGCATTCTTTTCATTGTGCTTTGTGAATTTTCATTTTCAGTGTCAACACATTACTCTGTGTTCCCAATCCTTTCATTATGAATTGCTTGCAAGTGACCAAACTGAGATTCATATTCAAGTTGCCCTTTATTCTAACCTACATGAGCAGTAAAGCCAGGAATTGTTGATGATGTACAGGTCATAGTGAAAGTTCTGGTTTAAAATTACTGTACTACATAACCACAGTGTACATCATCAAAATCAGGAAATCAATATTGATACAATACAACCCTCTACTCCACAGGCCTTGTTTGGATTTTACAGATTGTTCCAAAATATTCTCTATAGGTCCAGGATTAAATTCAGGGTCACATACTGTCGTGATTCTAGTTTCCTTCAGTATGGAGCCGTTCCTCAGCCTTTATTTTTTATAACTTGACATTTTGAAGTGTACAAACAAGTTTCTTTGTGGAATGTCCCTCATTTTGAGTTTGTGTGATGTTTCTTCATAATGCTTTTCTTTGTGGGGGCAGGGCAGAAATTCTGTGGACTTCTCAGTGTATCATAACAGAAGCCATGTGATGTCAATTTGAATAAATGTGGTGATTGAAGATATCCAGTTTTTGTTCATGCTTTAGACTAAAAGCTTTTAATAATCTGAAATGGGGGCTCTTATAGAGGGTAAGATGAGTTATCAACAAATAGTTACATTTTTTCACAACCGAGCTTTGAGGCAATTGTAACTGTGAATATTTTATCTGTTATGTTTATCATCTACCCGATCATAGATAAGAGAGTTACTTATTCATACGTTTAACAAATATTACTTAGACCCCTACTATGTGCCTTGCCCTATGCTGGGTGCCAAGGATCCAAACATCAATCAAACAGGTCTCTAGTTGCTAACTTTCATTACTGATATGAGTGAAAGACAATTTCAATAGTGGTAAGTCTGGAATTACAACATAATTCTTAGGCTTTCAAAAGATCATTAAAAAACCTGTATAGATAACACAAGATACTGCTGTTTGGCATTGAAAAATTCCTCAACTTTCTACGTTGAGGCCCATTGCAAGGCATTTCTCATGATTACCTGGAAAGATTGCTTTCCTGTGTTTGCATTATTATGAACAGTCTGTCCTGTGTTGGTTTGACGCACCAGGATGAAGTGTTATATAGACTCAGTTACCCATCTTAATCACAGCACAAAAATGACTTCCTAAGGAAAAGTTGATATCTTCATCAGATGCTTATTTTAAAAAAATTTTTAAAAAGTTAATTGAAGTATAGGTGGTTTATAATATTATGTTAATATACAGCATAGTGATTTAGTATTTTTGCAGATTACATTCCATTATAGGTCATACAAGATAATGGGTATAATTCCCTGTGTTATATAGTACATCCCTGTGGCCTATCTTTTTTTTTTTTGTGTGTGTGGTACGCAGGCCTCTCACTGTTGTGTGGCCTCTCCCGTTGCGGAGCACAGGCTCCGGATGCGCAGGCTCAGCGGCCATGGCTCACGGGCCTAGCTGCTCTGCGGCATGCGGGATCTTCCCGGACCGGGGCACGAACCCGCATCCCCTGCATCAGCAGGCGGACTCTCAACCACTGCGCCGCCAGGGAAGCCCCTATCTATTTTATATATAGCAGTTTGTATTTGTTAATCCTATACCTCTAATTTATCCCTCCCCCCTTCCCTCTCCCCTTTGGTAACCACAAGCTTGTTTTTTATATCTGTGAGTCTGTTTCTCTTTGGATACATATATCTGTATTATTTTTTAGATTCCACATGTGTGATATCATACAGTATTTGTCTTTCTCTGTCTGACTTATTTCACTAAACATAATGTTCTCTAGGTTCATCTGTGTTGCTGCAAATGACAGTATTTCATTCTTTTTAATGGTTGAGTAATATTCCATTGTATATATATACCACTTAAAAAATTCTTTTTTTGGCTGCATTGGGTCTTTATTGCTGCGCATGGTCTTTCTTTAGTTGTGGTGAGTGGGGGCTACTCTTCGTTGCGGTGCGCAGTACTCTTCTAATTATAGTGGCTTCTCTTGTTGTGGAGCATGGGCTCTAGGTGCGTGGGCTCAATAGTTGTGGTGCACGGGCTTAGTTGTTCCATGGCGTGTGGGATCTTCCCGGACCAGGGCTGGAACCCATGGCCCCTGCATTGGCAGGCGGATTCTTAACCGCTGCGCCACCAGGGAAGCCCTATACCACATCTTATTTATCCATTCATCTGTTGATGGACGTTTAGGTTGCTTCTCTGTCTTGGCTGTTGTAAATAGTGCTGCTATGAAGATTGAGGTGCATATACCTCTTCGAATTAGTGTTTTCATTTTCTTCAGATATATGCCCATGATTGGAATTGCTATATCATATGATAGTTCTGTTTTTAGTTTTTTGAGGGAACTCTGTACTGTTTTCCATAGTGGCTGCACCAATTTATATTCCCACCAACAGTGTACAAGGGTTCCCTTTTCTCCACATCTTCTCCAACATTTATTAATTGTAGATGTTTTGGCGATAGCCATTTTGACAGGTGTGAGGTAATTCTCATTGTGGTTTTGATTTGCACATCTCTAATAATTAGTGATGTTGAGCATCTTTTCATGTGCATTATATGTCTTCTTTGGAGAAATATCTATTCATGCCATCTGCCCATTTTCTGATTGGGTTGCTTGCTTTTTTGATATTGAGTTGTATGAGCTATTTATATATTTTGGGTGTCAACCCCTTATCGGTTGCATTTGCAAATATTTTCTCCTATTCAGGAGGTTGTCTTTTCATTTTGTTAATGGTTTCCTTTGCTGTGCAAAAGCTTTTAAGTTTTTTTTTTAAATGTATTTATTTATTTTTTGCCTGCATTGGGTTTTTGTTGCTGCAAACGGGCTTTCTCCAGTTGTGGAGAGTGGGGGCTACTCTTCGTTGTGGTGCACAGGTTTCTCATTGTGGTGGCTTCTCTTGTTGTGGAGCATGGGCTCTAGGCGCGCGGGTTTCAGTAGTTGTGGCACATGGGCTCAGTAGTTGTGGTGCATGGGCTTAGTTACTCTGCAGCGTGTGGGATCTTCCCGGACCAGGGATCGAACCCATGTCCCCTACATTGGCAGGTGGATTCTTAACCACTGAACCACCAGGGAAGTCCCAGCTTTTAAGTTTAATTAGGTCCCATTTGTTTATTTTTGCTTTTTTTTTTTTTTTTTTTTTTGCCTTAGGAGACAGAATCAAGAAAATATTGCTACAATTTTGCCACAGAGTTTCCCACCTGTGTTCTCTTCTAAGAATTTTATGTTTTCAAGTCGTATATTTAGGTCTTTAAACCATTTTGAGTTTATTTTTATATATGGTTTGAGAGAGTGTTCTAATCTCACTGTTTTACATGTGGCTGCTCAGTTTTCCCAGCACCACTTGTTGAAGATACCCTCTTTTCTCCATTGTATATTCTTGCTTCCTTTGTTGTAGATTGATTGGCCATAGGTACATGGGGTTATTTCTGGCTCCCTATTCTGTTCCATTCATCTATTGCATCTGTTTTTGTGCCAATACCATGCTGTTTTGATTACTGTAGCTTTGTAGTATAGTGAAGTCTGGGAAGGTTATACCTCCAGCTCTGTCCTTCTTTCTCAAGACTGTTCTGGCTATTTGGGGTCTTTTGTGTTTCTATACTAATGTTATTTGTTCTAGTTCTGTGAGAATGCCATTGGTCTTTGGATATGGATTGCATTGAATCTGTAGATTGCCTTGGGTGTTATGATCATTTTAATAACATTATCTCTTCCAATCCAAGAACACAGTATATTTTTCCATCTGTTTTTTTTTTCAGAGTAGAGGTCTTTTACCTCCTTTGGTAGGTTTATTCCTAGGTATTTTATTCTTTTCGATGCAGTTGTAAATGGGGTTGTTTCCTTAATTTCTCTTTCTGATAGTTTGTTGTTAGTGTATAGAACTGCAACAGATTTCTATACGTTAATCTTGTATCCTGCAACTTTACTAATTCACAGATGAGCTTCAGTAGTTTTTTGATTGCATCTTTAGAATTTTCTATGTATAGTATCATGTCATCTGCAAACAGTGACGGTTTTACTTCTTCCTTTCCATTTTGGATTCCTTTTATTTCTTTTTATTCTCTGATTGCTGTGGCTAGGACTTCCACTACTATGTTGAATAAAAGTGGTGAGAGTGGGCATCCTTGTCTTGTTCCTCATCTTAGAGGAAATGCTTTCAGCTTTTCACCATTGAGTATGATATTAGCTGTGGGCTTGTCACATATGGCCTTTAATATGTTGAGGTATATTCCTGCTATACCCACGTTGTGGAGAGTGTTTAGCATAAATGAATGTTGAATTTTGTCAAAAGCTTTTTCTGCATCTACTGAGATGATCATATGGTTTTTATTCTTCAGTTTGTTAATGTGGTGCATCACATTGATTTGAGAATATTGAACCATCCTTGCATCCCTGGGATAAATCCCACTTTATCATGGTGTATGATCCTTTTAATGCATTGTTGGATTCAATTTGCTAATATTTTGTTGAGGACTTTTGTGTCTATGTTCATCAGTGATATTGGCCTGTCATTTTCTTTTTTTTGTAATATCTTTGTTTGACTTTGGTATCAGAGTGATACTGATCTCATAGAATGTGTTTAGAAATATTCCTTCCTCTGCAATTTTTTGGAGTAATGTGAGAAGGATAGGTGTTAACTGTTCTCTAAATGTTTGGTAGAATTTACCTGTGAAGCTGTCTAGTTTGGACTTCTGTTTGTTGGGAGTTTTTAAATTACTGATTCAATTTCATTACTGGTAATTGATCTATTCATATTTTCTATTTCTTTCTGGTTCAGTCTTGGGAGATTGTACATTTCTAGGAATTTGTCCATTTCTTCTTGGTTGTCAATTTTATGGGCATATAGTTGTTTGTAGTAATCTCTTATGATCTTTTGTATTTATGTGGTGTCAGTTGTAACTTCTCTTTTTTTTATTTCTGATTTTATTGATTTGGACCTTCTCTCTTTTCTTCTTGATGAGGCTGGCTAAAGTTTTATCAATTTTGTTTATCTTTTCAAAGAACTAGCTCTTAGTTTCATTGAACTTTTCTAATAATGTTTTAGGCTCTATTTCACTTATTTCTCCTCTGATAGTTATGATTTCTTTCCTTCTACTAACTTTGAGTTTTGTTTGTTCTTCTTTTTCTAGTTCTTTTAGGTGTAAATGTAAGTTGTTTGAGATTCTTCTTGTTTCCTGAGGTAGGCTTTATTGCTATAAACCTCCCTCTTAGAACTGCTTGTTTCAGTTATTTTTTTTTGTCCTGACTTTGAGTTTAATCTGTGGAAAATGCCCATACTCAGGGCATTTGTCAAAAACAACCAGTACAATTGTGTAACATCACAAAGCTATGGTACCAGTTGGGGGCAAACAAGAGCTTGGTCAAAACTTAAAAGGCAGATCTGGGGAATGAGGTGTCCACAGGGGTTTTGAAAAACTCTGATATATTCTTGGGGGTCTAAAAGTCTCTACAAATGTGAAAGGCTGTGTGCATGCCTGGGAAAGACTCAAGAGGGCCCCAGTCTCTCACCTCTGGCTGATTAGAGACCCTGTGCAAGCAGGAAGTGACAGCTAAGACAGAGATGTAAACTGCCTGTGTGTCAAGGGCATGTACCAACATACCTACACACAGAGCTTCTCAGCAAAGGCTGGAACGCTTATTGGTTCAAGGCATTTAAGGACATATATGACCCATCTTTAGCTGACCACTAAGCTAATCAATCAGAGAACTCAGTGGCTACACAACTATAGAGAATACGGAATTTATAAAATTAGTCCAGGAAGGCCACTAAACTAACAAAGAGTTGCAGCAATAACAATAAAAGAGCAATAACAACAGACCATTGGGGGTGGGGGAAATCTGATTTCCAGAGTCGTCACAGTATATATCTAAAATGTCCAGTTTTCAAATTGGGAGGTTAATATAAATGGGCTGAATTTTGTTCCCCCAATATCCATATGTTAAAACCCTACCCCTGAATGTGACTTTGTTTGGAGATAGGGCTGTTAAGGAGGTAATTAAGGCTAAATAAGGTCATAACAGTGTAGCCCTAATCCAATAAGATGGATGTTGTTATCAAAAGCAGAAGAGACACCTGGAATGTGTTCTCACAAAGGAAAAGGTCATGGGAGGACAGAGAAAGCAGGTGTCTGCGAGCCAGGGAGAGTGATCTCACCAGAAGCCAGTCCTGCCAGCACCTTCATTCTTGCCTCTCCAGCCTCCAGATGTATGAGAAAATAAACTTCTATGGCTTAAGTAAAAAGAAAAAATGTTCAGTTTTCAGTAAAATTTTTTAAAATATTTTTTAAAAAGAGGAAAGTATGACCCATACCCAGGAAAAAAAAAGTGTATAGAAACTGTCCCTGAGGGGACCCAAATGTTGCACTTACTGGAGACTTTAAGTCAGTCATTATATACAATATAGATATGCAATCTATAATATAAGTATAGAAATTAGTATTTATAAATATAAAGAACCAAAGGAAACCATGTCTAAAGAATTAAAGTATGAAAACAATGTTTTACCAGATAGGCAATATTAATAAAGAGAAATTGGAAAAAAGAACCAAAGAGAAATTCTAGAGTTGAAAAGTTTTTCACACATTTCTCTTTAAAAGCTTATTGATCTTGTCCTCCTTAGTAGGTTATGTAGGCTCCTTAAGCATGTAGTAGTTATCATATCAATTACATTTTTGTGTCTTTCAATGTGTCTAGTGTAATACCTAGTTTTCCTGTTTAGCACACAGCATACATAATTTGTGAATGTATATTTATTGTGTGCCTGTCTTCCTCACTAGCTTGGAGACTTCAAGAGAATTGAGTCTTGTCTACTTTATTCAGCAATATCTATCCAGCATCTGACTTAATATCTGGCTGATAGTAACTTTTTAAAAATATATGTTGAATGAATAAATTATGAACAAATTAATGAATGAAAGGAACAATCATTTGATGAGCATCTGCTCTATATCATGCGCTGTACTATATTTATATATATTATCTTAATTAGTCTAGGATACCTATCATTATCCCTATAATCCAGTCACTAATTTCCTTATCTTGGAGGTAGGAAAGACCATTAGAAAAATTGGTTTGGTTAGCAGACTACGCAGGTTAACAATCAGATGATCTCTAGGCCAGGAAATTCTGGGCCTCCCTGGTTCACCCTACTGAGTATGGTTGGTCAAGTGATTGGTTTCTTCCTGTCTTATACAAATGAGTATTCACAGAGCTCCAAAAGTTTATTTGAGTCTTTACATAAAATTCACCATGAGAGAACTTACGTGGAGATTGTAGGGGAACAACTCCACATGGCACCCTAGCAACCTTACACGTATCTACATAGGTCATGCAGGCAAAGACCTGAGCCACAGCTAATCTGAGTCTTGGCCGAACACTTTATTATTCTCCCAGAACACGAGTGGAAGGAAGGTCTGTGATGAGCTGGCCCAAGGCCATCACTCTTGAGTTTTTCATTGCCTCGGGGTACTAACGATGTATAAAGTTTTCTGCCTTGCCACTTCAGAATAGAGCTGCAGACTCCAAAACCACTCAGCTGCAGTTTATTTTATCATCTATCTATCTATTTATCTATCTATCTACAGCCGCCCCGTGTGGCATGCGGGATCTTAGTTCCCCGACCAGGGAATGAATCTGTGCCCCCTGCAGTGGAGGCGCAGAGTCTTAACCACTGGACCACCAGGAAATTCCCTCAGCTGCAGTTCAGAATTGGGTCCGCACCAATGGAATGTCTCACAGCTTGTGTCACAATCTTCTGGCCTCTATTTTTGTAGTGGGTCATCCTTTCTGTTGTGTGGAACAAGCATGACAAGGAGCTGGAGTCTTGGCTACTCTTTTGCTTCCAGCGTAAACAATGAACTGTCTAACTCTAAAAAGAGCGAATGTGTCTTTACCAGTTGAATCTGGTAGCCAGCGTTGGCCTTTCTTGCTGCTGTGTCCTTTACAGGGCCCTGATCCCAGAGTGGGAGTCCTCTCAACCCAAATGTGTGACATGCTTCTCCCTCACCTGGCCATGCCTCCCTTCCTCTGCAGGACTCAGCCCATATGCTTTGAAGTCCAGATCTTGGTTATTTCTCGTAGATACCTTTTAATTTTTGAAACTTTGGTGTGGTGTATGAATCTTTTTTGTTTTTATTTCCAGTTTTGGAAGTTGAAGTAGAAGATCCTGAGGATGGAGAGGGGAAAATTCACTGAGGGGTGTGCACTTGGAGTGGCAGCATGCTTTTTTCTTTCTTTATGATTGGCCTTGGAAAAAATTATACATATATAAAAATATATGTAAATTATATATTAAAATTCAAACATTGGGTTTCTGGAAGAGTTAACCTCTTGTCAATTGCCATGCAGTTTTTGACTTGTTATTATGCAGAAGAGGGTTTTTTTCTCCCTTCCTTGAATTTCATTACAAAGTCCTTTCTGATGACTTGCTATTGCAGGATCCTGTGAGTATGTTTGTGCGTGCATGTGTATGTGTTCGCATGTGTGTTTTTTCTTAACTATCTGGAAGTCATGTGACGAATTTACGTATTGATGTTCATGTCAGAGATGTTGAGTGACTTTTCTTTACCAAAAACAAAAATGAAAGCACAATTTTAATAAGTTTAAGGTAGCAGATAAAATAAATTTCCCTGTTTGTTGTAGAGAACTTTGAAGCTATGGACAAGCAAACTGAGAAAATTAAAATTATCCATAATCTCATCATCCAGAAATAACACAGTTTTGGTATTTTGGTTTATATTCTTCCAGATTCATTTTAATGGGATGACCCTGTAAATAGTGTATGGAGTATTGCTTTGTGACTAGTTTTCCCTCCATTAAACACATTGTGATCATCTTTCCTTGCCATATTTTTGACTAACATACTTTTTAACGGCCGTGCAGTATCCCATTGCATGGATGGCCAAATGTTTATTTAAATAATTCTAGATTGTCATATACTAGATGGTTTTCAGTTTATTTTTTCCAAGTATAAAAACTCTGCAACTACTATTCCTGTGGATAAAGCTTTTTGAATATTCATGATTATTTTCTTGGGATAAATTCCTAGAAGTAAAATTGTTGCAACACAGCCTATGTGCATTTTCAAGTGCTTTTTCGAATGTAGACTAAACTGGTTTTATAATTAGTTGCTCTACCAAAAAAGTGCAGCAGAGATTTAACATATGGCTCTTTCTTAAATTGGTCCATAATAAAAAGCTGAGGCTAGTTTTTGTGCTGTCATATTGTGAAAGGAAATTCCATTGAGGAAAAAAAGCGATATAATACAGATAGGCATACTTCTGGTAGTGTGTCTTTCGTATTGTTTCTCTGTCCCCATAGAATGTAAGCTCCATGAAGAGAGGGACTTTTTTCTGGTTTGTTTAACACTGTATTTCCAATGCCTGTATCTAGCACGGAGTAGGTACTCAATACATAATTTTTGAATAAATAAATTAATGACTCTGGGCTTTTTATAGGTGCTGTAGCTAACAATACATATTGAAGTCATTAACAAATGCTTGAATTGCATGGTGTTAAGTAGAGGCCCATTGGTAGGGTAGTGGTGAGGCAGGAAATGTAAGTTAATTTAGCTTTATTGATTGATAAGACAAATTTAATTATTGCATGTGTTCCAGGAAGAAACACTGGGATAGAGTTAGAAGTGCAACTAGAGACTTGTTGTGAAACATGCTTGTCAAGTAAAAATGCCTGTGAAATATAAAGAGGGAGGGAGTAAGAGTAGGCAGAGAAAGTCTTCAAATGTAGTGTATGTCTGACACTTAGGAAATGTAGTGTATATCTGACACCTAGGAAAGGAGCGGGAGAAAGAAAGAGGGTTGGGTGGGAAGAGCCACTGTGGTACAGCCTGATAAAGTCTTGACCAGTCCAAAATGGAGCTCCAAGGTAAAGATGACCCATAGAAGAGTTCCACATTGGGTAGCAATGGCTCAGTCATTGGCTGGGGGCTGTCCAGGGGGCTTATGGGCTCGGCTCAAACACTTAGTGGATTCTGAAGATGCTGCAGCTAGAGGCTGTCAGTTAACTGCATTCCTGGTTGCTGACCAGTGAGTTCCTCTTAAAGGGAGATCCGAGAGATGCATCTCCATGGTTACCATAGTCCTCGCCTTGAGCTGTGCAAATCCTCTTCTCCAATCACATTTGGAGGAGAGTATTGCCTTTAAACTTACACTTTAACAAACCATGTCACTGCTCTTTCAGACTGGTTGCTCTTTGCATGGTATTGTGTGTAATATGACCAGTGAATCCCATGGTCATAAGCTCATTACTGTACCTCCTTTGCTGTGAGGTAGGTTGGATGCTAAGCTGTATGTGATTTAAAAAAAAAATAAATTTATTTATTTTTATTTTATTTATTTTTGGCTGTGTTGGGTCTTCGTTGCTGTGCGGGCTTTCTCTAGTTGCGGCGAGCGGGGGCTACTCTTTGTGGCGGTGCGCGGGCTTCTCATTGCGGTGGCTTCTCTTGTTGTGGAGCGTGGGCTCTAGGCGCGTGGGCTTCAGTAGTTGCAGTGCATGGGCTCAGTAGTTGTGGCTTGTGGGCTCTAGAGCACAAGCTCATTAGTTGTGGCGCACAGGCTTAGTTGCTCCACGGCATGTGGGATCTTCCCGGACCAGGGATTGAATTCGTGTCCTCTGCATTGGCAGGCGGATTCTTAACCACTGTGCCACCAGGGAAGTCCCTGTATGTGATTTTATGGTTGCAGACTAGTCACTCTAAGCCCCCAGGTCATGGATGTTGGCAGGAAAGGTGGAGGCAGAAAAGATATACCCTTTACTTGAAATAAGTATTCTTGAGAGAAGAATCACTGGCTTTTCCAGGACATAAGGGGTCCAAAGTAGTCAACTTGCCACCAGGTGGCTAGTTGGTTTCCTCAAGAAATAGTGCCAAATCATGGGTTCAACATTGGTCTCTGTTGTTGGTGGGTTAGACATTCAGAGATAGCAGTACCTCGATGGACCTCGGTAAGTAAAAGTCCATGCTGTTGGGCCTCCATCTCTGACATGGTGATTACTCTATTTGTATGTCCATCTTTCTAGTTCTCAAGTGATTGTTGATGAAGACTGGCTAATGTCAACTGGCTGAACCATTTTATCTACTCGGTTGTTTATTGCTTCCATTGTGGTGGATGCTTTCTGGCGGAGGTTAGCATTTGATATAAAAATTCTTATACTTTGGACCCATTCCCATCTGCCCATCCACTTGCCTCTACTCCAGACCTCTTTTCTCCAGTCACTCAGAATTTTCCTCCTAACCCCTTGACCAGCCTATCAGGCCATTCTTTACTGTCCATGATTTTGTGTATATTTTCACCTTGGACCATTTCTCCTTCCACACAAGTGAATGATCAGGTGTGCCAGGTGAGGCTCCTGCCATTGTAAAGATTTTCTCTCACCACTGTCTTTCAGAGTCAACCCTGAATGGGACTGTAATGAAGCCTCCATCTATTTTCAGCTTTCCTGCACATTCAGAGCCAATCCACTTGTGAACCAAGCTCAGGTTTCTTCCTCTTGGTTCAGCTGTTCATGTGGGACCCTCCATATGACCATGAGGTGTAAGCTAAAGGAGGAACATTGGTGCAACCAAGGAAGGCAAATAGGAGTCTGAACTACTTCCCCATGCAACTTACACATGCTCTCTTGTCTTGCATGAGCTTGATCCCAGGCGTATCTTTTCCATCTTATAAGGGACTTCTGCTGGGCGGTTATGTGCCTGGTCTCTACTATTTCAGGGACCCATTATCACCATTGCTATTTCTGAGCCACTCTCTGTGACTGCCTCTCTGACGATCAGCCTTAATCTGCAGAGGAGGACCGCACTGAATTTCTTAGTGACATTGGTGCCCCTCTCCCCACTGCATTTCTAATGGCCTTTGTGAATGGTGTGTCCTCTAGGTTTTCCTGTGGAATATTATTCTCTGATTGATCTTCCGGTCCCACATATATCTTTGCATCCCAACCTGTCCAATTCCCTGAGGCTTTAAATGATTTTTTCCACTGCCTGCCAGGGCAACTCATGCATTTCAAATTCACTTAGCGTGGGTCAGTGCTTTCTTCAGGTTTTTAAAGCCACCCTACCAGTGAGTTTCTCTCATCCCTTTGGGTCCTTGCCAGGGTGTTAAATCATGTATTCTGATATAGTGTCCCTAAGTCAGTAAACTCTTGCTTGTACAGGAGTTGATCAAACACACTCAAAAATCCAGTCCTTTGGCTTCTACTAGTATATCCTAGCTAATCCTTGCAGGTCCTTTAGGGTATGACCTCTTCTTCCCTTATTATTTCCAACATGTGTCCAGTTGTACTAGGTTGGGATTTCACCCTAGTTATTGATCAGCCAAGTGAGGAGATGGGGACAGATTCTGAGGTGGGGCGCTGGTTGGCTGGCAGGGGAGAGGTCTCTGCAGTGTCTTTCTCATAGGGGAAGTGCTAACTCAGAATAGAGCCTCATGCAGGAAATGCTAAGTCTTCATAGGGAGGGGTGGGTAGCCTCTGCAGTCTCTGAGGGTTCAGGGTAGTCAACAGAGCCAAAGTCTTTTGGGAAATCCATTCTTATGCCATATTTTAGTGTCCTGTATTTTCTAGCCAGAGCCCTGGTCTTAGCACAACAGACTTGCCTTGGCTGTGTGTTCAATAGTCTTTGAAATTTGGCTATGCTGAATTTGCTCCACAGCTGTGTCTGTTCTTTAACTGCAGGAGATAACATCTCTTTATAAGCTGTCAAAGATGTCCTCTGACTCATACACTTAGTTTTTAAGTGTTAATTGCCTTCGGTTTCTCATTAGCCCTTTGTATCCCTTAATAACCGGCCAATTCCATTGTCCTTGTATGCGTTGTTCACTCTCAAATGCCTGAATGATTGCACTGGCCAGAGAAGTCTGCTCCATCAGAACACTCTCCTGTGTCAGCCCTGGTAAAAGTTTAGTGAATAAGCTGTCACTGTGCTGGGGACTACCCATGCCACTGGGGCATGGGGGTCCTCATGTGCAGCTGGGCAATGAGTAACCTAGTCCTGAAAGTCCATTTTGCTATCTGCTGTCATGGATGGACCACTCTGAGGATCAACTGACTGAGTTTGGATCCTCCGGGAAGAAGATGTCAAGTCCAAGTTGGCAATGAAAGAGATTCATGAGAGTGACTCTGTGAATTATAAAGGGAGAGGCAACAGGAACAGGCAGGTAAAAAGAGGGAGAAGAGAGATGAATTAAATAGGAAGAGCTAAATCTCAGCTCAATGGAAGGCTCTGGCATAAGGACTGCTGGTAGAGGGGTCCCATGTTGGGAGATGACCAGCCCCTTGCATACATGCCATGATCAGTCATTGGCCTGGGGCTGCCAGGCAGAGTGTGGCAGATCCTGAAGATGTTGTAGCTGGAGGCTGTCCGCTAACTTCATTCCTTTTGCTGATTGGCAGATCCAAGTGGCACACCTCTACGGCTACCATACTACATCAGTTATTTATATATAAGCTAAGGCGTGGTAGGTTGATAATGACTTGCAATGATATGTCCACCTCCTAATCCCAGGGACTTGTGAATATTTCCTGATTTGGAAAAAAAGAGTCTTTGCAGATATGGTTAAGGATCTTGAGATGAGATTATCCAGGTGGATCCTAAATGCCGTCACAAGTGTCCTTATTAGAGAGAGGAATATCACACGCACACACACACACACACAGAGGAAGGTGATGTGAAGACAGGCAGAGATTAATGTGGCCAAGGAATGCCAGCAGCCATCAAAGATGGAAGAGACAAGGAAAGAATTCTCCCCCAGAGCTCCCAGAGGGACTACAACCCTACAGACACCTTGATTTCAGACTTTGGGCCCCTAGAATTGTGAGAGAATAAGTTTCTGATGTTTTAAGCCACAAGTTTGTGGTTGTCTGTTACAGCAGCCTCAGGAAACTAATGCACCAGGTTTATAATTTCTTTTTTAATGTAATTTTTTTTTTTTTGTGGTACGTGGGCCTCTCAGTGCTGTAGCCTCTCCCGTTGCAGAGTACAAGCTCCGGACGCGCAGGCTCAGCGGCCATGGCTTACGGGCCCAGCCGCTCCGCGGCATGTGGGATCCTCCCAGACCGGGGCACGAACCTGTGTCCCCTGCATCGGCAGGCGGACTCTCAACCACTGCGCCACCAGGGAAGCCCTTTAATGTAATTTTTTATTGAGATATAATTCACATACCATAAAACTTCCCCTTTAAAAATGTATAATTGACTGATTTATAGTATAGTCACAAAGTTGTACAACTTTTACCACTATCTAATTTCAGAACATTTTCATCACCCCTGAAAGAAACCCATACCTGTTAGCAGCAACTCCCCAGTTCCCTTAACCCTAGTCCTTAGCAATCACTCATCTACTTTATGTCTCTTAATAGATTTGCCTGCTCTGAACCCTTCATATAAATGGAGTCTTACAACGTGTGGCCTTTAGATCTGGCTTCTTTCGCTTAGCATGTTTTCAAGGTTCATCCTTGTTGTAGCAAGCATCAGTACTTCATTTCCTTTTATGGCCAAATAACATTCCACTGTATGGATATACCACATTTTGCCTATCCATTCACCAGTGATGGGCATTTGGGTACAAATTCTTGAAACCAAATTTCTATACGAGAAAATTTTCTATTAGAAACTTACACTACCTGATGTCAGTTTGAATCATCCTTCCTCTCAGTATTTTGAATAAATTTGAAATATATATTGAGGATAATATTTGAAATAAATATTGAGGCTACTCAGACAATTCCAAGTCCAAGTATCCTCGATATTTCTACAGATCCTTAAGTAGGGGGTGTGAAGAAGGCTTGAATTTTCAGTCATCTGCCTCCTATATTCTACATTGGCTGAATTTTTGTTCTTTGTTCTAAATATTGAAGCTGATTCTTTATCTCTGCATTGATGTGATGCCGCACTTGAAACTTAACTTCTTTCCTTTTCCTCTATATCAATTCTGACTTTAGTTGCAAATGACAAAATAACTGAACTCAAAGGCCTGGGTTCTACATTTTGTAACATTAAAATCCATTGGTCTATTTTGCATCTTGAATGAATCTTTCACCCATGCTTGATTTTGTAACATCCCAGGCATTGGTCATTTGGAAAATGCCGCTTCACTGAGATATGCAGATATTTCAAATGGTGACATGGTTCATTATATAATATCAAAAAATTATTGATGTTACTATCAATTTCATCAGAAAGATCTTTAAGTATTGGTAAACTGTTAAGTTCACAGTGTTGGATACAGTTTTCTAAAATCCTAATTTTCACTTGAAAGCTTTCATTTTATTATTGGCAACAATATTGTCAGCTGTTTTCCTTGAAGTTAAAGGTTCATTTTGTTTATTTTCAGTAAAATGTCTGCCAAATATCCAAATCTGAATAAGCATACCTTGTCCACTTGTTGTTTTTTCAAATAAAATGGGGTTACAGGAAAAAGTCCAGTTCGCAAATCAACTACACAAATGCTCTTCCTGGAGACTACTTTACTTTAGTACACAGTAGTTGTCTTTTATTTAATTTAATTTTTTTTTATTGAGGTATAGTTGATTGACAATATTACAGAGTTTTAGGTGTAATACACAGGAGTTCTTTGTGTACTTATCATTTCATCTTACAGAATATTTAAAAGACGTGTACCTAACCGCCCGATATAATAAAATTAATATTTTTTACTGATTCATCTAGGGCATTCTTAAATGAAACTGTTTTTTTCTTTTTTCTCAATAAGTACATTTTGGTAAAGAATATAATGACCACTAGCACAGCTCGGAGCCACGATCTTGATATGTACTTAGGTGCCAGCACTTTCAGTCACTATTGTTTTGTGCTATCAACAGAAATGTTAACACGGTGGGCAAAATCCTCAAATGATGTCTTAGTAATATTATAAAATTAAATTTTTATCTCATGACCCCCTGAAAGGGTGTCCCAGATCTCCAATGGTCCTTGGGTCATGCTGTGAGAACTGCTGCCTTAGAGCATCTTTTTCTGAATGCAATACTGCTAGAAGCTTTAAACCCCCCATCATCTCAGCTTAAGGAGCCTTGATAATGGAGGTAGGGGGCTGCAAACTTCACAATTTTGCGATGAAGTTAGGTGTGAGACAAAGAAGGTTTGACTTGTTTAGTCTACCAATTATCTGTTTATCATCTGGCTTGTTTGCTTATTTATTTATATCACTTGATTCACATGGTTTACATTATAAGCTACAGCAGTGAATTTTAAATCAATAAAATTTTATAACTATTTTAATGGTATGATATAGATTGATGAGATACAATAATCTTTCAGCTTGACAAATGAAGCTGTTCAGCTTCTACAGAGCTCTAAGTGGTCCAAAGATAAAAGTCACTTATAAGAGCCAAGAACAGGGGCAGAAATCAATTCTAGTATCTCATGTTGGCAAAATGCATTTTCATGTTCCAAAATTAATTACACCAGAATCTAAGAGGATGGCGTTTTCAATATGAATTTTGTTTCTATGAATTGTTGTTCAAAATGAATAACATTTATTGATTAGTAACTTCACAGAACACAGAAGTTTCTATATTTTTTTAAACATATGTTCAATTCAGGCTAGTTTCAGGTTAAGCATCAATAAGGTCAAAAAGCTGTTATGTGGGTGGGGAGTTGTACTATAAAATGTTTGTTATGGTCATGAAGCTACACAAAAGGGGAATTTTGGTGTGTCTTGCAGTGCTCTGAAAGGGCTTGCTTTATTCTAGTAGTAGCCAGTTAGAAGAAACTAGAATTCTACAGATATTACTACTTTCAGGGAACCAAGATGTGATATGTAGTTGCCTTAAGAGAGAAATTGGAAGGTTTGACCAAATATGTGCCAAGGTTTCTTCTAGATAAAGTGCTTAAAATCTCCTTGTCAGGGAATTTATTTGAAACAGTAATCCTCAGAGTGGTGATACAGTTCATTCGTTAAGACAACACTTATTATTATTTTTTTTAAATTGAGGGCCTACTATATTCCGGGTACAGTGTACTTGATCTGATAGAAAATTATGAATATATGTCAAATCTCAGTGTTGCAATTAACCAAATGTTTGCCAATAGTTCAGTAATATAGTGATATGATACAGGAAAGTGGAAACATGGTACAAGGTTGAATGCCCACACAGTCTTCCACTCCCTATTTATCTATTTTCACTCTCAGTATCCTGCACTTAATCCTCTTTTAGTCTTTCACCCTCTGAGTGGGTCCCAGGCATTACACATCTCCTTCCTTCCCACTTCATTAATTTATCCAACAAATAGTTATTAGTCATTGCTTGTGTGTCAGGTTCTCTGCTAAGCACTAAGGATGCAACCATGAACAAGGCACATGGGTCCATTTGGTACTTACAGTCTAGTTGAGGAGACAAAAATTAGACAAATAGTTGCATAACTAAAAAGTACAGTTGTGATAAGTCTTACAAAGGAAAAACAGAGAGGGCCATGAATGTGTACAGCAGGAGATCTGACCTAGTTTTGTGGGTTGGGACTTATATTCTGTCTTGTGTATAGTCAGGCGCCAGAGTCACCAAGATGATGACCAACTGTGCAAATCCAAGGACCAGGGGATATATGGAGCCACGTAATTGTGACCAGGTTTTCCTGGGACTGAGAGCCTTTCTGGTACATGAGTCTGTTAGTGCAAACCCAGGTAAACCCTGATCACCCTCAGCTACCCCCATTCCAGTATATTTTCTATCAGTGGAAAGCCAAAGTCTTCTTTGGAATTGATGGACCTTAAAGATAGTGCCTGGTAGTGATACAGAATTTCCCCTCCTTGCCATTTAAAGGGGGTGGGATGCAAAGGGATAGATTGGAAAATGTATGAACTTGGTCACAGCAGGTGAGTTCCGAGATCAGGTCTCTGCCAGTGCTGAACATTGTTCATTGTGGCACTGGAAATTTCCAGTGGTTCCAAGCTCAGTAAATCTTCTTCAATTACAGACGGAGGTGTGATTAAGTGATTTTACTATGGTTACAGAGCTAGTTGAGAAAATTGGTGATGCAAGTCTGGTTTCCATGGAAACAGACTCTGAGATGACTATGCTGTTGCCAATGATTTATTAGAGCTTGCTCTTGGGAGTGAGGAAAGCAGGACTGGGGAGAGAGAGAGGTTGAATTGTGGTGCAGCTGTTATCATAGGCAAGCTTTAGCCAGGAAACTCTAAAGCGGGGATAAGACCTTCAGAGATGTGTGGATTGAGGCAAGAGGTCTGGATCCATGTGTCATTGTATGTAGGTTGACCCTGGGAGGAAGCATAACCTTTGGACTAAGGGTATTTTCTTTCATTCAGCTGAGGCAGTGAGTACTTAGCTCTGAACACGGGACCTGGGTGGCACATAGTCTAGACACCAGGTCTTTGGTTTCAGTTCAATATTTCCATGATACCATGTGTCACCACTTATCAAGAATTGCCTGTAGACATCTTTTGGCTGTTGACTTAGCATGTAATCAAAAAAAATTTCCTGGCTTCAGAAAGATGCTTATCAATACGTAAAATCATAAAGTTGTTAATAATGAATGAATCTGTAGATGCAAATGGGATATAATTACTGTGTCATGCTTTCACTGAAAAGACACTGATTATTTCAGGTGGAAGCTGACTTTTAAAATATAAACTGTGATGTACCCATGAGCAAATAATCAAACATTTTTATAATGCCAGCATCTACTAAGACAAATGTCATGTGAGATGACATTTTCCTGCTAGCTTAGAAAGTATTCTGTGGACATCTAAGAAATTTCAACGCAAAGTTAACAGAAGGAATTAGGAAAATGTGTCTAAAAACTTAATTTTAAAAGATTCACATGAATTCTTTTTATTAAGTAATAAGTGTCTAAGTCAAGTTTTCAGACTTCAATTTTTTGCTATACATCAATATAGCATTATGTAAAAAATACATAAATATCACCATGTTTTATTATATAAAATTAGTCCTTTTAGTGTTGAGTCAATTACAAATAAAAGATAGATAATTGCTTTTTTGCCTCTAAATCTGATATGGTGAAATTTCAGAATAGCAGCCTTTAAACATGGCTACATATTAGAATCACCAGGGGAACATAAAAAAAATGCTCAGGCCCCACCCCAGACAACATGAACTAGAATCTTGATGTGTGCCTTATATATAGCTTATATTTTGACCAAGCTCTGAAAGTAATTCCTATGTAGTTAACGAGGCATGGTCCAGAAGTACTGACTGAGAGTACAGCTTCAGTTGTGGGCTGTGTTTTGCTGTAGCTGACTTTTTTTTTATATTATGGTAAAATACATATCACATAAAATTTACCACTTAAGCCAATGTTAAGTGTACAGTTCAGAAGCATTAAGTACATTCACATGGTTTTGCAGACACCACCATCCATCTGCAGAAATTTTTCATCTTCCCCAAGTGAAACATTGTACCCATTAAACAATAACTCTCATTCTCTCCTATCCCCAACCCCTGGCAACCACAATTCTACTTCCTGTCTCTGTGAATTTGACTATTTTAGGAACCTCGTACAACTGGAATCATACAGTATTTGTCCTTTTGTGACTGGCGTATTTCACTCAGCATAATGTCTTCAAGGTTCATCCATCTTGTAGCATGTGTCAGAATTTTCTTTCTTTTTAAGGCTAAGTAATATTCTATTGAATGTATATACCACAATGTAGATGGATACTTGGGTTGCTTCTACCTTTTGGCTATTGTGAATAATGCTGCTTAAAGATGGTATACAGGACTTCCCTGGTGGCTCAGTGGTTAAGAATCTGCCTGCCAATGCAGGAGACATGGGTTTGATCCCTGCTCCAGGAAGATCCCACATGCCGAGGAGCAACTAAGCCCATGTGCCACAACTACTGAGCCTGAACTCCAGAGCCCGCGAGCCACAACTACTGAGCCCACGTGCCACACTACTGAAGCCTGCGTGCCTAGAGCCCACGCTCCACAACAAGAGAAGCCACCACAGTGAGAAGCCCATGCACCGCAACGAAGAGTAGCCCCTGCTCGCTGCAACTAGAGAAAGCCCGTGCAGCAGCAAAGACCCAGTGCAGCCAAAAAAGAAAAAGAATGGTTGACAAATATCTGTTTGAGTCCTTGCTTTCAGTTCTTTTGGGTATATACCCAGAAGTGGAATTGCTGGATCATATGCTAATTCTATTTTTAATTTTTTGAGGGATCTCCATAACATTTCCCTCAGCAGTTGCATCATTTTACCCAGCAATGAGTGAAGTTTTCCACATTCTCACTTGTTATTTTCTGATTTTTTGATGATAGCCATCCTAATGGGTATAAAGTCGTATCTCATTGTGGTTTTTGTTTTTGGCCACACCACGTGGCTTGTGGGATCTTACTTCCTTGACCAGGGATTGAACCCAGGCCATGGCAGTGAAAGCGCTGAGTCCTAACCACTGCAACCACTGGACCGCCAGCGAACTACTTCATCGTGGTTTGTTTTGTTTTTTTTTTTTGAGGTACGTGGGCCCCTCACTGTTGTGGCCTCTCCCGTTGCGGAGCACAGGCTCCAGACACGCAGGCTCAGCAGCCATGGCTCACGGGCCCAGCTGCTCCGCGGCATGTGGGATCTTCCGGACCGGGGCACGAACCCGTGTCCCCTGCATCGGCAGGCGGACTCTCAACCACTGCGCCACCAGGGAAGCCCTTCATCGTGGTTTTGATTTACATTTCCCTACATGATTTCTATATGAATTGTGATGTAGAGCATCTTTTCAAGGGCTTATTGGTCATTTGTATATTTTTCTTGGACAAATATCTATTCAAGTCCATTGCCCATGGTTTTCCCTAGCTTTATTGAAGTATGACTGACATATTAAAAATGTATATACAACACGATATTTTGAAACATGTATACATTGTGAAATGATTACCACAATCAAGCGAATTAACATATCCATCACTTCACATAGTTCTCATTTTTTTGTGTGTGTGTGGTGAGAACACTTGAGTTTTACTCTCGTGTAAACTCAAGTACAGATTTCAAGTACAGATCTTCCTCGACTTACAATGGGCTTAAGTCTGGATTGTAAGTTGAATGTCAGTCTATGCAGTATATATAGCATATGTCAGTATCTCCCAAAGAGCCACATATTTAACCATGTGCATACTCTCTTGGGTTAGTCACTTGTCAGAATCCACGGGCCTAGTCGCAGAACTAGCCCAGGCGATTTTGGAAAACCCCAGTCACGATAAAAAAAAAAAGGATTTCTAGGCAGGAGTGTAACAAGATGGTTTGGCAGTCAGGACTAGGCATAAGTACAAATATTTGCATTTTCCCAGAGACCTTCCAGAGAATGATGTAAATTAATGGAAGGGTTATAATAGTGAGGATCTCAGGTCCTATGTCAAGCTGGAAGTGCAAAAAATTTAGGGGCAAATGGACCGTTCTGTATCTCTCAAATCACACCATAGAGGTAGGTGGCTGCTAGTTTTGACTTTATGAACAGTTGGTTCCAAATCTGAACATGCAGTGTCTTACTGGGAGTTAGACTACTTCTTCCTTTATGAGGTACTTTGAATGGAGCCTGTGTTGAAGGGTTCATTGTGCTGAAGTGAAGCCAGTGAACTGGCAGGTGAATAGAATTCTGCTTCACATCCAAGACCCATTTTCTCTGACTAATCTCCCCACTCTCCCCTTTCTCTCCACCTCCTTTCCCCCTCGCTCTCAGGTCTGCTGGAACTATTTCCAGAATTCATTGTTCAGGCCAACTTGTTTTGACGTAACTGGCAGGTTGACTCATGTGAATAGTTAAACTAATCATGGGTTAAAAGCCTGTCATTATGGTACCGCACTGGAGCTATCATAACTCCAACGTTGCATTTTGCACTAATTTTCCTCCCCTGTCCTCAGCTTAACGTCTCATTTTCAGTTTAAATGAGAAAGCCCTGAAACTGTCTTCTCTGTCTTACTCAGTATTCTGGTTTAATTCACTGTCTTCATTGCTGAGCTATTTGGAGTTGGAATATTATTCCCTCCATTTTAGAAGAGATAGCAAGTGGCTAGACTATGATTCAGAATTGAATAAGATAGTTTCTGCAGGGTGTACCTATTGTACAGGAAACACCATTATCGTAAAAATCTTTTGGGCATATAAACTGTTCTGATCCTGCTTGCGTCACAGGTCTTCAGAGCTCAAAGGAGATCGGTTTTGATTTAGTTGAGACCAAACTATTTTAGAACACAGTAATTTGGTCACATTGAAGAGCTTTTTAGTAGTTATTTAGTAGCTGTCCCCTTCTATGGAAATAAAATAAACTGAAAATCTGATGGATATATAAGATGAGATATATAAGATGGATATATAAGTGGGACTTACGTTTATTCATCTTTGAATGCCTAGTAGGTAAGTATTCACTAAATATATAGCTGCTTTAAAGGTGCTTCCCTTATTTATCTCCCTTCATTTATCAGTCACCTACATATAAGGTGTGATTTAAGAGTTACTGAAAGGTCCATTTGATCCCCAATTTTTGCCATGCCAGTTTGACATGGTCCTGAAAACCCTCATTGTGATAACCATCCCATTAAATCGTAGTTCTCTGGAAGGTTTATGAGAATATGCAAATATTAGTATTTTCTCTTGATACTTTCTGCCATTTATCGCCCTAGTAAAATTGCTCACCTTCCTTCCTCCCACCCTCCCTCCCTCCCTTCCTTCCTTCCTTCCTTCCTTTTGCTGACATGGGTCTTAGTTGAGGCACACGGGATCTTCGTTGCCACGTGCGGGATCTTTAGTTGTGACATGCGGGCTCTTAATTGCAGCATGTGGGATCTAGTTCCCTGACCAGGGGTGGAACCTGGGCCCCCTGCATTGGGAGCGCAGAGTGTTAACTGCTGGACCACCAGGGCAGTCCCTGACCACTATTCTTTCTGCTCTCACTTTACCCATTCAAACCTTTCATATCTCCTTCCAAAGAACTTCTATAGCATATTGTCTGTCTAACCAGATGGTGGTTGTCTCTGTGTCTGGTATGATCCCCATCAACCTTGAAGTAGGATTTAGTTATTTTTCACATTTCCCCAAAGGAAAAGAAAATCAGTGGCTTATTTTAAGGAGTCTTCCAAGATTCAGTTCTTTTGAGGTGCTTTTCTAATAGATCCACTTGCTACTTCTGCTTGTACCTCATTGATTAGAACTTAGTTACAGGCCATAGCTATCTGCAAGGAGGGCTGGGAAATGGGGTCTTTATTTCAGGCAGCAATGTGCTTGAGTAAATTTGGAGTCTCTGCCAAAGAAAAGGGTGGGAATAGCTGTTTGAATGCAACGAGCTGTCTCTGCCCTGTGCCTGTGTACCGTCTTTTGGGTATTCCCTCTCACATGGTCTGCCTGCGAAATTTACTGCTTGGGATGGCTTGCTGAGCAGAAAACCGTATAACACGTAAATCTTCAGATGCCCCATGGAAACAAAAAACCAGCTGGAGTCCCAGTCCTTCAATATGCTCTGCCTCTGTGGGGAATTTTCCTGTCCCGTTCTTTCCTGCTTGCCGTGTTGAGGCCCCTGCCATCACCTCATATGCCTGCGATGCTTGATTTCTTTCTGTTTCCTTGCCTTATACTCTGCTTCCTCCTCTTCAAAGACATGCTTTGTTTTCCCACCATTGGCTTGTCCTCAGCTCTCTCTGTCTTATACTCCCCACAGTTACTTTGAAGTTAGCACCTCCAAAATAATTTTAGTCTTGGTGATGAGGGGTGAGGATAGGAGATAATAGGCAGGGATGTATGTGGGGATATTTTTAGGTCTTCTCCCAGAGTTACCTCCTCCACCATATCTGTTGTTTTTGTTGTTGTTTTTGTTTTTCTGTAAGAATCTCTCTTTAGTCATGGAACTTGACTTGAACTCTGCCTAACAGCAGAGCCAGGCGTTACCCATAATTATCATTAGTTACAGTTCAATGAATGAATGAACCCCCTTTTACTTTCTTTTTTAAAATTAATTAATTAATTATGTTTTGGCTGCGTTGGGTCTTCGTTGCTGGGCACAGGCTTTCTCTAGTTGTGGCGAGCGGGGGTTGCTTTTCCTTGTGCTGTGCGGGCTTCTCATTGCGGTGGCTTCTCCTGTTGCGGAGCACGGGTTCTAGGTGCACGGGCTTCAGGAGTTGTGGCACTCGGGCTCAGTTGTGGCACCTGTGGCTCACAGGCTCAGTTGTTGTGACTCGCGGGCTTAGTTGCTCCTCCGCATGTGGGATCTTCCTGGACCAGGGATCAAACCCGTGTCCCCTGCATTGGCAGGAAGATTCTAAACCACTGCGCCACCAGGGAAGTCCCCCCTTTTACTTTCTAGCATAAATTATTTCAGACTAGTTGGTGTTTTTGACTTTCCCTTCCCTTTCATTTTTCATGAGCAATCCCACTAGCTTATGGAATCTCTCCTACTCTTGTTATCTTTTCTCTCCCTACTTTCCCACCAATCTGTGTCCATTCTTTCAATCAAATTCTTACCCGATTCATGAACTGTAGCTCAGTAACAACTGAACACTCCATGCTGTCTTCCCTATCTGCCCACTTTGATCTCTTTCATATGAGAATACTTTTAACATTGGCAGTTTGTTTCACACACTCAAACGCTTGACTCCCTACCATCTTGTATCATTTTTCTAGTTATTTCATGAGCATAACTAGCTCCCCAATTGCATTGTAAGATTTTAGAGAGTAGGGACTATGTGATTTAAAAAGATCTATCTACCTACCTACCTATCTTTTATCTATCTTCTATCCATCTATCTGTCTGAATTCTGCTCAATATCTAAGGTAGTACTGGAAAGATAGTTGGCATTATATAAATATTGGTCACCTTGACAAAAGAACAGAGTGCATATGACTGATTTGTGAATGCAAAGCAGGGAGCAGGGAAACATTTTTTTTTTTAGGGAAACACTTTTGCTGCAGTTCACGATGGGCCTGCTGACATTCCCAAATAGATGGAAAAAGTTCACATGGAATCTTGCTTGTCATCAGCAGAACTTTCGAGACCTAAGTGAACTTTCCTCACGATTCTAGGAAGAGGAAAATGTAACTATATTTAAAATAGTGTTTTCTATTCAACAGCCAGACTAATTTTTACCTGTGTTTTTTGGAATCAAATGTAGCCTTGAGAATTCAAAGACAGACCCACAGACTTTGAGAAGAAGACTCCCTCCCATTGGCTTCTAATGTCTGGTCAGAGAGGTAAAAATTGTGAGGCATGCTTTCTCGTAAAACATCCAATATTGTGAGACTATGATTTTCATGAGATAATTTAAATGGGCTCTAAGATGTAGAACTATGAAATATTCTACATTTAAATGAAAGTATTGTTCTATTCCCTCCCCACATCCACATCAAGGTTGCCTCTATCATGTTTCTGAATGCTCCTGAAATCCCATTATTTGAAAAAAAATCAGTCTCTCTTTCCCATAACAGAATGCTTGTAGAGAGTTCAAAATGTTTCAGTAGGAGCGCAAGAATGAGGAATTGCCTAGTAAGAGTGACAAAGAAGTTTGATTACAATCACAAGATTTTGAGTACGGCTCTATCCTAAAGATTTTTATCTACTGTTGACTTCTCAGAATATTCCTGGATTATTAAATATTATGTGTCACTTCTCTTGGTTTTTTTTTTTTTCCGGTACGCGGGCCTCTCACTGTTGTGGCCTCTCCCGTTGTGGAGCACAGGCTCCGGATGCGCAGGCTCAGCGGCCATGGCTCACGGGCCTAGCCGCTCCGCGGCACGTGGGATCTTCCCGGACCGGGGCACGAACCCGTGTCCCCTGCATCAGCAGGCGGACTCTCAACCACTGCGCCACCAGGGAAGCCCCTCTTGGTTTTACATTTCTTTTACATTTGTCTCCACAAACCTGTTATTCTTAAAAATGCCAACATGGATCTCAGCTGCATATCTCAAACGTATTCTTTCATTTGTCACACAATATGACTTTGTTCTTGTTCATACTTTAAGATAACCATTGACTGTTCATCTCAGTCATCTTTGGCACTTTGACTTCGAACGGGTTGTGAGAGCTCATAATCAGTCACTGTAATCACCCTTGTGAATGCAATGAAGATATTCCTAAGAGTAAAGGGGGGAAATCTAATCTGCAACGGTAGAAGAAATGTCATTGTCCATAAAAAGCCACCAGCACTTCTGTTCTCAAGAAGACTCATTAAGGGTTTGGGGATTAATTGTTAAGATTTGGGGTTTGTGACGAGGGAGGCACCGCACGATGTCATATAAAGTCTTCTGATCCAACCTTAAGGACACGTGCCTCTATTTGCTTGAGAAAATAAGCTGGAAGAGTCAGATTACACTTTAATGAGCCATATAGAAGTGGTCCATCCAGAAGGACCATAATCCTGGTGATGAGATCACCTTTAGCCGTTGTGATAGACACAGCAAAGGCAATAGCAGCAGCAGTGGATGAGAGTGGCAGCTGTTGTGGAAATTGTACCTGCTATTCATCACTACACTGTGGTAGCGTGGGGAGGCCACAGTGCTGGTGCTACAGAAGCAGCAAGAAGCTGTCATGGCCTCTCGTGAGAAAACACAAGCCACCAGAGACTCTGCCTGGCCAATGGAGAAGATCAGATGCACTTAAGGACCCTGTACATTTATTTGTCATGAGACACTCTGGGGTCTTCTTTATTGGCTCAGAATTTCCAAAATGTTCCAGAGTATTGAGAAGGAATAAGACTGATTCACCATTTCCTAATGTCAGTGATAATAATCCTGACGATTAGAATGCTTACAGTGTGCCAGGAGCTGTTCTAAGGGCTTCACATATATATTAACTCGTCCCTATTGCCACCACCTCCCCATTAACCCACAAAGGCACCTATTGGCCACTGCCAGTCTCTTGAGACTGGGAGGGGCTGAGGACTGTGTGGGGAGCCAAGACCTGTCTTGGAGAACAAGCATGTAGATTAGGTCTTTCTTCCTCTGAACCCACTCCTTCTGCTACATTTTGAAAATTGCTAAGAAAATTAGTTTTTGTTCCGTTCTTCTCTCTTTATCCTAAATTAGGAAGTAATTTTCATTTGGAACTGCATTTCTGGGTCCCAGTGGAGAGCAAGTAGGATAACAGAGTAGTGCTGAGCAGTTACGGCTTCTATGACACATGATTTATGCATCAGTGGCTTCCAGAAGAGTGACAGGCTTAGACAAGGATCATAAGAGGAAGCGACAAATTATGCTTCTAGGACTATATGCAGAGTTTTCAATAGTAGCTGGCCATTTCTGCTTCTTTTCCTGTCTTAGAAAAAAGCTTTTTTTTTTTTTGCGGTATGCGGGCCTCTCACTGTTGTGGCCTCTCCTGTTGCAGAGCACAGCCTCCGGGCGCGCAGGCCCAGCGGCCGTGGCTCATGGGCCCAGCCGCTCCGCGGCATGTGGGATCCTCCCGGACCGGGCCACGAACCCGTGTCCCCTACATCGGCAGGCGGACTCTCAACCACTGCGCCACCAGAGAAGCCCAAAAGCTTTTTTTAAGTGAAGGTTTCCCCACAGGCTACTGGGCATTGCTTTCTGGTACAGTGTGACCCTTAGTATACTCGGGCAAGCAAAGCAATTTTTGTATTTCACTATTTTGGCAAAATATAGAGCATTATCTCCCTGGTATTTGACAGTCAAAAGAATGGTCAAAAAGCTTATTCTTCAATGTAATTAAAACCAGAGTTGGTATTAGAGGAAAGCCAATTAATAGTCTGCAGAAAATTATCTGAAGAAATTGATTATATTCTTGAAGGTGCCCAACACTCCATGGCTTTTGGTGTATCCTTTTTTTTTTTTTTGCGGTACGCGGGCCTCTCACTGTTGTGGTCCCTCCCGTTGCGCAGCACAGGCTCCGGACGCGCAGGCTCAGAGGCCATGGCTCACGGGCCCAGCCGCTCCGCGGCACGTGGGATCCTCCCAGACCGGGGCACGAACCCACGTCCCCTGCATCGGCAGGCGGACTCTCAACCACTGCGCCACCAGGGAAGGCCTGGTGTATCCTTTAATGAGACTGAAAATTCTAAGTGTGTGGAGCAGATTCTGTTGTAAAAATAACCATGTCCGATTTTAATGAAAAGCATCACGTATGCAAGAACCAATTGAGACAGATACCTAAGAGATGGATAGAGTAACCGTTAAGATTTAGCCTAAACAAATGTTTTTTCATGTTGTCCCCATGAAAAGCTTTGATTTTTTTTTAATCTTTAGAAAAATTTCCATAGATATAAAGTAAACAAAATTAGGTAAAACTACATGAAATAAATATTCTTCACCTCTTTTGATGATTATCATTTTGATGATTTTTTTTTGATGATGATGATCTTTTTTGGTTAAAATTGTTCCTGTCGGGGTTAGAGTTAATATGTCCGGGACTTGAGGTTTAGATCAATATACTTTGTGTACTGGAATTTAAAATGTAAGTTTTACTGTCTTTAAAATAGAAATGTAAGTTATAGTTATTTGTAAATGGACAATTTAAAATGATTTATAAAAATTAGCTTTCTTGGGCTTCCCTGGTGGCGCAGTGGTTGAGAGTCCACCTGCCGATGCAGGGGACGCGGGTTCGTGTCCCGGTCCGGGAGGATCCCACATGCCGCGGAGCGGCTGGGCCCGTGAGCCATGGCCGCTGAGCCTGCGTGTCCGGAGCCTGTGCTCCGCAACGGGAGGGGCCGCAACAGTGAGAGGCCTGCGTACCGCAACAAAAAAAAAAAAAAAAAAAAAAAAAAATTATCTTTCTTAGTGAAGTAAAAGGGAACTCTAGTGCTATAGTGACTATTTTTGGGTTCTAAAGTAATCTTGAGGGAAATTTATTCTGAAGACATTAAAGCTCTCTAGAACATGGGAGAATCAGCATGAAAATTAGAAGTAGGAGAGTGAACATGGCTTATTTTTGCAATTAGAAATCAAGAAAGGAAAGTGTTTTAATTGTTTTTAAAAAACAAAAGCTTGATTATGAAAAATATCTCATTATTTGTATGCTTCTTGATACTCTGATATCCACGTAGATGGCATTTCTGCACAATGTAATTTTATGTGGATAGAAAACATCCTCAAGGGTCCTCAGATGCTGCAGTAATTTCCAACCAAATCTAGCAGACACTATGTGATGTCACAATTGTGATAGAGAGGGGAATACTGCTCTAGGCTCCCTTCAACTTCGTGATATATTCATGGTGATTTTAAGGCCAATATGGACCTTGCTTCTATCCTGGTTGTCTGGTGACTAAGTCTACTTAGTAAAACCTTCCCTCTAGTTTTTACCAGGCCCCTACCATCTACACCTGGACTACCAAAACCCCACCTAACCAGGCCTAGACATGAAGCCGGACACGTTTCTAAAATGCAGATCTGATCATGTCATTTCTCTTTTAAAAACCATTCCCATCCAGTCTCTTGGGGAAGATGCATGTTTTTGTTTGTGCATGTTTTTTGGAAAAGTGTTGCCAATATTTCTCAAGAATTTAACAAATATATCTGTCTTGTGACTCGGCAGTTCTTTTTCGCAGCATCCATCCTCAGCGGGTAATCCTAAGCAAGGTGCTTTGAATAGAGGTGTTTAATGCAGCATTATTTAAGATAATAAAAATTGGAAACAAACAATGTACATATACATAGTTAAGTGGCCCATGGTATACCCAGTCAATGAAATATTTTTCAGCAACTAAAAATACCTAATTATATTATTTTATAGCATAGGAAAGTGCCTATGCAACAAAGTTTAGTAAACATGTTAAAATACAAAACTGTATCAAAATCTACAAACATAAAATACAGAAAAAGAGTTGAAACCTTCCCTTTCTTCCTCCCATCTCCACCCCAACCCCTGCCCCGGGTGAGGTAGGGAAGGCTAATAAACCTTATATTGCGTTCTATTACTGACAAAAGCTAGTCTTGTAGATACCCTGCCTAAGAAAATGATTTGATAGAATAGAAAAGCAAGAAGGGTTTTCAATACTTTCCTATCGCTTTGTGGAGCCAGATGTGGCCATCAGAGATAAGTGGCTCTGATGCTTAAAAAAGATGCAGACATTACAGACCTGGGAAGGGTTTGTGGGCGGGAGACTAGCAGACAGTTGTGGGGCGGTGAGATTGACACTGTTGCGTATAATAAGGTAAAACATTATCATTGATGTATGTGGAGGCCTTGTTAACTCTCGTTTAGGAAACTGTTTCTCTAAACCCTTGGTCTGAACTGAGACTGAGCTCTGAGAATTTTCTTTGTCTCTGTGTGTGTGTGTGCATTTGATTCAATGGTTATCTGCTGAATCTGTCGGGAAGGAAGATGCATATCTTTAGCTTATAATGGTAGAGACCCCTTTCCACCTTTCCTGGAATATCATTCGAGTCTGAGAAATTCAGAACTCTGGGAGATGCTCCACTGAGGTGTGTTGCGTGGACTGCCTAAGGGGAAGAAGGCAACGTCAGGGATCTGGGTCTGCAAGCAGACAGGTTTGGTGGTGATGGCTCTTCTACCCTGGACTATTAGAACAGTCACCTCTGGTGCCTGGTTTGCATTTTGCTTTGCTCTGCGGTTCCCTTCCGTTACCTCCAGTCTTCCAGAAAGCCTGTCGCTCTTTCAGCCTTGTGTGGTACTGTTGAAGGGCGATTAAGGAGCAGGTCAGTAAAAGCACCATGGGTCCCTTCCCACCTCACCCCTCCAACGAGCTCAGTGGCACAAATAGTAGCATTGTCCGGGGAAGGACACTAGATGTGAGTTCCAGGCACTGGCGGGTAGAGGAATGGGCCATGGCCAGAGCAGGGCTGGGGGTGGGGTAGTACTATTCCTTAGGGATAGGGGGCTGCCAAAGGGGTGCCTCCAAAGTGTACTGAGACCATTAGCTTCTTTGCCAAAGAAACTAAACAGAGGTTCTGCTCCAGGTTGCTCTGGAACCACCTGCAAGCACTCAAAGTCTACTGATTCCTGGCCTCACCTCATAATAATTGAATCTGAATCTCTGGAGATGGGGTCTGGGCATCAGAATGTTGTAAGAGCTCCCCAGGTGATTCTGATGCGCAGCCAGGTTGAAACCACTGCCTTGGAGATGGTGATCCGGAAAGGGAGAGGCTCACCTGGGTAAGAAATATACAAAGCTCGACAGCAATATTGCAAAAACCTGAAGCATATTAAAAAGTCTGGGAGAAAATACAGTCAATCTTCAAAACGGTAGTTATATTCCATAAAGTCTGGAAACACTGTATTAGCAAATACTGAATCATTGCTCCTAGGGGAAATATATTCATGTATATATGTCTGTCACATAGATTATCATTTTAAATACTAAAACCAAGTCATCATGGTAGAAACCCATGAGGTTCAGGGGTGTTAAGTGACTTGCCTGAGACCATCTCATCAGTCACAGGAACCAGAGTTGAGATTCAAGTCCTGTCCAGGTGATTCTGGAGCTGGAGCTTCTTTCGCTACACCACACTGCCCCCTACCGGCTCCATCTTCTGGCCACTTGTGCACGAGAGCTGAACCAGAAGGCGGCGTGTGCCTTTCCTCATCTGGAAACCAGTGCAGGTCCAATAGGCCACTCAAAATGTTCAGCGCTGTGTGCCTGTCCACAAGTACTGATTTTGGAGTTCCAAATAAAGTTTAGGGAGTAGGTGCATTTGCAAATTTGGGATCCGCTAATAATGAACATCAGCTGTAAATAATATTACCAGCAATTATATTTGGATATAATTAAATGACTTTTTCTTTCTCACTTTTCTAAAATCCATTTAATGTGTATGTATAAATTTTATAAGGAAAAAATGTAAAAAACAAACTAAAAATCTTTTCCATGGCATCCGTCTCTCTATAGACCTATTTCTTCCCAAAATGTGGCCTTGACCTATTTACATCAGAATCACTTTGAGTGGTAATTGAAAAGATTTAATCTTATCCCATCCCTTCCCAAACTACTAAACTAGAATCTCTAGGGAACCCAAGAATCTGCATTTGACAAATTTCCCCAGATCACTCTTATGTACACTAATGTGAAAAACATTTGCTATAACAATCTCTAAAGAGTGAGGATAAAATAAGGGTATTTCAGATAAAGAGGCAGAAAGAATTTACTTCTCACAAACCATTGCTGAAAGAACTACTGAAAGACATCACTGTAAGAAAAGATTGAAACCTGGGAGGAAGGATTGGGATGCAGGAGGCAATGGTGAGCAAAACGATTGGTAAGCATGTGGTAAACCTGAATAATTGCCTATAGCAGACAAAATAAAACTAATGAAAGGGGAGGAAAATTAAAATGAGGTGAAATTAAGTTAAAAGACAACCGTAACATAGAAAAAGAGGTTGTGTAATTGGTGTTAAAGCATGCCGAAACTTCTTAGAGTTTGGGAGAGGAAAGGAGATTCTGAGTAAACATTTTTTGGACGTACAGGAGCATGACTTAAGGATAATAAAAGAATAAAAATATAAAGTATAATTTTGAAATTAGTAGGAAAAAAGAAATTTAAAAACTGTAATAGCAAAAAAAAAAAAAAGAAGGAAAGAAGAAGAAACAAAGAAGCAAAGGCAGGAGGAAGGAATGTTTCAAGAGAATGTGTGAGCAATGGCATAGGAGTGGAGAAGAAGCTCCACTGTCAGGTAAATTTGATTTTACTCTACTTACATGCTAATAACTTCGCCTAGTATGTTTTTTTAAAAAATAAATTTATTTATTTTTGGCTGTGTTGGGTCTTTGTTGCCGTGCGCAGGCTTTCTCTAGTTGCGGCGAGCCAGGGCTACTCTTTTGTTGTGGTGTGTAGGCTTCTCATTGTGGTGGTTTCTCTTGTTGCAGAGCATGGGCTCTAGGAGCGTGGGCTTCAGTAGTTGTGGCATGCGGGCTCAGTAGTTGTGGCTTGAGGGCTCTAGAGCGCAGCCTCAGTAGTTGTGGCGCACGGCCTTAGTTGCTCCGAGGCATGTGGGATCTTCCCGGACCAGGGCTGGAACCCAAGGCCCCTGCATTGGCAGGCGGATTCTAAACCACTGTGCCACCAGAGAAGTCCTATTATGGCTTCATGGGTGTTGGCAGAAGACACAAGATTCCTGGGTAAGATACAAAGGACAATATTACTCACAGCCTGGCTAGTAGCGTAAAAATCAATCAGCATATTTGTGTCAGTTTCCTTATTTCCTAAGCCCCACAACAGTGACACAGAGTGTCTAAGTGGATGCTTGCACACGTAGTGGGTTGTATTACAAGAGAGAAACACTGAGCTTGGGAACCTGTTGTTTTATAGCAAGCAGTAAGCAAGTTTGCTCTTTGTCCCAGAGGAAGACATTGCCTCATCTACAAAGGTTATATATAATCCTGAGAAATGGTCCTGGTAAAGATCAGTTAGGGCTTTGCATTCCTGGCACACTCAGTAAGACATGTAGGAATGTGAGAGACCCGTGGAGGAGTATCTCCCAGCATACAGAAATGAGAATCTGTGAGTAAATTGTTTTGCTGGGTCATATGGTGCACTGGACTGGGAAGGAGGAAGAGGAGTGGAAAAGGAGTAGGGAGAAGTAATTTAAAACCCCAGAGCTGGGGCTTCCCTGGTGGCGCAGTGGTTGAGAGTCCACCTGCCGATGCAGGGGACACGGGTTCGTGCCCCGGTCCGGGAGGATCCCACGTGCCGCGGAGCGGCTGGGCCCGTGAGCCATGGCCGCAGAGCCTGGGCGTCCGGAGCCTGTGCTCCGCAACGGGAGAGGCCGCAGCAGTGAGAGGCCTCTGTACCGCAAAAAAAACAAAACAAAACAAAACAATCCCCCCCCACCCCCCCCCGCGAGCTAAGGGCCTTTTATAGCCGTTTGGGCTGCTATAATAAAAACCATAGACTGGGTGGCTGAAGTAACAAACATCTCTCACAGTCCTGGAAGCTGGAAAGTCCAAGATAAAGGTGTCAGCTGGGTTTTTATAGCATCTTAATAAAGAAAAATAAACTTTTAGAGTAGTGACAAAACAAAGGAAAAGCACGTTGGGCTTCTAGGAGATGGCAAATTGTGGAAAGGTAAATATATAAAGGGAACTAATGGAAAATAAGGCTTGTTTTTAGCAAGGTTTGTTCTGTAGGTTTCTCTGGCGCCATCTGCGGGCTGATAAGAGTTTAGTTCTCTCTCCGATGATTGAGAATCGATCTGCCCTTCCTGGTACAGAGGGGGAGGCCAGAAAGTTTTTCTTGTGTCTTGTTGTGGTTTCTTCTTTATATCTTTAGTTGTAGAAGATCTTTTCTGGTAGGTTCTGGCCTTTTTCATTGATGGTTGTTCTGTAAATAGTTGTAATTTTGGTGTGCCCATGAAAGGAGGTGAGCTCAGGGTCTTTCTACTCTACTATCTTGGCCCATCTCTTAAGTGCAAATCTTTTAAATTGGACTTAACCTGTTTATATCCCATGCCAATTTTTCCTTTTGGGGAGACATATCTCTAAGAGCTCTTTGTAAATGAAGAAAATTAGCCCTTTGCTACATATGCTATAAATATCTTCCTGAATTGCCCTCCCCCTTTAATTGAGGTATAGTTTAATTGGGGTACAATACTATATAAGCATCAGGTGTGCAACATAGTGTTTCACAATTTTTAAAAGTTATATTTCATTTATAGTTACAAAATATTGGCTATATTCCCTGTGTTGTACTATTCCCTGTGTTGTATATATCCTTGCAGCTTTTTTTTTTTTTTTCCCAAATGGGTCAGTTATTTAATTAGGTTCTTTGTAAGAAGTTTAGAACACTACTTTGTGAGGATAAATTCCGTTTGTGAGAGCAAATACAGAGCGGAGGTAGCCCTGGAGCTGAGGAACAGCTTTGACTCTTCGCAGAATTTGTGAGTCCGCAGCTTTCTGATCTACCTTGCTCTGCTCTGTAATCTCGTAGTTCTCTCTCTGCGTGTTGAAGATCTCACCGTCCTGGTGCCTGAGCTTACGCAGCTTCTTTTTTTTGCGGTATGCGGGCCTCTCACTGTTGTGGCCTCTCCCGTTGCGGAGCACAGGCTCCGGACGTGCAGTCTCAGCGGCCATGGCTCACGGGCCCAGCTGCTCTGTGGCATGTGGGATCTTCCCGGACCGGGGCACGAACCTGTGTCCCCTGCATCGGCAGGCGGACTCTCAACCACTGCGCCACCAGGGAAGCCCATGCAACTTCTTTCTAAAAAAAAAAAATTTTTTTTAAAGCATTTTTATTGGGGTATAATTGCTTTACAATGGTGTCTTAGTTTCTGCTGTATCAAAAAGTGAATCAGCTATGTGTATACATATATCCCCATATCCCCTCCCTCTTGTGTCTCCCTCCCACCCTCCCTATCCCACCCCTCTAGGTGGTCACAAAGCACTGAGCTGATCTCTCTGTGCTATGTGGCTGCTTCCCATTAGCTACCTATTTTACCTTTGGTAGTGTATATAAGTCCAGTACATTCTCTCACTTCGTCCCAGCTTACCCTTACCCTTCCCGTGTCCTCAAGTCCATTCTCCACGTCTGCATCTTTATTCCTGTCCTGCCTCTAGGTTCTTCAGAACCTTTTTTTTTTTTTTTTAGATTCCATATATATGTGTTAGCATACGGTATTTGTTTTTCTCTTTCTGACAGACTCTAGGTCCATCCACCTCACTACAAATAACTCAATTTCGTTTCTTTTTATGGCTGAGTAATATTCCATTGTATATATGTGCCACATCTTCTTTATCCATTCATCTGTCGATGGACACTTAGGTTGCTTCCGTGTCCTGGCTATTGTAAATAGAGCTACGCAGCTTCTTTTTGAAGTAAGCGTCAGTGAGATGTTCTGGGATTTTCACACCACTGACATCAATTTTGGTGGAGGTGGCAATGACAAATTTCTACACCGAGGAACTCAATTGAGGGACAGTCACAAGTAGCAAGCCACTGCTCAGCTGCGTCAGGAAAATGACCCTCTCGCCTCTGTGGCACCCAGGGAGGATGATCAGAATGGTCCCAGGAGTGATGCTAGCACACAGTTTTCTCACATGCTTACCGAAGGGTTTTTTGCCAACTCAACAATTTTTGAGGGCACATCTTCAGTAGGATAATACCTAGGCATTTTGCGAAATTTAACCACTCAGGTACCACCTTTCTTGACACCACCAACTGGTTTTGTGACAGGAGCAAGAACCTCCAGCTTCTTTTTCTTTCTCTTTTCAACCTTGGCTTTATCTTCTGAATACTTCCTCTTGTACAAGGCCTTTCTGGAATACATAGCCGATCGGGAACGTCTGCCAATTCCTCTGACCAGGACAGGGTTTCAGCTTCAGCGGGACTTCCCCTTCTTAACCTTCTTCACCTTTTTAACCTTGCCATCAGCATCAGCCTTCTTGGCTTCAGGTTTTTTCTCCTTAGTATCTGGCTTCTCAGCTTTTTCACCCGCCATCTTGCAAGATGGGAAAGAGCTCCTTGTAGCTCATTTGTTTTATACATAGTAGTTGTACCTCTTAACCCCCTACCTCTTTCTTGCCCCTCCCCCCTTCCCACTCCCCACTGTGTTGCCCTTTGTTTGTTGAATTGTTTGTGGCCTTGGAGAAATGTTTAATTTCTTCTTCTTTTTAAAAATGTAGTCAAATGTGTTAGTAGCTATTCAGTAGGTAGTTATACCTGGAGAAGCAAGAAGAAGGTGGGAGCCTCAGCCTCCATTTCCTTGAATAACAGATTAGGAGCCAGGAGAGGGGACCTTAGGGTTTGAGATGTGGGAGTTGTGTTGGGGGAAAGACCTGCCAAAGGGAGGTGAGTTAGGAAACTTGTAGGATAACCATGTGGTTGGGTCACATGGGAAATATGACTAAGGGCTCTGGAATCAGCCTTTGTGGGTTCAAGTCCCAGGACTAATATTACAGAATGACTTTCGCAGGGGGCAGGTAATGAACCTCCTATGCCTTAGTTTCTTCATGTAGAAATTATTAATATTTTATCTGAGGCTTAAATGAGATAAGGTCTGGCACGTTGCTTGGCAGACAGTGAGTGCTTCCTAGAAAAGAAATAGAGAACTTGGGTTAGCTTGTAGGAGGAATGGAAATGAATAGACATATGGAGAAACTCGTAGATTGTAGGTGAGTGAGTTTGAGAGGAATGAATGGTCAACCCTCTTTCTGTGGTTAAAATCATGACCATATTACGAAAACAACAATCGAAGGCTGTGGCTTGGAGGTTCAACCTAGAAACTCTAGAACCAGAGAGCTTGTTCCAATTCCAGCCCTACCCCGTACTGGCTTTGTGACATTGGGCAAATCACTAATGCCTCTCTGACTTGGTTTCTTCAACTAAAAGTGTGGAATAATAATTATACCTATCTTAGAGATGAAGAAATGAAAAGTGAGCTAAAATATGTAAAGTACCTAGAAAACTATGACACAGCGTATGTACCTAAAAAAGTTATTATATTACTATTAATCATTTTTCACTGTATCAGGTGCATTTTTACTATCACCTCCTTTGAGTTTTCTGAGATAATTGTTCCCTTCAATACGCATCCACCTATTGCCAAGATACTGTTCCTGATATTACTAGGTCCTAAATTTTGGGGTTGACTTAAGTCTGCCCTTCCATCTCCTGGATCTTTCATATTCTCTGCTAAACTAATAATATTCTATGTTATTAATAGGTATTGATAACTTCATGTTATCTCTCTCAAATGACATTTGCATTTTAACAAGAATTTTCAAGGCCTTGACTCAAAGCGGTGAGTAATGTGGTTATTTTAGGGATCCTGGCAGAGAGAAACAGTCCTTGGGCTGGGAGAGCTTTCCTAAATTCTAAATTTATATCAAGCCAGCAGCTGCCTACCCTGCTCACTCAGAATATGGAGTGGGGTTGTATTGGTGATCAGGGAGTGATTTAAATCAATTAACCAATACTTTTGTCACTAGTTATATGCCAACAACTGTCTTAGGTAATGTGGGGAAGAATATAAAGATGAATAATCCTTGTTTCAAGGAATTTATAATCTAATTGAAGACATCAAGATGTAGAAAAATAAAAAAGATACTTATTCCCATTGCCAAGGTCAGAACAGACCTGAGAATGTTGCCTACTGATCAATATACTGGTGTGAAGTCTTGAGGGCCGGGTCAAACCAGGAAGAAGCTTATCTAGATAGGAGCTACTCATAAGATCATTTTACTGCACAGCCATAGCAAGAGTAACTGCTTAGAAATGGAGCCAACTCTGAAGTCAGACCACTAAAGGGGGACTTACGGTATTGAGTTATGCACCGGAGGGAGAGTCTGGATGAAGCATTAACAGAGAGTGAGAGCCTGGGACAGGATGGGAGTGCAGGGCAAGTGAAGGTGGAGGATCCATGTAACTTAGTGGGGACATCTTCCATATGAGTTCTGGCATGACTTGTGAGGTGAGGATGGCATTTTAAAGGAATAAAACTGGGATGAACAAATAATATCTTTCCTCATTTGTCAAATAAGGAAGATTGAAACACGTGAGTACTAAGGAATTGCCCAGCTCTAGTAGTCTATAAGTCAATCATTCTAGGACCAAACAAAAAGCAACAATAGTTAGTATTCAAATCAGCCATATAGACCCATGTTTCCAAATCATAGCTCATCAGAGTTCTTTTGTTCATTTGCCGTGAAATCTTTTAATTTTCTTACATTGTCTCTTGAATGTGTTAAGAAAATGTAGATTCTTAGTTCTCCAAAACTGAAGTGGTGTTCTTTACAAGACAGGAGAAAGAAGAAAAACAAATTTAGCCCAATTCAATGATTTAAACCTAAAGTTAAGCAGACTGAGACAAAATGATAGTGTCTGTTCTCCATTTTTTCCATTGAGCACAAGATCAGCTTTGATGTTCAGCATACTTTTCAATTATCCTTCTCTATTTTTAATAGATTAACAGCAAATCAGATGCTTATTGTACAATTCTCTAACAAGGCCAAGAAAAAGTATTACTGAAATGAAAAAGAAAAGAACTAATGAATATTAAAAAAAAAACAATTGTAACTAGTCTTTTTGGTCTTTGGTCTTTTAGTTTTTACCCCTCTTCTTCCCCCTTGCTTCACTCCAAGATGGTGTCTTGGTGTATTTGCTTATATAACCTTATGGTATTGAGTGGAGGGCGTCCTTGTGTTCATAAACCTGTGTCTTCTGGCTCCTTAGCAATATCGGTAGTCAACCTGGTTGGTGCCAGGCCTGAATGCATTCCAGGGCGAAGCTGTTGCTTAGTGTAATTTGTGTTCTGGCCTCTCTGGTTTGATCAGGGCCAGTGGTTTCCCTGGCTGACTGGGTTCACCCCAGTCCTGACTAGTACTAGGGAAACCCCTTGAAGTCTGATTATAACTCCCATTTGGCCCTGGTGCAACAACACTCTTCCCTCCCACTACACATTCCACTTCTACCCTGACTAGTATTTTTTCTTCCAAACCCCCTTACCAGCTTTCAGTGATAACTGAATCCCATCTAGATCACGCCTCCCAAACCATGCTCACCACCTGATTTAATTTCAGGAGTTTGGGACTCTGGTGGGTGGTAGGGGGAACTGATAAGATGATTGCATTCCAGACGTTCAGCAGGAAGCAGAGCAAAAGTCTTCTGTCTGGGAAGGTCCCCAACTCATCTGGGTGTTTCTAAATCCCCCTTAGCTTCTTCACCCATTCAATCAATACATATTAAGAACCTACTGTATGTTAGGCCCTCTGTTAGGTAATGGTGATATAATGGTGAACAAGATAGGGTTCCTGTCCTCTTGGTGCTTATAGAGTAATGGCAGGGGGGAGTACACATGATAAAGAACTCAGCAAACACGTACATAAATGCAATTTTTTAAGTGCTATGAAAGAAAAAAATAGGATTCTGTGTTCCAAATAATAAGGGAGACATTAAAAAACCCATTTCAGAAGGAGTTTGGTGAAGATTTCTGATAAGACACTTAATCTGTTAAGGATGAGAGACAGCCAACCATGTGAAGACAGGAAGAGAATGCAGGGCAAGACATAGCAAATGCAAAAGCCCGAGATGGTAAAGAGCCTCCAGATGGGTTGGGAAGTAATCTGCAGATATAAGATTTTCCTTCCATTCTTACAGAAAAGTGACATAATTTTTGGGGTATGATTAAGACTACAAACTAGAAACTTGCTGAGTTTTAAACAAGGCTCAGACTAAGGTAAGCAAGTGAGGCACTCACCTCAGGTACAAAATTTAAGGAAGCACCAAAAAACTAAATGGTCAAGGTAAGCATATTTTAAAACATCAAAATTAATGTAAAAAGTCAATGATGAACAAAATATCAAATTTTAAATAAAATACAGAATCAGTATTACCGAATTCTCCTTTTGCCATAGGCTCCAATATGGCTTAGCACAGCTCTGGTATTACTATCATCTCCCAACAGAGATCATTTTACTTTTCCCTTTCCAGTTTGGATGCCTTTTATTTATTTTTCTTGCCTAATTGTTCTGGCTAGAACTTCCAGTACTATGCTGAATAGAAGCAGTGAAAGTAGGTATCCTCTAACCTCTTAAAATTTAGAATTCGTAAAAGGAGATGACTGGAATGTCCATAAAGTTTGGAAGGACTGATCTTTATGAGTGTGTCATCAGTTTTGACTTGAATTGATTAATGGTGTTCCATTGTTATACACATATTCATTAACTTAATAAATATTTATTAACATATATGAAAAATTACCGCTAGGCTTTCCCTTTGTTAGATTTTTTTCTTGTATCATCATCTTGATGATTATTCTCAAATTCTTTTTCCACTGGAAATTAGGAATGAATAAGGTAAAAGAGCTGCCATAAAAAATGTTTGAGAAGTGCCAATATAGCCCCTAAATCAATGGCTGAATTGTTTTGGAAAGGCTTTATGGTAATTTAGGGTAGAAAGATGGTATCAAGATTTAAGCTGCTATTTGGTTCACTTGCCACTTCGGGGAGGGATGACCTGGTCAGGGCTGTGGCCAGTAGGACTGAGACATGGAGTAGGGACTCCCAACCCAATTCTGTGATGAATCTGAAGTTAGGAATGTAAATAAAGCTGAAAACTGTTGTGCAGGAATTCTGAGATTCAAGGGGTCATAAGGCAAGCTCTGGGGGTAGCCATGGCTGAAGGGAACTGGAACCAGCTAGGACAGCCATGTTTGAAACAAGAGTCATGACTTCTGTGATCTCACACCCCCTGGGTATCAGTTGGAAACTTTGACTAGGCAGAGTGCTGTAAGTATATTAAGGGTAGAACCAGACAGTATCACCCACTTACTTATTCTCCTTCAAATCCATCTCAGCTATCACCTTCCCTTGCTCCATCTTTGTGCCTTTACTCAATTGTACTTAGAAAGTCAAGTTATTTCAATCAAGCTATCTGCAGAAAGGGCGGGTAGACCTCCTGGTACATTTTTCACCGACTTCAGCACCAGAAATCAGTTTGCTGCTAACTCCTCATTTTCTGGATTGTTGAACTACCTCCCCTGGGTAATCAGAAATCCTGAGGTATTCCCATAGAGGAAGACTTTGGATATCGGTTGGTCAACTTCCAGGAGAAGCAAGATTCAAGACACATCACTCTCTTGATCTCGCCTGTCCATATTATAGCTATAATTAGCCTAGAAAGCCAGGGACTTTGCTGTTTTCTCCTGGAAACACAGCTGCAGTTGCTGCACCCTTGATTCTGAATGTTGTGCTGAGACTGAGGCCACCTGTCCCTATGTCTGTATTTTTTTCTCAAAGAGCTGAGTGATTGCCTTGAACAGCTGTGGGTATTTGCGTTTTATTTTTATAAGCCCTAAGCAACTGAGTGAAAAGCAAAGCCAATTATGTCATTGAGTCCTTTAATATGTATGAACAGAATAGCAGAAAACTGAGTTAGCCATGGCATATACAAGGTTTACATAGAAGAAGAAACACTGAATTTTACTGGGAAATCAGTGAACAAAGAGGCAAAATGTTTGCTTTTTTGGGGAAAGACTATTTTTACTTTGTTTACGTTCATTTAGATAAACTATCTTTACACAAAATCTCTTTAAATCCTACAAACACTGAATTTATCAATACAAGATGGCAGAGGAAGCATGGTTGGAGGACATGCTGCACATAAGTCTAGCAAAGAGAGTTAGGTTTTCATATGCAGTAACCCCTACAGATTGTTTGTTCTTGGGACTGTTTAAAATAACAGTCCCTTTTTCTTTGAATTTTATGGAGTTTAAATGTTACTGCAAAGTTCAATATCCTATCTGAAAACCTATTTGTAACATCATAGCAGTGAGTTAAGAATTTGGAGAGCTGGAGCCCGATTTCTGGCATTCACTTCAAATGCCAGCAGGCTTTTGGTCACTGACTATCATTGGAGAGTCTTCAGGTTAGTGTAAGGGAGAAGGCAGTTTTACCTAACATTGTGTAGTGTCTTATTTGGATTACAAGTCTCTTGGATCTTTGGTGGCTACATTTTTAGCAGCGGTGATGGTGTGAGTGGTGATGTTCTGGGAAGTTAAATAAATGGACTTTCCGGGGACTTCCCTCATGGCGCAGAGGTTAAGAATCCGCCTGCCAATGCAGGGGACACAGGTTCGAGCCCTGGTCTGGGAAGATCCCACATGCCGCAGAGCAACTGAGCCCATGTTCCACAACTACTGAAGCCCGTGCACCTAGAGCCCGTGCTTGGCAACAAGAGAAGCCACCACAATGAGAAGCCCGGGCACTGCAACAAAGAGTAGCCCCTGCTCACCGCAACTAGAGGAAGCCTGCGTGCAGCAACGAAGACCCAATGCAGCCAAAAATAAATAAATAAATAAAAAATAAATAAATAAGTGGACTTTCTTATCTTGATATGAAAACTCATAGAAGCCTTTTACCTAAAATAATTGTTACAAAATTTGAGACATTTTGATCTTTTTCTCCTTATTTTCCTTCTTATTTTAAGGTGAATCCAGTTCATCTCATTTATAGTTTTTTGTTCTTTATTATGAAAATTCTACTTATTGTTGCTAAAATGATAGAAAATACAGAAAAACTAAAAATAAGAAAAATTTTATTCCAAAGGGCAAGTGTTTTAAGTACCTTTCTTAATCCTGGCCCAATTGTGTGTGTGTGTGTGTGTTTTCATAATTGAGACCATATACACTTCTGTATTCTTTAAAATATTGTGTCGTAAGCTTTCTCCAGTATTATTAAAAATTTTATAAGCAATTTTACCGCCTCCTCTTTTGTTTCTCCTTCCCTACCCTTCCATTCTCTTTCTTAAAAAGTATTTGTTTTGTTACTTTTTTTTCTTTCTCCCTTCTTTCTTCATCAAAATGTCATTAAGGAAATGTTTGCTTTTGGACAAGATAGACTAAGGACTGGATTCTCTTTGGAGCCTATGAGTTGTTGGCAGTGTGAGTCCAGGGGGGCCATGGCAGTTGGAATTCATGGGGCAAAGTACCAAAGAGATGACTCTTTAGAGCAATAAAGCTCTAAAGTTCTGAAGAGCATATCCCTTTTGAGTTCTTTTTAAAAAATTTTTAATTAATTAATTAATTTTTGGCTGTGTTGGGTCTTCATTGCTGCACACGGGCTTTCTCTAGTTGCAGTGTGCGGGCTTTTCATTGTGGTGGCTTCTTTTGTTGAGGAGCACGGGCTCTAGGCGTGTGGGCTTCAGTAGTTGTGGCACTAAGGCTCAGTAGTTGTGGCACACAGGCTTAATTGCTCCGTGGCATGAGGGATCTTCCCGGACCAGGGCTCGAACGCTTGTCCCCTGCATTGGAAGGCAGATTCCTAACCACTGCACCACCAGAGAAGCCCCCCCGCCTGCCCCTTTGAATTTTCACCTGAGTACTGAGAAGCATAATTGTGTGAGGAAGCTACTCAAGTTTGGGGAAAGAACTGCCTAAAAGGACTAGAAGGAAAAATCACTGGGATTCACATAGGGCTTAGAAGAGTTTGTATTCCCACCAGCCAGGATGGATAGACCTTGTAAGTTATGGAAGTCAGAGAGTACTCAGAAGGATAATGCTGTGCAGTGGTGGGACAAAATTAGCCCTAGATTAAAAGCTGTTCTGGTCTCACATAAAGAAGTATAAAAGCAAGCCTTAAAAAAGTAAAACTGTTTCTAAATATCTTTACTCCAAGAACAAAGCCCAAGAACATTTGTAGAAATACGGAAAAAAGCATCCAGCACCCAACAGGGTAAAATTAACGGTGTTTGTGATACAATAAAAAAATTACCAGATATAAAAAGAAGTAGGAAAACGTGGACCACAATGGAAAAAATCAATCAATAAAAATAGACTCAGAAACAGCATAGGTTATAGAATTAGTAGACAAGGACATAAAAATGGATATTGTAATTTTATTTCATATATTCAAGAAAGTCGATTAAAATTAAATATATTAAGTAGAGTCATGAAATATTTTTAAAAACTCAAAACAAACTTCCAAAGATTAAAAATATGTCTGAAATAAAAAAATATATTGGATGGAATTAATAGATTAGTTACTGCAGAAGGAAAGATTAGTGGATTCAAAAACATAGCAATAAAAACTATATAAAATGAAATGCAGAAAGAAAAAAGACTGAAGAAAGTGAACCCAGCTTCAGTGAACTTGGGACAAGTTCAAACAGCCTACTACACATATTACGGGAGATCCTAAAGGAGGTAAGTGGGAACAGAAAAAAAATTCAAATTCAAATAATGGCTAAAAGGTTTCCAAATTTGATGAAAACTCTAAATCCACAGATATGAGAAGAACTCCAAGAATAAGACACATGAAGAAAACTATACTAAGTCACATCACAATCAAATTGCTTGATATCAGCGACAAAGATAAAAATCATAAAAGCAAGCAGAGAAAAAAGACACATGGAAAGAAGAAAGATAAGAATAACCACAGACTTCTCAATGGAAACAATGCAATTAAAAGAGACTTAACTAAATAAAGAGATATTATGTTCATGAATTAAAATACTAGATATTATTAAGATGCCAATTCTCCCTAAATTACAGTCTAGTGTGAGTCCCAAAAGTTTGTTTGTTTTTTCTTTTTGGTTGCAATTGACAATCTCATTTTGCAATTTATATGGAAATACAAAGGGCCTGGAATAACCAAACAACTTTGAAAAAGAAAAAAGAAAGTTGGGGAGCTTATAATGCTTCATTTCAAAACTTATTATAAAGGTACTATAGTCAAGGCAGTGTGGTATCAGGGGTATCAGCATAGCATTGGAAAAATAGTAAAAATCTACAAACAAAAGTGCCTCCATGGGAGTTTTGGGCACCAGGTAGGAGATTGTGAAACCCTGGTTCAGGTCAAGACCAAGGAGAGCTGTTTTGGCAAGACAAGCTCACAACCACGTGGCTGACTTGTTGTGGTCCCATGTACAGAAACAGAAAGCAATAGTAATTAAAACAGCATGATACTGGCATGAAAATAGACACGTAGAACAATAGAAGAGAATAGAGAGCCCAGAAATAAACCCACACATTTACGGTCAACTAATATTTGACAAGGGAGCCAAGAATACTCAATGGGGAAAGGATAAGATCTTCAATAAACAATGTTGGGAAAACTAGATATTCATATGCAGAAGAATGAAATTTGATTCCTGTCTTACACCACTCACAAAACTTAACTTGAAATTGGTTAAAGACTTAAGTGTAAGACCTGAAACTGTAAAACTCCTGGAAGAGAATATAGGGGAAAAGCTCCTTCATATTGGTCTTGGTAACAACTTTTTGGATATGACACCCAAAACACAAGCAACAAAAGCAAAAATAAACAAGTAGGTCTACATCAAACTAAAAAACTTCTGCACAGCAGAAGTGTCAACAAAATGAAATTATTACCTACAAGATGGGAGAAAGTATTTGCAAACCATGTATCTGATAAGATGTTCATATCCAAAATATATAAGCAGCTCATACAACTCAATAGAAAAAAACAAATAATCTGATTTAAAAATGGGTAGGCATTTTCCCAAAGATGGTATACAAAAGGCCAACAGGTACATGAAAAGATGCTTGACATCACTAACTTCCAGGGAAATATAAATTAATAACATAATCAGATATCACCTCATACCTGTTAGAATAGCTATTATCCAAAAAATAAAAGATAACAAGTAAGTATTGATGAGGTTGTGGAGAAATTAGAACTCTTGTACATTGCTGGTGAGAACACAAATTAATACAGTATGGAGTTTCCTAAAAAATTAAAATTAGAATTACTATATGATCCAGCAATCTTACTTCTGGGTATAGATATGAAGGAAATGAAATCAGTATCTTGAAGAGATATCTGCACCCCCATGTTCATTGCAGAATTATTCACAATAGCCAACACATAGAAACAACATTAAGTGTTCATCTACATGTGAATGGATAAAGAAAATGTGGAATATATACACACAATGGAATATTATTCATCCATAAAAAAGGAAATCCTGCCATTCATAAAAATATGGATGGAACTTGAGGACATTATCCTAAGTGAAGTAAGTCAGAGAAAGACAAATACTGTATGATCTCACCTATATGTGGAATCTAAAAAAGCCAAACTCATAGAAACAGAGAGTAATGTGGTGGTTGCTTGGGGGTAGGGGGTGGAGGAAATGGAGATATTGGTCAAAGGGTAAAACCTTACAGTTATAAGATAAATAAGTGGGAATCTAATGTACAGCATGGTAGCTATATTTAACAATACTGTGTTATATACTTGAAAGTTGCTAAGTAGATCTTAAATGTTCTCAACACACACACACACACACACACACACATAACTGTAATTATGGGAGGTGTTGGAGGTGTTAACTAACCTTACTGTAGTAATCACTTCACAATATGTACACGTATCAAATCATCACTTTGTACACCCCAAGCTTTTACAATGTTATGTGTCAATTATATGAGATACGTCAATTATATCTCAGTAAAGTTGGATAAATAAATAGGAAGGCTAGAGAAGTCTTCCTTTGAGTAAAAAGCCAATTACTAAATGTAGAAGAATTGATGATATTAGAAAATCTCCATTTGAAAAATTAGAGTAATAATTAACATTAATGGGTGTCAAAACTAGTAAGGGAAAGTGAGGTAAAGAATCAGATTTTACATAGTTATCTCTCCACAAAATATTTATCTATTGCAAAAGGGGGAAAACACGGCTTTACACTCTTCAGGATCTGGCAAATACTGTCTTAATCGTGTGACGTTAACACCTCAACTATTAGCAGGGCTTTTGTAGAGGTGAGATGGACCTCCTACCTGAAGTTGGTTCAGATGTCGAGACTGGTGATCACACACACACACACAGACACACACAGACACAAACACACATACCTCAAGAGGATAGAAAGAGGTTTATGACTCACATTTTGAGCCTTTTTGAAAGGAGTAGGGTAGGCTCCCAAGCATGTCTGAAAATGGCTTGCGAGAGCAAGAAGGGTGACTGGCTTTGGCTTTTATTGGGTTAAGGGGTGGGGCTACCAGTGAGGGTTCCCAGGCACGGGCAAGGGCTTGTATAGTTGGAACTTCTTATCTGAATCAAAGGAGGGAGCATCTGCGCTTTCTTACCAGCTTGCCCAGGTGGGGCAGCAGAAGGGAGAGGAATAAGACTTAAAAGCTATCAGCTTTTCTTTTTTCTTTTTAATTAATTTTTATTGAAGTGTAGCTGATTTACAATGTTGTGTTAGTTTCTGCTGCACCGCAAAGTGAATCAGTTATACATATTAATATATCCGCCCTTTTTCATATTTATTTATTTATATTTTTTTGGCCACGCCGCGTGGCTTGTGGGATTTTAGTTCCCCAGCCAGGGATCGAACCTGTGCCCCTTGCAGTGGGAGTGCAGAGTCCTAACCACTAGACTGCCAGGGAAGTCCCTCCACTCTTTTTTTAGATTCTTTCCCCATGTAGGCTCTCTTCAGCCACTTGAGGAGAGCTCCCTGGGCTATACATTAGGTCCTTATTAGTTATCTATTTTATGTATAGTAGTGTGTATGTGTCAATCCCAATCTCCCAATTTGTCCCCTCCCCCTTGGTAACCATAAGTTTGTTTTCTACATCTGTGACTCTATTTCTGTTTTGTAAATAAGTTCATCTATACCATTTTTTTAGATTCCATATATAAGTGATATTTATTTTTCTCCAGCTAACTTACCTCACTCAGTATGACAATCTCTAGGTCCATCCATGTCGCTGCAAATGGCATTATTTCATTCTTATTTTTTAATTTCATGCGTCACACACATAGTGTATTATTTATTGAGCACCAGACAGAAGTTCATAATTATTTCCCAGACACCTTCTAATAAATGCCTGCCCCATGCCCCTCCAGATTCCTCTTCCTACAGGTTGGAAATCCCCAGATTAGAGACTGGGGAAGTGATGAGATCAGGGGAAGACAGAGTTCCAGATTCTGACATAGAAGTAATAGTCGAAGCTGTGAGATAGGGGAGATTCCTGTGGGAATTCATTTTTTTTAGGACTAATATTCCATTGTATATATGTACCACATCTTCTTTATCCATTCATCCATCGATGGACATTTAGTTAGCTTCCATGTCCTGGCTATTGTAAATAGTGCTGCAATGAACATTGGGGTGCATGTATCTCTTTGAATTATGGTTTTCTCCAAATATATGCCCAGGAGTGGGATTGCTGGATCATATGACAACTCTATTTTTAGTTTTTTAAGGAGCCTCCATACTGTTCTCCATAGTGGCTGCACCAATTTACTTTCTCACCAACAGTGTAGGAGGGGTTATCAGCTTGCTTTCAAAAATAAGTTTTCCAATGTCTATTTTACTGTATGTAAATGCATCATTTTAGCATTTTAAATATCTTTGTTAATATGGTAGACAAAAATGTTACCTTGTTTAATTTTTATTTCTTTGATCTCTTTAGAGGGTGAAGTATTTGCAAATTTTGTTGCTCATTAGTGTTTCCTCTTTTGGAAATAATATTTATATCTTTTTATTGATTGAGGTAATAGTCTTTCTCTGAGAGTCTCATATAAGTGCTTTATCATAGTAGTTGCAGTATTTCCCCAGTTTGTGGTTTACCTTTTAATTCTGGTTATCTTACTCTTTAGGAGAAAGAACTTTTTTTTTTTTTTTAAATGAGAAAAGAAAATTCTTCTTGCTGCAGCAAGAAGAATTGCCGAATTCAAGACTTGTTCTATATGTGGAAGGAGTTCGTAAGACAGAGAAGACAGGAAGTACTGCAAGCTTTGGCTAAGGGGCTCTGCGTTTTGTGTTCTTGAGGTATTTGGGCATGAAGAATGTGTATCAAACTTAATATGTTTTATTTTGTTCTTAATCATAGAACTAGATGCCTTGTTTTGAGGACTGCATCAGAGTAAACCACACACAGGCGTTATTTCTCTCCTTGGTCATAGAATATTTGGAAAATCTGATACTAAGTTAATTGTAATGCAGCCCTAAAAACAAAAACTGGCTCAAAAAAATGAGTTCACATAAGTAGTGCTGTGTGGGCTGGCAAAAAAGAAAGGAAGGAATAGCAGATTGTACTATCTATTATTGAGAAAAATTCTGGGCTAACCCAAGTCATAAACACTGCAGTATTCAATGTTTCCGGATAAGAACTCGTCACAAAATGATGTTATTTCAGAAAACGCTATAAAAAACACATCAAAAGAAGATAAGTGGATTGCACACAGAGCCGAGAAATCCATGATACCGCAAAAGACTATTCCGCCCGTACAGGTTAGCAGAAGGCTTCAGCCACTTGGGGGAGCTCAAATCTCACTTCCCTCAGTTATTACTCCACCCGCAAAGAGGTTGATAGCGGACATTGGATTGGTCAAGTCCAAGAACACAGTTTAGGGCACTGTGCTAGGGCCTGGAACTTTCTCTATGGTGAAGTAGAGGGTAAATGCGGTTCCTGGCGGTAAATTTCTTTTTGGGTTCTCATATTGTAGGGTTTTCTTTGGTTGGCTTTTTAGGAAAACTGGTTTCCCCGTACAGCTGGGGTGATTAAAGAGGGCTCTTCCTCTTTAATCAGAGACAGATGTGCTCTGTTGCCCCCTGGAAGGTCTTGGGGGAACAATGGATGATTCCTAAGACTAAGAAAACCTTTTCTTTCTTTCCTTTCTTTAATTGCAATTTGGCTGGAATTGTCTTTTCTCTCCACCAGAGCCAAACAATGGGGATAACTGCAGGCCAGGTAACATCTCTGGGCAATGAGACAGAACTGATTGTCCTGTGCTGGGAATTAGTTTCAAGGGCAAAGGAGGGCTCATCTCAGAAAAGAAAGAGCTTCTCTGTAGAGAATTTTGGGCTGGTAGTGCCAGCATTTGTGGACAGGAGAGTGTATTCACAATCCAAGGGTTTTGTTTTCCTTTTTATCTCCTTTTTCTCAATCTGGACTGAGATAAATCTTAATAATGGCATGGATTTTGGATCACTAGAAGTGTCTGATAAACCAGAGCTATGAAATTCATCACTAAACAGATAAAGAGGGGTGAAAGTCCTCTCTCCTTCTAGTTACCTCTCTCCCTCCCTTCATTCATTCCTTCAAGCTAGAAAGTACGTGGGAGAAGACTTCCTTCCTCCCTCCCTCCCTCCCTTCCTTCCTTCTTTCCTTTCTCCCTTCCCTTTGTTCATTCATTCTTCTTTTCCTTTTCGATGTGGTTCCATCTAAGATGTATCAATAATTGCTTTTCCTCTTTAAAATAGATTTTTAGCTATATAAGTGGTTCCTGAATACATTCTCCGTTCAAAAACCTAGAAAGCTAGGGCTTCCCTGGTGGCGCAGTGGTTGAGAGTCCGCCTGCCAATGCAGGGGACATGGGTTCGTGCCCCGGTCTGGGAGGATCCCACGTGCCGTGGAGCGGCTGGGCCCGTGGGCCATGGCTCATGGCCACTGAGCCTGCGCGTCCGGAGCCTGCGCATCCGGAGCCTGTGCTCAGCAACGGGAGAGGCCACAGCGGTGAGAGGCCCGCGTACCGTAAAAAACAAAAACAAACAAACAAACAAACAAAAACAACCTAGAAAGCTAAAGTTGCTGTGAAGTCCTCTTGGAGCACTGCCCCACTACCCCAATGCCATATCCCGAGCATTGTTATTAAAGGAGGCCTATAGCCAGATTGCCTTGGCTTAAGTTTAACTCTACCAGTTAACTGGCTGTGCAACTTTAGGCAAGTTGCTCAACCCGTCTGTGCCTAAGTTTCCTTATCTGGAGAATGGAAATGTTATTAATTTCCATTCTCCAGATAACCTACCTCACAGGATGGTTTTAAGGATAAAATGTAATAATTTATGTAAAACAAATACCATATCATATTTAATAAGCTCTTAAAAATGTTTGTTATTATTACCCTGCTTTCCACTTGTGATGTGTACTTTTCCCCAGTTCCTGAAGGAAACCACTATTATGAGTTTTCAGAATATTGTTTTAGTATCATGTGTGTGTGTGTTTAACAAATGGTGTCATATTATACATGTTATTCTGTAGTTTACCTTTTTAAATTAGCAGTTATGTTTTGTGATTTATCCATGTTGATTCAAATAGATCTAGTATACTCCTTTTAACTGCTATATAATATACTATTGTGAATCTAATTTATTTAGCTATTTCCTGGTTGATGGACAGTTAAAATGTTACTAATTTTTATCTATTATAGACAGTGCTGCACTGAACCTTCATATAGATGTCTGTGCCATGTTGTGATAGAAATCTATGTGTGGAACTTATGAGTTGTAGGGAATGTACAAACTGGTTGAACCAATTTATATTTCCACTAGTAATATCTGAAAGTACTCAATTCCTCAAAACCTTGCAAAAGCTCAATAAGAAAATCAACCATTTTTGGCAATCTAATGGAGAGAAATACTGTCATTATTGTTTTAATTTGTATTTCCATGGTTACTAGTGAGACTGAGCATCCTTTCATATGTTTATTGGCCATTTGTATTCTCTCGTCTGTGAATGTCTGTTCATAACCTCTATTTTTGTATTTCTATTATATCTTTAGTCTTTTTCTTATTAATCTGTAAGATAATCTTTTAAGTATGTGGCAAATACTTTCTCCTAATCAGGTTTCCTTATCTTTTAGCTTTGTTCATGGAGTCTTTGATCATATGGGCCTAAATTTGTTTGCAGTAATATGTAATTGCACAATTATTCTTGCGATTGCCATTTTCATGCATTTAGGCTATAGGAGGAAATTGAAGCTCCATAAGAGAAAATAAATTGTGTAGGAAGAACACATAGAGTGAGAAAGGGTGAAAGGTGAGAATCAAGGATTGCTCGAAAGAGCACCTTCATGTACAAGTGGTAAGTCTGGAGCATGGAATGGAACAGGACTAGCTTTAAAAATACATTTTTGGGACTTCCCTGGTGGTGCAGTGGTTGAGAATCCGCCTGCCAATGCAGGGGACACGGGTTCGAGCTCTGGTCTGGGAAGATCCCACATGCCATGGAGCAACTAAGCCTGTGTGCTACAACTACTGAGCCTGCACTCTAGAGCCTGTGAGCCATAACTACTGAGCCCTCATACCACAACTGCTGAAGCCTGTGCACCTAGAGCCTGTGCTCCGCAACAAAAGAAGCCACTGCAATGAGAAGCCTGCACACCTCAACGAAGAGTAGCCCTCGCTCACCACAACTAGAGAAAGCCCGTGCGCAGCATCAAAGACCCAATGCTGCCAAAAAAACAAAAGAAACCATTTTTGTCTTGCAGTCCAATGGAAAGAGACATAATGAAAACGATGTCATCAGACAAACAGTGTAATCCTATATGTTGTAGAGGAGGAATGAGACCAACTTTGGCACAGGCAGAAGTTTGGGGGAAAACCCCCCCAAAAAATCTGACTCTAACTGAAAGAAATAGGGATTCCTTAGGAGGAAATGGAAATGGAGCACAAGAGTAAGGAATTAGGTTGTGCTGCTGCAGAAAAAGAGGTAGAGAAAGCAGTATTTTTGTTGGCCTGAAAGAAAGCTAGAAAGCCCATGGGACAAGACATATTGCTTTTTCCTACACCACTAAAGCCTTGAGAAATGTTACCAGTGGTAACTCCAGCTCAGAAATACGTTGATGGAAGGATTCTCCAGCTAGTACAAATGTGGTAGCAGAAGGAAACATTAACCTAGGAAGTAGGATTGTTAGGACTAAAAAATTTTAGACTCCAGAGTCTAAAAGAGCAGCATCTTTGGCATAGATGATATCATAGGACCTGAAACAAACAAACATATGGCATCTGGTGGGAGACAGAGAAACAGACATGAGCAGGAAATTGGAACTATGGGAAAAATACCCTGGGTGCTTGGAGATGTCTCTTGTAAATGGGCAAGAACTGTTATAAGAGAGAAGAACCTGTACTCTTAGATGGGGTTCAAACTCATTCCAGCATTTGGGCACCAGGAATAAGGGAATAAATATGAAAGCAACTTAAGAAATTTTCAATATGCAGAAGGAACACCAATAAGAAGAGAATCCTAGAAAGCACTGGGGATTGGTGGAACCCTCTGCAAATTTCTGAGTCATGCAATAAAAAGGACAGTTTACAGGAGTGACGGATTTTTCAATAAAATTTGGAATTTAGTATCACAATTAATCTCTTGATTGCATTTCTTCTGGGTTTAAGGTCATGGGGGGGTGATGGAATGGACTCTGAAAAATTGCATGGATTATCCTGTCAATGCCTTTTTCTCTTTTCCCTTTTCCTCTTTAGAATGTATCTGTGTTAGTCTTACAGTAAATATGCATTTGAGCATTATTCATTCCTCAGCTGACACACCTGCTGCCTTTGATTAGATTATTTCCATGTCTTTGGAAGCAGGGCCTTCCTTAAGGAAACTGTGATATTCTTCAACTTCTGACTCCTGACCTACAGATTTATCTATAGCCACACCCTACTTTTTTTTTCCAGATTTCCCCATCAAGTGGTGCTGTGAGTGTTTCCTTAAAAGTTTCCCCTCTGTTCCAAACCTAAAAGACATAACAATGGGGAAAAAAATCCAAACAATAACTAGACGTTTTCATGGGCCAGAAATGGAAACACTCGGCAGTAAGCCGGGACTGCAGCATAGGCCTGCTGGGCTATAGTTCCAGAAATAGACAGAGTTAGGAGGGTGACTACTGCAGTGGAATGAAAACCAAAGTGGTCCACATGTGGTAGGGCACCAGGGCCAGGATCACCGTGTAAAAGCCAAGGCTAGGTAGGCCTACCATGACCATGAAAGGAGGTGGAAACAGCTCTGATCACTGCTTGAATCTGTGGCTTTATAAAGCTGAGTTCCTGTGGGGGGCAGGAGGAAGTAGAGCAAGCCCAGCAGCAGGACTTGTTTAGCTCAGTAACTGGATCTAAAATAGCCCCATCATTCTGCACTTGGAGCTGTCCCTCCAGTGTAAGACCTGGTTCTGGACTTGGGTGGTGGGTCTCCCTGTGGGCTGAGTGGAGGCAACCACATAATTTATACATAGAGAGGCGTGGTCACAGAGAGAGAACATAAGACAAAACAACAACAAACCCAGTTCCACCTAAGATTAGCCTACCAACCCAAATATAAATTCACCATTATGAAAACTACCACTAAAAAAGTGAGTCAGCAGACTAATCAGATGGATTGACTCCTACTGAAATGCAAACATATGGAATGATTTAAAAATATTAGGTTCCAGATCTTCAAAGAGATAAAGAACAAGAAATGACAAAACAGGAATAGGCAGATCTGAGTAAAGAACGGATAGAGTCCAAATAAAAAACAATTAGAAATTGTGAGAATGAAAATAAATTTAATGAAATTAAAAGTTTAATAGGGCAAACACTATACTAGACACAGTAAAAGAACATTCTAGTGAACTGGAATTAAATAATATTATAAATATTACATTTCCCCCCTTCCTCTGACAGTCTTGTACATGAAGGTGCTCTTTATTTTTCTTTTAATTAAAATTTTTTAAAAAATAAATTTATTTTTGGCTGTGTTTTGTCTTCATTGCTGCGCGTGGGCTTTCTCTAGTTGCAGCAAGAGGTGACTACTCTTCGTTGCAGTGCATGGGCTTCTCATTGTGGTGGCTTCTCTTGTTGCAGAGTACTGGCTCTAGGCGCGTGGGCTTCAGTAGTTGTGGCACGCAGACTCAGTAGTTGTAGCTCTCGGGCTCTAGAGCCCAGGCTCAGTAGTTGTGGCTCACAGGCTTAGTTGCTCTGCAGCATGTGGTACCTTTCCGGACCAGGGCTCAAACCTGTGTGCCCTGCATTGGCAGGCGGATTCTTAACCACTGCACCACCAGGGAAGTCCAAAGGTGCTCTTTAGAGCGATCTTTGATTCTCACTTTTCTCCTTTCTCACCCTATGTGTTCTTCCTACACAACCTGTTTTCTCCTATGGCTTCAATTTCCTTCTATAGCCTAAAGGCATGAAAATGGTAGTTGCAAGAATAATTGTGCAATTATGTATAACTGCAAGCGTGGCCGATGGTACTTGGACCACTGTAGCCTTTATTATTGAATAGTTTGCTAGAATAGTAAAGCTATTTTTCAGCCAATATAAAATATCTCACTTTCCACAGATCGGCTTCCAAAGTTTCTCCTAACTTCTCTGCCACCGGCACTATGATGAATAAGCTGCAGAGGCTCTAAGTATTCAGATGACATATAAGTTATCGAATTATTCTGACAGCTCACCTTCTCTTTACCAGTGTATTCCTTTCATAAAATTGATTTAGAATTTTAAAAATTGCCTGTAAGACTCTATTCTTAACTGACAGGAAGGTCTTAATATGCATCAACTTGAATGAGTCGCAGTTTTGGGGACTTCTAGGCTATAACCAATAATCTGATGACTAGGATGAGGAAGGTGTGGGAGATGCTTCTGGTTTCCTTCCCAATCTTCCTACTCCCTCCTTCTTTGCTAACAGAGCCCTAATTTCATTCAGGGTGGCAATGTGCTCAGTCTTAAGCAAGCAGAATTCCCAAGTAGAACCCACAGTCCAAGAGGCCAGTTTTGACAATCCTGCTCTCTGCTTTGCCAACCTCCCTCACCCTTCCTAGGGGATGACCATATGACCCAGTTCTAATAAATAAGATGTAAAAGGAAGTCTACTAAGAAGAGGAGCCATGTGGTTGCTGCTGCTCCTACCTCTTTCCTCCTGCCTTGAAATTAATGTTTGAGAAATGTGACAGCCATCTTGAGAATGAGGGCCAGCCCAAGAGAATCATAGAAATACCAGCCCTGTCGCATTGAGCTGGGCGAGTGCCAGCAGTACCTACCATTGGACATTTTGTCATATAAGGAAAATTAGCTTTTATCAACGTACTTTAAGCCATATGCATTTCTAATTGATACAGTGTGGAAATAAAATAGTTGGCTCCTTTAATCAATATTTTGAAAGACTAAAGTGACTAGGTCAATTCTAGGCTAAAGTAAAAGAAATACATGTTAACTGACCTGCACTAGATAAGAACATAGGCTTAAAGAAAAGAGAATAGGAAATATTTCCTTCACAACTCCTGTTAGAAGAGTTTTTCCATGAATATGCCAATCAATTTAAATATTTGAACCCCTATGATATCTAGATTGAGTTAAGTGAGTTTCTTAGCTGTTCAAACCACTGTATTTTACAGAAATGGGAGTAGCACATATAAGGACTAGAGAATCGAATGTGAGCTGAGGGGGAATGTGGTGGCCATCTTTCTAGCCACTTATGACTGTCATCTATTGCCTTGCTTATTATTTTTATTTTGAAATAATTTCAAGTTTACAGAAATGTTGCGAGATTAGTACAAGGAACTTTCATATACCCTTTACTCAGTTTCACTAATTGTTAACATTTTCCCATATTTGCTTTATCATTCTCTCTGTTTATTTTTTATTTATTTATTTTTTGGAGGAAAATGTATTTTATTTTTTTTAATGGAAAGGCATTTTATTTTAAATATAGCAGTGTGTACATGTCAATCCCAAATTCCCAGTCTATCCCTCCCCTCCACCCTTCCCCGCTGGTAACCATAAATTCGTTCTCTAAGTCTGTGAGCATCCTCTCTGTTTAGAAAGGTAGATATAGGTGTAAATATTTTTTTCTGAGCTATTTAAGAATAAACTGTAGACCAGATGTTACTTTACCCCTAAAGTGTTCAGTGTATATTTCTAAAAAAGATGGAAATTCTTTTACATAACCATAGTACAATTATCAAAATCAGGAAATAACATTGATAGAATATTATTATCTAATAATAATATGGACCTTATTCTAATTTTGGCAATTATTCCAATAATGAGATAAATAGATAGATAGATAGATCTGTCTTTTGGTCCAGGATCAATTCAGGATTGCACATTGTTTTTAGTTGTCATGAACCTCCTAATTTTATAATTAAAAACATGCATGTGTCTATTTTCTTTGATGACTGTATATAGCAATCATAAAATAAGAAATGCCATACTGAGTCATACCCACTCTCAGTCAAGCTCATTATGTTGGTGGCAATGGATGGAGATGATTTGCAAGAGTATGGTTATTGTCCTTAGTTTAAGTTTTAAATTTGCACTGAAGGACTTCCCTGGTGGCGCAGTGGTTAAGAATCCGCCTGCCAATGCAGGGGACATGGGTTCGATCCCTGGTCCAGAAAGATCCCACATGCTGTGGAGCAAGTAAGCCCGTGTGCCACAACTACTGAACCTGCGCTCTAGAGCCTGTGAGCCACAACTACTGAGCCCGCGTGCCACAACCACTGAAGCCCGCACACCTAGAGCCTGTGCTCCACAACAAGAGAAGCCACCACAATGAGAAGCCCGCATACCACAATGAAGAGTAGCCCCCACTCGCCACAACTAGAGAAAGCCCACGTGCAGCAACGAAGACCCAATGCAGCCAAAAAAAGAAAAATTTGCACTGAAGTTTTAAACATATGTAGTTAAAGAGTCAAATAGGGCTTCCCTCGTGGTGCAGTGGTTGAGAGTCCGCTTGCCGATGCAGGGGACACGGGTTCGTGCCCCGGTTTGGGAAGATCCCACATGCCGCAGAGCGGCTGGGCCTGTGAGCCATGGCCGCTGAGCCTGCGTGTCTGGAGCCTGTGCTCCACAATGGGAGAGGCCACAACAGTGAGAGGCCCGCCTACCGCAAAAAAAAAAAAAAAAAAAAGAGTCAAATAATTCCAGGGACTTACCTGGCGATCCAGTGGTTAAGACTTAGACTTCCAATGCAGGGGTTACAGGTTCTATCCCTGGTTGGGGAGATAAGATCCTACATGCCTCATGACCAAAAAACCAAAACATAAAACAGAAGCAATATTGTAACAAATTCAATAAAGACTTAAAAAAAAATGGTCCACATTTAAAAAAAAATGTAAAGAAAAAGAGTCAAATAATTCCAAAATGTTTCTTATGAGAAAAAAAATAGCAGCTTCTACCTTGACTTTTTTATTTTCTCCATTTCTCAGAAGCAAATATGTTAAAATATCTTAGCTGATTCTTTTGATATTTACCTTCATGTACCTAAATAACACGCTTATATTACTATATAATTTTAGGGGAACTTATACAAAATCTATTGATTTCCTGCTATGGAAGATGCTATGGCAGATGAGAACATACCCTTCCCATATATCTGACATAATACAGTCATACCATAATTTTGTTTAGATTAATATTTGGAGTTATTGTTTTTATTGCTATAAAGTGCTACTGATAGCTGATATTATATGACAACTTTTCCTTTTCTGCCCAAATTTGCTTTCCTTGGACTTAATAATTATCTTACTTTTTGTATTTGCTTATTTTTCTGTGTATATATCACTAGTTCAAGGCCAAATTCCTCTAGCTGTCTAAATCTCTTTTTATTATATTCAGCTGTATTATGTCTTTTAACAATTTATCTTCTTGACAAAAACTCTCCCAGAGCTCTCTGACTTTCTTCAATGTGAACCAGTTGCCCCTCTCTATCTGGGGACCATTGTCATCAGGCATCTCTCTTTATTGTCATTCTGAGGATTCTCATATCCTTTCTCCTTTGTTGCATCCCCATTTCCTCTATTTCATGTTTTTCTCTTTCTTTTTTCTTTCTGTTTTCTGGCACTGTCAGTTTTTGAGATTTTTGACAGTTTTAATGTGTAAATTGAATCATGTCTTTGTCGTCTCCACTGCTGGCTTTAGATTCAGCTTTCCTTGTAATTTTCGAAGACTCAAGATACAACACATGCTACAACATGGATGAACCTTGAGGACATTATTCTAATGAAATAAACCAGTCACAAAAGAACAAATATCCTGTGATTCCACTTATATAAAATACGTAGAGTAGTCAAATTCATTGATATTTTATGGAAAGTAAAATGGTGGTTGCCATGAGCTGGGGAGAGGGCAGAATGGTAAATTATTGTTTAATAGATATAGAGTTTCAGTTTCATAAGAAGAAAAGAGTTCTGTGGATTGATGGCAGTGAAATTAGCATAACAACATGAATTAAAAAAATTTTTTTTGGTCATGCTGGCATGCAGGATCTTAGTTCCCTGACTATGTGGGATCAAACCTGTGCCCCCTGCAGTAGAAGTGCGGAGCGCTAACCACTGGACTGCCAGGGTATTCCCCAACAATGTGAATGTTTTTAATGCCACTGAAGTGTACACTTAAAAATGCTTAAGATAGAGCAAGATGGGGGATAGGAAGACTTCTATCATTCTCTCCCTCATGGACACACCAATTCAACAACACTACCTGGACCAATTCCCTTTGTGAGAGATCCAGAAATCAATTCAGAGGACTCTATTACCAAGGCAAGAGCAAAACCACCTGTACTGAAGCTGGTAGGAGAATTTGAGGCTCCATTTTGCCATAATCCCTCCCTTTGGTACAGTGCTACGTGACTGGGAGTAAACCCCCAGCTCCCAGCTTCTCCCTGGAGAAGGAAAGAAAGGATTAGACTGAACGTCCAACATTCTGACCATGTACTGGTTTCTTCCTTGCCTGAATCTGAGTGCTGGTACGGAAAGACCCTATGTTGGGGGCCATTAAAAACAAATGCAGCTCTTTGGATTAACATGCAAGCACTCACCATAGCCTTTCCTCCTGGCTCAGTACTGAGTTAGAGGATGAAAAAAATCTGAAATCTCAGCTTCTCCCTGGGGAGGGAAAGTGGTGGGCCATACATCAAAGATTCCAATTTTTTTGTAGTGCTGTCTGAGAGACTGATATCTGTCTCACCCACCTCAGAGCACTGGTGGGACTGGCATAATCTAGACTCCCGAAGGTCCTTGAGAACAAGGGCAAAGGCTTGGATTAGTACACAGTCACCCACCAGAGCTCCTCAAAGCAGAGTGAGCAGAAGAAAAGTCCCAAATACCAGCTTCTCCCTTGGCAGGTAAAGGATTAACAAAATAGCAATATCAAGTCCTAATCTATTGATAGTTACTTTAAATGTAAATGGATTAAATTCTCCAATCAAAAGACAGAGAGTGGCTGAATGGGTAAAAAGACAAGATCTAACTATATGCTGTGTACAAGAGACACACTTTAGATTTAAAGATACACATGGACTGAAAGTGAAGAGTAGACAAAGATATTCCATGCAAGTGGTAACCAAAAGAGAGCAGGAGTGGTCAGAATTACATCAGACAAGATATACTTTGTCAAAACTGTCACAAGAGGCTAAGAAGGACATTACATGATGCAAGGGTCAATTCATGAAGAAGATGCAACAATATAAATACGTATATATCCAACATTACAGCACCTAAATATATAAAGCAAACATTGACAGAACTGAAGGGAGAAATAGACAGCAATACAATAACAGTAGGAGATTTTAATACAACACTTTCAATAATAGATAGAACATCCAGACAGAAACCTGTAAGGAAACACTGGACTTGGACTATACTTTAGACCAAATGGCCCTAACAGACATATATAGAAATTTAACCCAACAGCCACAGGACATACATTCTCCTCAAGCACACACAGAACATTCTCCAGGACCAATCATATGTTGGGCCAAAAAGCAAAGATACCCCTTCTACATTCCAAGTTATAGGTGACAGTTTTGCTAATTGGTCTGCACATAATTCAGGCCACTTTTTCTCAGCTTCCAATAGCAAGTTCTTCAGTGTTCTTCAAGCCTTCACTAATTATCCCCTTGAAATCCTTCCATATTTTGCCTGCCATTGAATCCCAAAGCCAATGCCATATATTTTAGGTTTTTATTAGGGCAACATCCTACTTTTAGGTACCAAATTCTGGTTTGGTCACCTATTGATATGTAACAAACTACCTCAAAACTTAGTGGCTTAAAATGACAACTATTTTATTATCTCTCATTGCTCTGTGTGTTGATTGGGAACGCCTGGGCAGTTCTTCTACTGGCATTTTTTGTGGTCTTTCTCATGGCTGCAGTCAGATGGTAACTGGAATCCTTGGGCAGCTGGGGCTCCCTCTCTGTGTAGTCTCAGACTCTTTTCTTCATGTGACCTCTCTATATCATCTTTCTAGTAGGGTAGCTGGACTTTTTCTTTCTTTCTTTCTTTCTTTCTTTCTTTCTTTCTTTCTTTCTTTCTTTCTTTCTGCTGCTCTGGGTCTTTGTTGTGGTGTGTGGGCTTAGTTGTGGTATGCGGGATCTTAGTTCCCCAACCGGGGACTGAACCTGGGACCCTCACATTGGGAGCATGGAGTCTTAACCACTGGACTGCCAGGGAAATCCCTGAACTTCTTATATGGGGTTTCTTGACTTCCCAAACTGAATGTTCCAAGAGAGAGAAAAGAGAAGCAGTCAATCCTCCTAAAGGCTAGAATTGGTATTGTGTCACTTCTGGCACATTTTATTGGAAATCTGGAGTTAGTGTAGGAGGGGACTATAAAGAAGGCATGGGGCTTCCCTGGTGGCGCAGTGGTTGAGAGTCTGCCTGCTGATGCAGGGGACACGGGTTCGCACCCCTGTCCGGGAAGATCCCACATGCCGTGGAGTGGCTGGGCCCGTGAGCCATGGCCGCTGAGCCTGCGCATCTGGAGCCTGTGCTCCACAACGGGAGAGGCCACAGTGAGAGGCCCGCGTACCACAAAAAAAAAAAAAAAAAAAAAAAGGAAGAAGGCATGGATACCATAGGCATGCACTTTGGCAGGTGTCTTTGAACACTAGCTACCACATAGTGTTGTGGTGAGATATTTTCTATTTGAAAACAGCAAGAATGGGGTACTATTCCTTAATGAAAGACATGATTGTTTTGCTCTAGTTCAGCTAGGAACCTTCCTACATATATTTATGTGTGTGTGTGTGTGTAGATAGATATTTGAAAATTTGAAAATGCATGTAGTCACTGCTTTATGACAGATAATTTAGAGAACATTAACATTTTGTTAGGTGAAATGATATGGGGGAGAATGTGACATAATAAACACTTGACTGGAAGCCAAGGAATTCCTCATCTAAGCTAAGAATTACGACAATACAGTAGTGTGACCTTGGACAAGCTCAAACTTTTCTGGATCTTAGTCTCATCTGTAAGAACCCTTTCATGTTGGAAAGGGACTTTTCACTGATCTATACTGACATTAGACTAATGTTTTAGGACTATTTTAGGACTAATCATCTGTTGTACTCTTACATCTCTCAAGATTGAGCTGAAGTAGTACAGCCTCTGGGATGCCTTCACCCAAATTAAATCACAACCTTTGTAGAGTGATGTGAAGTTCTCAGAGTTATAGCAGCCAAATTATGCAAAAAAGTTTCAGATGTTGTATTCATAGAACAAGTGATTTGTTAAATCAAACAGCAATTCAAAGTATTTAGCAATGGGCTGAAAACATCAACTTTGTCATTTTTAGTTTCTGTTTTTCATCATGAATATGAAAAATAGGTGAATTTCTCTATGTAGATGCCTCTTTTTATAGTTGCTTAAATTCATGTAATCATATCTTTTTTAGTCAGGGTAGACTAACTGCTAAAACAAACAATCCCAACATTTCAGTGGCTTAACATAATACAAGTTTGGTTTTTGCTCATGCAGTAATTCAACATAGGTGTTCCTGGACAAATAGTTCCTAGGCAGCTCTCTTCTTTCAGTCCTTATGTTCTTGGGGGCTCCTTCATTCTATTGGCGGGTGAGGTGAGAGAGAGAGAGAGGATTGCGCATGAGAGATCTTTATGTTCTTTTTCTCTGCCTGCATTCCTTTGGCCAGAACTCAATCACATAGCTCCTCATAACTGCAGGGGAGGCTGGGAAATGTAGTTTTGCTATGTGCCCAGAAAAGAGAAAGATTAGATTGCTCTGTGTTAGTTGGTGAGCAGCTAGCACCCTCTGTGCCAGTGTCCATCTTTCGTCATATTTTACTCCCTAGGCCTCTGACATTTATTTATCTGTATGTGCTTTCTATTTGTTACCTTAATATTAGAGACATGTGAGTAGAGGGAATAGAGAGAGAAGTGTTCGGATGGGTTTCAAAGGATCTTCTACTGTATCAATGAACCTTTGTGTTTATGGTAGAGTGACTGGGGTTATGGCCTCAGGGTGGGTTGAGGAGAAGGAGACTTCTTGGTGAATAGTTTCTCTGATTCACTAAATGCTCCTTTAGAAAAAAAGTCTTAGTTTAAAACTGATAATTCATTACCAGCTAAAACGCTGCTTTATAGTAATTCCTTTAATTCCCAGTGCATTAAAATCCAAAGTGATTGGCAGATTGTAGTCTGAAGAACTGAAAAAAAATAAATTTCACTGTTTGCATGATTTTGCTTTTTTTTTTTTTTTTTGCGGTACACGGGCCTCTCACTATTTGTGGCCTCTCCCGTTGTGGAGCACAGGCTCCGGACGCGCAGGCTCAGCGGCCATGGCTCACGGGCCTAGCCGCTCCGCGGCATGTGGGATCTTCTCGGACTGGGGCACGAACCCGTGTCCCCTGCATCGGCAGGTGGACTCTCAACCACTGCGCCACCAGGGAAGCCCCGATTTTGCATCTTGATAGCTCCGTTGGGTCCTTTCTGTTTTCACCCTAAATAGCCAGAGGCCTTAGAAACACAGAACTGCTCATTTTCTAGCCCACTAGAGGTGGTGCCAGCCAGTACTTTGATGATTGGGCTTCCTGAGGCTCACACGGTCAGATCTGTGAAGCGCAAGCAAGGTATTTCAGTAACGGGGCAAAATTCACTTCCAAGGAGGGGAAATGTCAGCCATGTTGCTAGTTCATGTCAACATAGATCAGTGGAAAGATAGTCTCCCTGACCATGTGCAGAAGGCTGTGTCCTTTTTTTGGCTAGCTCTCCACATCTGTCACTAATATAAATGAATCTTAGTAGAACATGTTGAAGATGAAAAAGACAAAAAGGAGACATCATATTTTTTGTTGTCTTTATGTTAAACAGTGTCTTGTTTCTAGAAATGCTTTAAATTTGAAAACTGACTAAGCTGGAGTTGTTTGGGATGGAGAGGGTACAGAAAATGTCAAAATTTAACTGCCGTCCTCAAGTCTACCAGTGACTGCAGACTAGATTACAAAAACAGAGTTGAATGGGGTCTTTTTCAAGCTTACAATGAGTCTGTTTTAGTCTCACTGATATTTTTGCCAAAGATTTTTTTCCTTGCATTCTAATTAGATCCTTCTCTGATTTAGCCTTACTTATTCTTCTACTTTGAAAACTCTTATCAAATATCGCCTAATGGTTGCATTTAGAATGAAAAAATAAGGAACTTTATTGCTGTTATCAACATAAAACTAATGCCTACTACTAACTAGCTAGTTTGGGGACAAGTTACTGAAATTCTCCAGGACTTACTTTTTCTACCTCTGATACATGATGATTCTGAACTAAATATTCTCCGAGGTTCCTTTCAGTTGTAATGATCTGTGGCATTTCCGAATCTTCTGAGGTGAGAAGGAATATGGTGGCTTATATTTTTCAGAGGGCCCAATTAATAGTTCCCCAGTTCTCTAACCAGATTCTGTACAAACCGAAAGAAGGCTGGAGGCCAAAACGTCACTCTGTTCTGATGGAGGACTTCTGTCCTCTGTGGGTAGCTCAGTCCCAGTAGGAAAAAGGAAAGCTGATCTGCACATGCCCAGTTTATTCACCTCAGATTTACTCATCAGACAAATCACTTCTGTATCCCAGAGGTGGAGACAGGAAGGGACAGAGAGAAGCCAGGAGCAGAATGCAGTAGACTTCCACTGCCTTGGAAAGCAGCATCAGGAATGGAAGAATCATTTCCTGCTAATGATATGTTAGAGCAGAAGATACAAACTGGGAGATATATATCGGTAATTGTGGGTCTGATCATGGAGGCTCTTGAAATAAAAGGCAATAGGGAGTCACTGTAGGTGCTTGAGAAGGAGCAAGCTGAAAACAATTTAAAGAAAAGCACAACTCAGTAATAAATTAAAAAAAAAGTTTGGAGAGCAAAGAGGGACTGGATGTTAGAAAAGGAAAGAAGTAATTAAGGCTTAGGCATTTTGTTTTTGGAAGACATACTTCAAGAATGAAAAAGAAATACAGGAACAGGGTTATCCTGTGTTGATCCAGAGGATAGAGTTATGTAATCTAGAGTGGAAGTTACGCTAATATTGAAAACTTTGGTTCAGTGTAAGGAAGAGGTCAGGATTAGAGGTGTTGAAATGTGTATTAGGCTCTCAGTCAGGTTTTTCATAGGGAAAAAGTCACCACTGTGAGTCACGTCTGGTCTACTTTCATGTTTTCTTTGACTTTAGGCAGTGTTTTAAAACATTTGAATAAGCAGTTAATATTTAGTAATTTAAAAAAGTCACCAGAAGTCTGGATTTCAGGTTCTTCTTGAACTAGCACTACTGGACCTACCTGGAGACAACAGTTGGACAGAGCTCTGTAAGGTCTTCCCCATGTAGACAAGGCGTGTGCTTTACTGTTTGCCACAGTCCTCACCATTCCTTATTGTATGGCATCTATTTTTCTCATTACCTGCCTGGTCCCTATGTAGGCATTTGACTTTTCCACAATTGTTGTATTGGGAATTTCTACACTGAGAAGGAAAATGAATTCAATAGCTCTTGACTCACAGCTTCTCTGATTCCAAGTTCTTTGGACATTTATGTATAACTTAATCTCATTTTAAATAAGACCAGTTTCCTTCTGTGATGTGTTATTTTCATTATCATTTTTTCATCTCATTATTTCATTTTCATTGTTCTGGTAATATTTTTTTTTGCTTTAGAGAAACTGTGTGAGGTTTTCAACTGGCATTAAGCCTAAAAATGGTGAACAGGATCTGTAGATAGGCCTAAGCCCACGCAAGTAGGGACGTGGCCAAATTAGCTAGAGGCACTACTTCTCCCTCGCAGCGCTCCATCACTGAGAATGGGGGCTCCCCTGAATACTTGCTGTAGGTGCATCGTCCCAGCTTGCCCTCCCAAGTCACTATTTAACAGGGTCTCACAGCACCCTACATGGTTCCTGGTTGGCCTATTGGACTGCTAAGCATGGCTTAATTTTTGAGAAGTGATTCCAAAGCCATGACAGAGTGGTTATATAGTCCATAGTCAGCACAAAGAAACCTGATCCACGAGGAAGTAGATAAGGCAGGGAATGATTCTAGAGAAGCTAGGAAGAGGATGCAAAGGATGTCAGGGGATAGATACAAGGGGAGGCCAGATGGTCAAGGGGGCATCAGTAGGGCAGAGGAGGGACTGGCAGGAGAGGGACAGAGCAAAGTGTGGGTGCATTACAGAGTGGGTGCAGGAGAAACTTTGTCAAGTAGGGATTCTGATTACTGTTGTCACCTTTACGGATAATTTGGTACTGGGCTGGAGGTGGGTTAATTTTGTGTTTGCCTCATCTCGTTGACTGACCATGGCTTGTATCTCATTTCTTTATAAGTATTGACAGAGAGCTGATAAATTGATGAACACTTGATATTATGACAAAAGGAAAAGAAACCCTAGATACTAAGGGATATGTATATTAATAATGATAAAACCACTACAATGCAACATATATATGCAGCACTTTACTTCATAGGGTGGCTTTTCACTCACAGATGTTGCCCCATCTCTGGGATATGTCCCAGAAAATGAAATAGAGTATATACCCTTGGGTGTCACCAAACTAAAGCCCATGATCTGTCCCAAGGCTCATGCGACAATAAAGCCTCTTTTTCTTCCGTGACATAAATATCAAATATCAGAGCCATATGTCAACCTGTTACTTCCCTTTAATAATTTTTTTTAATAAACATTATGTTGATGTTAGAGAAGAACTGGATTGTCAAACCTGCATCTTTATTTATTTATTTGTTTATTTTTTGGCCACACCATGCGGCATGTGGGACATTAATTCCCCGGAGGGAATCAAACCCGTGCCCCCTGCACTGGAAGTGTGGAATCTTAACTACTGGACCACCAGGGAAGTCCCCCTGCTTTAATAATTTATATCAACCACAAACATTTAACTAAATGTAAATTCCAACATATGATAATTGACAAGTTTGCAGTATGTTAGAGTTTACCTAGCGATTGCATGTATACGCCTTTTAAAATTCCTCGTAACACCGTGATGAGACATGACTTCCAATCATAAATTGCATGCTCCTGCCACTGTACTGTACTGCCTTTCTGCTGCTCTTAGCAGTTCCTGGGTTTTGCTAAAATGCATTTTCTGTAAGCCCTTCAATATAGCAAATCACCACAAAATGGATTGTGTACTTCCCAAAGAATAATGTCATAATTGAGGGTTGCCTTCTTCACTTAAAACATGAAATACCGTATTAAATAAATCAAAGATTAACTACAGTATTTCCTCTTTAAAAGATAATAAAATTAAGTCCTATAAAATGGAAAGGAATGTCTATATGTGTTGATTACACAAGGGCTCAAATATAGCATAGTTTATATAAAGTTTGGAAAAATTCTAGCTCTCCTTTATCATAAATACCACCCACCTAAAGTGAATATTCTGGTTAAAATAACCATCAATTAAGTGTGCAGGACAGACCTATGTATTTTAATGAAACAGAGTACAAAAATATTCAATGACAGAGTTTTAGGTTCTACATTACAACTAACCTTTCAGAAACCAACACTTGTGTAGTTTTAGTTTAGCATCAAAGATGAAAATCCATAATTATCTGAATAGATTATTAAAAATACTCATATGTTTGTGTGAGGCTGAATTTTTTCATATCCTTTAACCATAAAAACAAATTAAATGCATAAACAGACATGAAAATCCAACAATCTTCTCAAAAGACCGACAAGAATGCAACTTGCAAAAATGTAAAATGAAAAGAGATCCACTCTTCTCACTACACTATTTTATTTTGGAAATAGTTATTTTTATAAAAATATACTATTTCTTTTGACATGTAATGGGTTATTAATATTATTCTAAATGAATAAATAAATATTTTTTAAAACTTAAAAAATGTAACCATCAGTTAAACATTTACTTAGTAATTATTTTCCTGTCATTTTAGACTTAGGAGAACTTTTGTGGTATTATTTTTATGATCTTCATCTTTCAAAAGTTGGGCAGAACAGATGGTTGTTGCATTCTGTTGCAGGTTGGGGTCTCTGGGAAGCAGACTCGAAGATGGAGTTTGGCATACAGGATGTTTTTTATGGAAAGGCATTGGGATCAATGCCCTGTGGAAGGGTGGAGGAGGGAGGCAAAGGGAGAAGGAGAGCTGACCTACTAGCTGCGTTGGCACACCCCACAGGGGGCTGTGGAGTGAAAATGGCTCATCAGAGTTTTACTGCATTAGGGTAAATTATGGCTGCCAGATAAAATACAGGACACACAGTTAGATTTGAATTTCAGATTCAAATTCGAATGGGACATACTTCTACTAAAAGATTATTCATTGTTTATCTGAAATTCAAATTTAGCTGGCTGTATTGTATTTTCATCTGCTACAGCTGGCGGTGCGAGCCAAAATGGGCAGGCTTTTATCTCCCTGCCTGTTATTGCATGTGGATCACTTAGGGGATGGTGTGACCCTAAGCACCCCTGGGAATGGCATTACTCTCTGCTACTGAAGCAATCCCTAAAAGGGCTGACATCTAAGGGCTGTGTGCTGACACCACTCCCAGCAGCTGGGGCAACAAGTCCTTTCTTCTTTTTTTTTTTTTTTGCGGTACGCGGGCCTCACACTGTCGTGGCCTCTCCAGCTGCGGAGCACAGGCTCCTCCGGACGCGCAGGCCCACCGGCCATGGCTCACGGGCCCAGCCGCTCCACGGCATGTGGGATTTTCCCGGCTCGGGGCACGAACCCGTGTCCCCTGCATCGGCAGGCAGACTCTAAACCACTGCGCCACCAGGGAAGCCCAAGAAGTCCTTTCTTAAGTGGCATCTGGGCAGCCCAGCTCCATGTCAGTTGCACTACAGGCCGACCTCCGAGACGTTGTGATTAGGTTTTAGATCACCGCAATAGAGCGAATGTTACAGTAAAGCGAGTCGCACGAAGTTTTTGGTTTCGAGTGCATGCTACATCTATTTAAATTACAAAATGTTAAACAAAATTACAAAATGTTAAAAAGCACTAAAGCCCTCCCAGAACATTTAATTTTAACAGATATTACGGCGTACCTTTCAAAATAAAATGTAAAAATACAGGCATACCTCGGAGATATCGTGGTTTCGGTTCCAGACCACCACAACAAAGCGAGGATTGCAATAAAGCCAGTCACATGAAATATTTGGCTTCCCGGTGCATATAAAAGTTATGTTTACACTACACTTCAGTCTATTAAGTGTACAAAAGCACTATGTCAAAAAAAAAACACCCAACAAAATACACAACTTAATTAAAAAATACTTTATTGCTAAAAAAATGCTAACCATCATACGAACCTTCAGTGAGTGGAAATCTTTTTGCTGGTGGAGACTTTTGCCTCGTGCTGATGGCTGCTGACTGTTCAGGGTGGTGGATGCTGAAGGCTGGGCTGGCTGTGGCAGTTTCTTAAAATAAGGCAATAATGAAGTGTGCCACATCGATGATCTCTTCTTTTCACGAACAATTTCTCTGTAGCGTGCAGTGCTGTTTGATGGTATTTTACCCACAGTGGAAATTCTTTCAAAATTGCAGTCAATCCTCTCAAATCCTGCTACTGCTTTATCAACTAAGTTTATGTAATATTCTAAATCCTTTGTTGTCATTTCAACAATCTTCACAGCACCTTCACCAGGAGTAGATTCCATCTCAAGAAACCACTTTCTTTGCTCATCCATAAGAAACAACTTTTCATCCATTAAAGTTTTATCAGGAGATTGCAGCAATTCAGTCACATCTTTAGACTCCACTTCTAATTCTAGTTCTCTTGCTGTTTCCACCACATCTGCAATTACTTCTTCCAGTGAAGTCTTGAACCCCTCAAAGTCATCCTTACAGGTTATAATCAACTTCTTCCAAACCCCTGTTAATGTTAATATTTTGACCTCTTCCCAAGAATCGCCAATATTCTTAATAACATCTAGAACGGTGAATCTCTTCCAGAAGGATTTCAACTGACTTTGCCTAGATCCTAGATCCATGCCTAGATCCATCAGAGGAATCATTGTCTCTAGCAGCTATGTAGCCTTGTATTTCTCAAATAATAAGACTTGAAGGTCTAAATTACTCCCTGATCCGTGGGTTGCAGAATGGATATTGTGTTAGCAGGTATGAAAACAACATTAATCTGTAACGTTGTACATCCCCATAAGAGCTCTTGGTGACTAGGTACATTGCCAATGAGCTGTAAGGAATCTTTTTTATCTGAGCAGTAGGTCTCAACGGTGGGCCTAAAATATTCAGTAAACCGTGTTGTAAACAGATGTGCTGTCATCCTTTGTTCTCCCATTTAGAGAGCACAAGCAGAGTAGATTTAGGATAGTTCTTAAGGGACCTAAGATCTTTAGAATGGTAAATGGGCATTGGCTTCAGTTAAAGTCGCCAGCTGCATTAACCTCTAACAAGAGAGACAGCCTGTCTTTTGAAGCCAAGCATTGACTTCTCCTCTCTAGCTATGAAAGTGCTAGATGGCATATTCTTCCAATATAAACTGTTTCATCTACATTGAAAATCTGTGGTTTAGTGTAGCCACCTTCATTAATTATCTTAGTTAGATCTTCTGGATAACTTGCTGCAGCTTCTACATCAGCACTTTAAAAAATATATATATATATATATATATATATTTATTTATTTAGGGCTGTGTTGGGTCTTTGTTGCTGCACGTGGGCTTTCTTTGTGGCTAGTGGGGGCTACTCTTTGTTGAGGTGTATGGGCTTCTCATTGTGGTGACTTCTCTTGTTGTGGAGCACAGGCTCTAGGTGTGTGGGCTTCAGTAGTTGTGGCACATGGGCTCAGTAGTTGTGGCTCACAGGCTCTAGAACACAGGCTTGGTGGTTGTGGCATATGGGCTTAGTTGCTCCAAGGCATGCGGGATCTTCCCAGACCAGGACTTGAACCCGTGTCCCTTGCATTGGCAGGGGGCTTCTTAACCACTGCGCCACCAGGGAAGTCCCTACATCAGCACTTGCTGCTTCACCTTGCACTTTTATGTTAGGGAGATGTCTTCTTCCCATCTTATGAACCAACCTCTGCTTGCTTCAAACTCTTCTTCTGCAGCTTCCTTACATCTCTCAGCTTTCACAGAATTGAAGCGAGTAAGAGCCTCTCTTACTTAAAAATGGCACTGATAACTTGCTTGATGCAGAGTTGCCACAAACTTTCAATTTGTAAAAAAATGCCACATCTGTGAAGCACAATAAAGCAAAGTGCAGTAAAATGAGGTATGCCTGTATCTTGTTGCTAGTCTTGTTGTTTTTAACATTTTGCCGTAGGAAACAGAACTACTCCTGGATCATGTCCAATTTATTCATAGGGCTTGTGCATCACAGTTTGGTGTAATTTTCATCATATTTTCCATTTGGTGATCAATATTGTTTTGTTGGCATTTTAAAATAAAGTTGTTTTGTTCAAGGACAGTCAACTCCACAGTCTGTTTCCCATGTTGGTGTGGAGTGTGTGTGTGTGTGTGTGTGTGTGTGTGTGTGTGTGTGTTATCGCCAGCTGTGATATGGATAATAAGCTACGTGTGCCGTGATATTTGAAAGTGGGATGTATAGCTATTTAGATATACAAATAGTTTAGATTAGTTTTTCCGAAACTTGTTGATATTGAAATTCTTTTCTTAGTTTTTTTGGTCAGGTCACACAGCTTCAAAACATTTTGTTTACAGTTTATCTCAGTTCATCCAAACATTTCATTACATGGAAAAACTTCATGTTTTCTGCAAGGGCATTTTCAGCATGCAATCTATCTCTCAGATAATTTATCAGAATAACAAACACAAAGTCTTAGAATTGGATTCTGGAGAAGGCTAGAGTTTATCTTTTTCTGCTAGAGAAGTGATTGTCTGTCTCTGTCATTTGTTTTCTATCTCCAAGTCATGTCTATATCCATGACATGAACAGTCTAATACCATGACAATCTAACAGGAATAATATAGCTAGTTCAGTTTTAATGTATGTGCTAAAATATAGTAAATGACAAAATTGTGCAAAAGCAAATTATATGATCTAAGGAGCTATGTGTTAGCCGTTCTTTTTGCCTCAGAACAACAAAAGGATAAAAATATTTAATGAATGCTGATCAGGGTTTAAGCTTTCTTTGTTATGTCATTAGAAATCTGAACATGCTAATATGCTGGCAAAAGCTAATATTAATTGATAAAGGTAGATTAATAAATGTTGCTAGTTATAATTAAACTAAATCGAATAGGTGGCTATGTTGGTTAATTTAAATTTTAGAAAAAATTAAATTCTCTGGTAAGGGAGGATCTTGGCCCTGTCTTGTGGAATGCTATTTCAATGTGAGAAACAAATATCTGGACCATAATTAGGTTTTGTTTTAGAGTTATACAAATAATTGTATAGAATGGCTGTATTCAAAAGTCTCTAATGTGAAGTAAGGAACATAATTCAGAACATTTTGTGCATGAGTCAATGTGTCTGTGGTTTTAAACAGACAAAAATAAAATTTAAAATTCTATTTATAGCCAAGTGCCATGATTTCAAAATGCTTTTGAAGAAAATTTCAGATCGTTTTAAGTGTTTTCTTTTGGGGCTGTGGCCAAATAAATTATACAGCATCAGTGTTTTTCAGCTCCAGTTTCAAACAAAATAAATTTCTAATTAAATGTGGAATGGGTAGAGGATTGAATTTTAGTAATTTTTTGGTGAATTTTATTACTACACTTGATCAATTGATAGGGTTTGTGAGTCATTATGTTGTGGTTGGGAGTTTATTCTTTGGAGTTAGGCAAACATGCTCCCTGACCCAGTCCTGCTTCACATGACCCTGGATAAATTATCTGACTTCTACAAGCCTCAGTTCCCTCATCAGTCAAAATGGGATAGTGGCTCCTTCATACAACTGCATGAGGATTAAATGAGATCATTCAGGTAAAGTGCTTAACATGGTATCTAGCACATCTTGCAGGTGCTGCATAAATAATCTTTTCTTCCTCCTTCTCTTTGTTATTATTTTTATTATTCTTTTGTTATTATTTCCTGTATTCTTTTTTGTTTCTCACCAAATTTGGCACTTCCTAAAACATGATTTAAGATGCTGCAGTTGTTGAATTCTTAGGATATACTGAGGGTATTACAAGAAACTCATTGGATGAGAAAATTGTCCCTTGGAAATATTTGACACACAAAAGACAAGAGAAGTAGGAGAACAATAGGTATTTTATTTGAATGAATTACCTCCAAAGATCTGTGGCACCTCTCCCCATAGTTATGCTGCCAAGCTATGGAACTGGGCTTAGAGGAACTGATGCTGTTGGGACCTAGACCTCGTAGTTATGTCCTTCTTTATCTTTACATAGCAATGTCAAGTGGAAGACCGGAAATGAATTACATTGCAGACTGACCAGGATTTTTGTAAGTCAATTTTTTAAAAACAAACTATTTACAAAGTACAATGGAAAGTACTGGAAAGCCTGGAAGAGGGGACTCTGAATCTGGTCCCAAGTCACCACAGATTGGTGTGACCTTGGGCAATAAGGTCCGCATCTTTGTTTCTACAACAATGGGTTTGAACTCCTAGATGACTTCACAGGTAACTTCTGTCTCAAATGTTTTCTAATTCTGTATTTTCTTAGATTTTGCAGCAATTGTACTAAGCTAATTTTTTAAGCTTTCCTCGTTCAGGGTTAACTTGTTATAAAAGCAGAAATAGGGAAGAAGACCTTGGGAACAGCGCAGGACTTGAATTCAGGGTTCCAATTTGAGTTCTTGATGTCTTGTTCTGGTGTGTGATCTTGAGAAATCCCTCTACCTAGTGTATCTTAACTCTGCTTCACATTCAATTAAATTGGGAGGAATTGTAAAACACTGATGTTGGGTTCCAGCCTTGAAGATTCTAAATACTCAGCCATCAATAGATTGTTAAAGCTTTCCAGGTGGTTAGAATGTGCAGCCAGGATTGAGGATCACTGCAAAAACCAGGGGGCCTTAGTGTCCTTGCATCCAAGATGGAGCTCCTAAAAAGAATAGCAATAACTGTCTTCTCTGTGTGACAGAATTGAGGATCTAATAAAATAAAACAGATAAAAGCATTTTGCGATGTGTAAACGCATAGTAATGATTAAAGCAGGCTTTATGAAAGGGTTTAACTATTGTTATGCAAATGCTAGGGATTAGCACTAGTATATTAATTCTGCTGAGGGAATTCTAACCTTTTATATAAAATTTACTTGCGGTCTCTAAAAGTAGTTGAGGACTTCCTTCCCCAATTAGTACATGGCAATTTCCTTCTGCAGAAACTCCAAGGGCTGCTCTGTGACCCAGAGAGGGTTTAATAATGACGTGTTGCCTCAGTGATTATTCTCAATAAACACAATTCTTCCAAGTTTTGCATAGCATAGATCATCGCCACAAGTCATCACGACATGCTTGTTTATCCCTTTGTACTACAGCTTGTAAGTACACCAAACTGGGATAAACTAGCCGAATGTTTGCATAGTGGGGAGAAAAGTCAGCTGTTTTAAAAATGTATCCTGTTCCTACTTAACCTTCGTTTAACGTAATATCCCTTAAGAACTAAATTTTACGTGTCTCCAGTGGTTATCTTTCTTCAGATATTTTCACGCTTTGACACTATGACACATTTTTGTCTGTTCAACTATTCCTTTAGAAATATGTCAGACTTCCCTGGTGGTGCAGTGGTTAAGAATCCTCCTGCCAATGCAGGGGACATGGGTTCGAGCCCTGGTCCGGGAAGATCCCACATTCCGTGGAGCAACAAAGCCCATGCACCACAACTATGAGCCTGCGCTCTAGAGCCCGCGAGCCACAACTACTGAGCCCGTGAGCCACAACTACTGAAGCCTGTGCACCTAGAGCCCGTGCTCTGCAACAAGAGAAGCCACTGCAATGAGAAGCCTGCGCACTGCAGTGAAGAGTAGCCGCCGCTCGCCACAACTAGAGAAAACCCGCGTGCAGCAACGAAGACCCAACGTGACCAAAAAAAAAAAAAAAAAAAAAAGAAATATGTCTGTGACCATTGCAGTTTTGGTAATAAATACTTCTGCTTTGCCCAGTAGTGTTGAGTAAAGTCACACCTTGACTTCTGAAATTGGCCCACTGTGGTCTGTCCCTCAGAATGAGCAGGTGTATTTAACATAGACTTGCAGACTTAGTTTTCATGAACTTCAAGGCTGCCTGTTCGGCTCTGTATACTGGCTGCCTTGCAGCCACTCTTCAGGATTGAGTTTGAGGAACACAAACGCAGGGTACTTATAGTGATGGGCTCCAGGAAGGGCTGTCACTGGGTGTGTTACTCCATCCTCTGACCATGTAGCTTTCATTCAGCATCTCTCTGCTCACCAGAAAATACATCTTGGCAAAAAAAAAAAAAAAAAAAGAAAAAAAAAAGTCTGGAATCTTTTCTGTATCTGTATTTTTTGGCGAATGATTTCTGACGTTTCCCTCCGTTGTCTAAATCTGGAAATGATCTCGAAATGGAGGAATACTTCTTTCTTTAGGAATCCCTTCAAGTGCTGAATGTTATTAAGAAATAAGCAATTACTGATTAAACAAATGGTAAAGTTCAGTGAAGAGCTAGCTCTTTTGGAGTTAGAGCTATGTACACTGTTGCACGTGCTTTTCTGCTCACAAGCATATTAATGCAGTTGATAAAAAAGTTTAACCTTAAGTCAATATAAATATATATATATATATATATATATATATATAGTTAAAAATGGTAGGTTGACAAACTAGGGCCTGCAGGCTGCATGATTTTTACATTTTTTAAAGTGTTGTCAAAAAATTACCAAGAATATGCGTCAGAAACCATATGGCACGCAAGGTCTAAAATATTTACTATATGACTCTTTAGAGAAAATGTTTGCTGACCCCAGAACAATGTGGAAAGTACAAATAATAGAGCTCACTTATTTTTGGCTTTTACCAAATAGTACGCTGTCTTGTGTTGAGAAGCCGGAGCTGGGGGACTGAACTAAGAACATGCAGATTATGACCTGCTGAAAGGTCGGGGGGGTGGGGGTGGGGTCGCACAAGTCACCCTCATGGGCAGGCAGGTAGCCCTCTCAGCATCCGAGATCCCACTTTGGAGAAGTGTAATCCGTAGGGTCATTTGGATTGAAGGCACAGTTTCAATACACCCACACAAAGGAAGCAACTATCACGTATAACTGTATAGCACAGGGGACTATATTCAATGTCTTGTAATAACCTATAATAGAAAAAAATCTGAAAAGGAATATGTATGTATATACGTATATATGTATAAGTGAATCGCTTTACACCGGAAACATTGTAAGTAAAAAGATTAAAAACTGATTAATTAAAATAAAAAAAAAAGAAAGAAGGTTGGGACGGAGGTCACTGACTTTTCACGGGCTTAACTCCAAGTAGCTATGTGAAGAGGTGCCCAGGAAAAGCACAATGTGCTCTTAAGGCAGGAATCCTAAAGTCAAGCCCTTATCCAAATTGTTCAGACTCTTGAGTGTGAGCAGGGTTATCATACTGTAAAATGCCTACGCAGCAAGTCAGAGAAACAAAAGTTGTTTTTCTCATCACACTTTTTCCCTTGGAGGCATTAATTTTCACTTGTAAAATCAGTCTTCACAGCCAGTCTAAAAAGAGAATGAAGAACCTCCTCTAGCAGAGTCTGTAACGGAATTCTCTGCTCCCAGCCAGCTCTCTGGATGGAGCTGCCCTGGAATCAGAGCTGCCGCCCTTTGACCCTTGTTTGTGCAGTTGCTCTCACTCCCCCAGACCACTCCTCAGCATCATCGCCATCCACCAATTTGCTGAACACCTTCTTTGACCTTGGCTTTTTGGTCAAATGATTTTTCCATTCTAATTGCTGTTGTGAATCTGCTTTGCTACATTGCCCTACTTTTTCACCTGCTTTCATCTTCCAAGGCCCCTCTTCTGTGATCCCTTTTTCTACCTTCTCTCCCAGAATTTCAGCCCTGTTGAGGCAGATGCCTTCCAAATCTTATATTTCTACCCTTTTACTTGCTCTTGTGCAGGCCCAGTTTCCTCACTGGTTTCAAGGCAGGTCCGGTCTGCCCCCTGCAACAAACGAGAGCAAAGAGAGGACTTCTGGTGTCTTCCCTCACCGGCCCAGCTGAACCACTTTGGGAGCAGCACAGCTACCCTTTGTGGACGCTGCTTGCACACACCCTTCCTTGTGTTCAGTTAGTATCCACATAGCTTGCTGTAATTTTCTTCCCATGGGCCTCCTGGCCGCTTGTTTTCACCTACGACTCCAGCAGTTTTTCTCATCTGCTAAGTTCACCAGGCCACTCCAATGGTCCCTGATGCTCTTGGGATCCAGCACACATGTCTAACCAGAGCTATTACAGCACCCAAACTTCTGGTACTTTCCTTCCTTCATTCCACTCCAGCTTGCTGAATCCCTCCCTCCTACCTGTGAGTGCCCCTCTACCCAATACACATTTGTCAAATGCTGACTCCATTCTGGATACTATGCTAGGCTCTACAGATTAGGGATGAATGAGACGCAGCTTAAGTCTCAGTGTTTTTTGACAGGGGAAAGATGATATGCACAGACATGAATATAGAGCAAAGCAGTAGATGATGATGGACAAAATTTCTAAATATTATAAGCACAGAGGGGACTATTTAGAACTAGACTCTCTAACAATAAACATTCCAAGCTACCTAATGCGACTATTACTAAATCAAACAAGTTAACTGCTTAAAGAATATTTGATTCTGTTCTTAACCTCCCCTTAAATATATGGTTTAAGGGCCAAACTTCTAATACATTCTTTTCTGAGTGATTTACTCCTTCTCTGACTCACTGTCTCATTTACTAATACATTATCCAGGCTCCGGTCGAGTCTGTAAACATTAAAGTTCTGTAAATAAATGCAGTTTTTGGATTACAGTGCAAAAGAGAACATCTTTTTTTTTTTTTGCAAATACTTCTGCTCCTTACTAGAAATGGAATTCAGTCCTTATTCTGTTTCCCAAGTGCATGGGATTGTGGCTGCTGACTGGTTGGTATGCAGGTGGACTGGGTAGCTCATGGCTTTATTTATTGGAAGAGGCTTTGAGAGGTTGTTACTCAATTGTAAGAGATGCCTTTTAAAGAGCTTTGCATCTGGGCATCTTTTGCCTTTCATTTCCTTTTCCCTTCTCATTCCCTGTCCACCTCCTTTGCCCCCAAGCCCTTTTCCAGGATTATATCATTATATCAAACATAAATTGGGAAAACCTAGCCAGGACATGCTTGTCTTGAGGGAGACACCCCCAAGAGCACTGAGCTGCAAGTAGGAACTATGGGGAGGTGGGCATGTTCACCAGTTTGCCCCATGTGCCTCCTGCTACTGGTACCTCCGCTGGTCTCTTCATTCATGACATATTTTGAGAGGCTTCTCTGTGCCACAAACACCACGCTAGCTGCTAGGGACACAAACTGAGCCAAAGGGAAAACTGTTGCTGCCCACATTTGGGGGAGGTAGCATCAATGACAAGTTCACATTAATAAATGTGTGATAACAAATTGATATCCTAGCTCTGATACAAAGAGGAAGAACTAATATTAGTGTTTAATTCTCTAACAATTCTGAGATCTCTGGTCTCTCTGTGTGTGTGTCTGTCTCGTCTCTCTCTCTCCCCCTTCCCTCTGTTAACTGGGGGTGGAGAAGACAGCTAACAACACCGAGTCCTGTCATTGCTGTGGTGCATTATACCCACATTCTTTCTCTTTATTGTGAGATTCTTGATCCCCCAAAGTAGATGGTATTATCTCCATTTTAAATACACATAACGGAGAAAGACAACATTGCTATTACTCAGTCTGTCATTGGGACGGCGAACAAATGAATGCTTGCATTATGGGAGTTTGGGGGCAGAAATATGCCACAGGCCCTAATTTGAAACCATCGTATTTAGTTTCTGCTGATCCACCCAATTCAGGGATTTTATTTCTTTTTTACAGCAGTGAGAGAAAAATCTTTCTTTCTCTGCACAAGTCAGGACCAGATCTCAAAATCTGCAATGTGCCCTCTCCGATGCACGCCCACCCACCGGCTTGACAAATGCTGGATTTCCCATGATAGCTGCCACACACTCGGTTTCTCATCTCCCTATTTCTTCCCCGCCAGAATTTCTAAATCCTTCCGGAACACGTCCAGTCATCCTTTCTGAACTTTTGAGCTCCATCTGCTTTCCGCAAAGGCCCTGGGCACAAGCCCGGGCGACAGAGGCCCCGGGCGACAGAGTCCAGGGCGGAGGGCCCAGCTCGGGGGATCCCTGCGCCTTGAGCTCTGCAAGGCCGCAGGGCGTCATCTGGCCAGCGAGCCCGCCACGCGCCAAAGTGCTTCCCAGCCCTCGTTCCCCGCGCTGCCAGCGAACTGAATGAGGAGCAGGGCTATTTTTACCTCCCCGGCTGCAATCCTTTATATATCAATATATTTGCAGGAAGGAAACATAAAGGATTAACAGGGAAATGCTTGGCCTAAGTTTTACCCGAGAAGGTGGCGGTTGGAACAGGAGGGGGTATGTAAGGTCTGGGGTGGTGGAAAAGGCAGGCCGATTTCTCTGGCTGGCTGTTTCCTCCAGATCATTCTGTCCTGGAAATCCCCACACTCTTCTTTCTTCCCCTCTAGCTAATCCCTGGCTGCCAGCTTCCTCTCTCCCCGCCCCCAACTCTTGAGGTGCCACCGTCACCTCTGATGCTGCATCACTCTGCTCCCGTTTTTTCCCTCTCTCCTTTCTCTTCCACAATGAAGCATGCGCAGTGCGTCCCGTGCCAGGCAACAGCATCAGCATCAGGACGCGAAGCCGCGCTCGGGCGCGCTCTCGAGGGCGGGGCGCACGCCCGCGCCGCTCGCTCTCGCTCGCCGCCTCAGCATCCTCAGCCCCAGCGGCAGCCCCCGCAGTCACTGGAGCTGCCGCGCCCGCCGCAGGGAGGGAGGAGCATCTGGGGAGGCTCCAAGTTGGCGGAGCGACTGGGACCCCCGGACTCTTCAGCAGCCACCCCGGGAGGGGCTGAGAGGCGAGCACGGCAGGGGGCGCCGCCCAGCCCCTAGCCCCGAGCTCCGACCTCCCTGTCCGCGGCCGCACCATGCGCGCCGAGCCGGCGTGACCGGCTCCGCCCGCAACCTTACCCGCAGCCTAGCCCGGCGCTCTCGCTGGCCACACCGAGCGGCGTCCGGGAGCTATGAGCCATGAAGCCACCCGGCAACAGCTCCGGGCGGCCGCCCGTGGAGGGCTGCAGCCTCCCCCGAGCCTCCAGCTGCTCCCGCGGCGGCCCCGCCGGCCCGGCGCCCATCCGCGCCCCGGCCCGCGCGCCGCCCTGCCGCCTGCTCCTCGCACTTCTCCTGCTGCCTCCACTCGCCGCCTCATCCCGGCCCCGCGCCTGGCGGGCTGCTGCACCCAGCGGTGGGTATGGCCCAGGTGCCCTTTGCATTGCCTTGCCCACGGGGCCCTGCAGAGGAGAGCGAAGGGCACGCGGGTCCGTGCGCTCCGGACACGTCCAGGGCTCGGCCTTTGCGAGCCTCTCTCTGCCTGCCCACCTCTCTCATTCCCAAACCGGCGTTCATTCCAGTTCACTTTTTGAAGTCCATTTTTCTGTTGCATTCACTAAATTACTGCCGGTTCCACTGGAAGGTATTCAGTGGATGCGGGGTCCCTAACTGATCTCTGTGCAACTTAGGGAAACCGGTGGATGGGAAATGCAGCGAGGGAGCAAGTTTTTTCTTGGGTGGTGGAGCCTGAACGTGAGTGCGGGAGGATGTGATGAGAATAGTGGTAACGTGTTTCCTCAAATTGCCTAGTGGGTTTATTCACTGCTGTTGGAATTAAGGTGGGGGAGGGAAACTTCGGGGATATAAACCTTTGGCTTGTAATTTCTCAAAATGCTTGTCATTATAATGAAAAATGAAGATAATATGATGTTCAATACATTGATGATTGGACATCAGTGACTGCAGATAGCTGGTAATAGGCAGGAAAATAAAAAGAAATTGGAAAGCTGCCAGCATCTGCATCCCTCTATGGCAAAAGATTTTTGCTCATCTCAAAGTTAAAAGAAAAGGGAATTGTCCATTTTGTTAAGTGAATCGGTTAACATTCCGTGTTCATGAGTTCTGCACTCAAGTTATCTGTGGAGCGTTCTTAGCTCTCAGGTGGGATACTCTTAGTCCTAGTCCCATTGAGCTTCTGTAGACTCCCAAGGGGGTGGAGGTGAGGGGCAGAAACCCTAAGCATGTTCGTTTAATGACCCTTCCTTCAAGTCCGTTCCCCCTCAGCCCCACCACCAGACTTAGAAGTATAGATTTAAGACTATAAACAGTACATTGTTGTATAAGCCTTATTGGCTGATAACCTATCCAGGCCATTTCATTGTTGCAATAACTTTCTTTCCTGTGTCTCTACGCCTTACCTGCTTAAAAGTAGAAAACTTTGTTTTTGCAATTAATGGAAAAATGCATTTTAGTACTTATGTATTTATAGGGTATGTGTGTGTTTGTGTATGTTTGTGTCCCCCCCCTCCCCCCCCCAGCTCCGCATTGGAATGAAACTGCAGAAAACAATTTGGGAGTCCTGGCAGATGAAGACAACACATTGCAACAGAATAGCAGCGGTAATAGCAGTTACAGCAATGCAATGCAGAAGGAAATCACACTGCCTTCAAGACTCGTATATTACATCAACCAAGACTCGGAAAGCCCTTACCACGTTCTTGACACGAAGGCAAGACACCAGCAAAAACATAACAAGGTAGGCAGGGTCTGGGTATGCAAAAGTGGCTGCCATGAAGAGTTAGTTGTCCTTTGATTTGATTTTCTGCCAGAATCTGATTTCACAAATGTTACTGCAGCATTTTATTAGGAAACCAATTAATATTACGATAGGGGAGAAACTGGAGGGAATTAACCTGGGATCTACTGGGATAGGGCTGCTGTCTGTCTTTCCTCTCTGACACTAAACTGGAATTGGAATTTTCTTATCGCCTTATAAGTTTAACAGCTGAAATGTTGTCCATTTTTCTTGTAGGTGCATTGAACACTGAACAGTAGTTAAGCGAATACGTTGATGGTCCTGACTTTTATCTGTGAGGCTTTATGTAAGGGTGCAGTATTCTACCTCCCATGACGAAAACTGCTTTCAATCTGCACCCAGAAAATTGCCATAAAAAGCTGTTGGGCTGCCGATTCCCCATCAGTCTTTCACTTAGAAATTGAGTGGTTAAGTTTGAACAACCTCTTTCTTTCTTTAGTTGGTCAGTAGGAAAAAAATACTTTTTGTTGTTATATTTTCAGTAGGTAAACAGTATGACATTTTAAAAGATTATGGTGAATGTAAACAAACAATTTATATAATATAGAGACCAGTTTTGGTCAGCACAACCCTTCAAGAGTTTATCTGCATTCACTGTGAGCAGTAACTTTACTTGCAGATTGGTTCAGAAAGTGTCACTGAGTTTTAAAAAGGCATTCAGTGGAAGATGAAGGTGCTTAATATCCAAAGAGTTCAAGGGATCTTTTTTTTCCTGCTTACTAGTCATTATTTGAGTTAATAAAATTTTGGACCCCAAGCAGATGTCCACAATGGGTTATCAGTGCCTCTTTTCTTTATTAGGAGCAGAAAATAGAGTCCGTTTGTTAAATATTTTACTTTGGACTTGTAGGATAGGAAGAAAACTTTCCTCTACCCTTTTAGGTTCTTCTGGCTGGTCCAAGAATTAAATTGACACGAGACGAATTAACAGGAGAAAATCAAATTTAATCTCGTATGTATGCATGTGAGGGCCAGAGGCCCCACATACCTGAGAGGTTCAGAGACAGAAAGGTAAAATGAGACGTATATGCCATCCTGAGCTAAGGAATGGCATAGGGGCCTCGGGCTTCCACGGACAGGAGGGTCATTCATAGGACAATAAAAAGAGCAGGTGTTTGGTAATTAGATGTTTGCCCTGCCATATAGATGGGGCCACTTAGATAAAATTTATCTCTCGTAATAACTCTTTTCTGGGAAAAATCCTCAATTTAAGTTCTGCTGGGTAGTTAAGGGAGGGGCAGTAGTTTCTCTTGAACCTGCAGGGTCTTGATTGTGCCCTTAGTTCAAAATAATCCTCATGCAAAAGTGACACATTTGGGGGGAAGCTCGTTCTGAGCCCTTACAGATTATACCTGTTGAGTTGAGAAGAACAGTCATTGTCTAAACATCTAGAATTTAAGGAAAGTATCTATGGTTTGCATCATTGTTTTTATTAGTTTTCTAAAATATGGGTAAGTGGTAACAGTATTTATTCCTATTTTACAAATGGGGAGTTAGAAATTTAAGGCCTTCAGGTGCCTTTCCCAGGATTGTAAAACAGCTGATGTAAAATTCAAGAGGCCTGAATATTTAATATTTACAAGTCAGGCTTCTGAGAAAATGCTTCCTTCATATCGGATGTTATTGGAGAATTTAACTTTGCTTCACGGTGCTGTGAAGAGGCTGCTACCCGCCTTGGCTGAGATGAAGCGATCTCCTTGCTCATGGCCCTTTTCTGATCTGCTCATATGTAACTTGACGGCTTGACTCCTGGATCCTGTCTACCCGTTTGTCTTGTTGATAGGAGGAGTGGGTAGTGTCTTTAAGGAAGAAGAATCCAAGTTCCTCTTGATAAAGGCATTGAGGCCCATTTTATGGTTTTTCTACTAATTAATAAGATCCTCTATGGTTAAGTGACAAGTTCTCAAATTCCAGTGCCTTTGCATAAGATGCTGGAGGAAGAAAAAACATGGCCTGAAAGCCTATTTTAAAGAATGCTCAAGCCCTCTCGAGTCCGGACTTGAAGGGAATTTAGTGAAACTTCTCTAATAACTGAGCTGTCGGTGGCTATGGCTAACTCCTGTCTTCTAGTCTAACCGTATTTGATTGCTTTGTTTGGTGGGGCTTGGTTTGACTACAGTATATCTGAATTTTTATGATAGTGAGATTGTTAAAACTTTACCCACCACTCATGTAGAGGAATAGATTTCTTAGTAGGGAGCACACACTTGCTGTTGGAATGATTTTACCTCTCCACTTCCACCCTCCATAGTGGTTAGGTTTCTTTTATCTTCAAAAAAAAATGTTTATGTAGAAATTATATTTGAAAGCATTTTTCTTCTTTTCTTATTAGTTTGACTCAACAAGTATTTGTTGCACATTTCTCATGTGCAAAGTAGTATGGTGAAGATTCAGAGATAAGAGATAAGGGGTACAAGGATGAACAAGACAAGGTCTGTCCTCCAGGAGACACAAAAATGAGATAAGCAAGATTCTAAAAAGCGCTCTTATACAGGGATAAACAGTGTTCTTCCTGTATGGGTTCCCTGAAACTTCCCTCTGTGTTTCTATGATTTCCCTTGCACTTCTGTTTTGAAGCATCTCTTGAACTAGTTGACAAAAAGTGTTGCATGTGCTTTCTGCTGTATCTTTGGATGACTTGCCTCATCATAGTGATGGGAGATACTTGTCAATTCAGCTGCTTTCCAAATGTTTCAGTAAGAGAAAAAGTATGGAAGTTCGTTATTTTTGCCTTTATAAAAGAAGTTTTGATTTTAATATCTGTGTATTAGGTACCTTTCTTTCTCCCTGATTTCATTGCACCCAAGCACATTTTAATCAATGCCTTAGAAATGCTGAATCACTGTGCCATTCTCCTGGAATCCTAGATTGGTGGGTAGAGGTGGAGAGGGAAATTCCCAGATATAGGTTATAGGGCAGAGCTCCATATTTATTTCGTAAGTATTTAAAGTTGAGCAGGGCTTACTACTTTACAGTTGTGAGAGTTAAGATGTTTGTTAACTCTTTCAAAATTGGTAAGTTTAAAAGCAGACTGTGCAAAGCAGGCTGTCATACTAGTGTTTCTGAAAATCTTAAAGTTTTCTTTGTCAAAGATTGTTTAGGAATCTTTTTATCTCCAGATAGGGTTATATATAACTTATTGTCCAAACTGTGACATTTTTTGAGAGTGAAAGTAGGCACGCTTAATAATTATTCCAGGATGATTGGCATAAGCCTAGATGGTCCAGGGCAGACTGGGAACATGGTTATCTCAGATCTAAACAGTTATGTTCTTTGATTTTTGGCACTTAACCCAATTCAGGTTTCTTTATAGACAGCTTTATTTTCTGATGATTTATTGTAATTTTTTTCTTACTAACTAGGAGGTTAATTTACCACGATGTAGAAGTAATAGGGTCTGAAATGGAAACATTTTGTTTCGCTTTGTTATCAAGACTTATCTTCTTCACCTGTAGAACTTTTACAAGCATAAATGGAATTTTATGATGACTAAACATAAGCATTTTATCAACCGTTAATTCAATATTTGGATAAAATATACATTTAAAAAGAGGCAGAAACAATTTAGATTAATTAATTCATTCATAGATAATCCTATGAGATCTATTCCTGAGAATGTTAATGAACCTGTGGAGGAAGAAAAATAATTTTTCTTCTACCCTTCCAGGTTCTGGGCTGAGACACACCCTGTAATAAAAGACAGGTTAACAGGAGAAAATTAGAAGTTTAATGACACGTATGCCTCCTGTGTACATGGGAGAGACACAGGAAAACTGAGTAACTTTGAGATGGCCCAGCCATCAGCTTAAATAACTGTCCAGCTAAAGACAAGATGATGGGAGGCTATCAGGAAAAGCACAGTAAATGAGGGTAAGGTTGTTACACAGATTTAAATCGTTGCCTTTTATGCTGATAATGTGTTTCTGGAGATATCGAGTATCCTCCTCTTTCTGGTACAGAGAGGGGAACACCCTTACAAATGGAGATTTCTTATAAATATAAATGTCTCTTACAGAAGAGTAACTTCTGCTTGGTTTACAGAGCTGCTCCTGTGTCCACTGTTTCTTAAAAATAACCAGCCGAAAATAATGTTTATGCCAAAGAGGCATATTTTGGGAGAGTATATTCTGCTCCCCTTCAAAACTTTTCCTGAAACTTGCCTTTAGTCAAAAATTACTTGCCTTTAGTCAAAAACTACTTGCCTTGAATCCTACTTATTTAGATTCTCTTCTCTTGCAGTTGGGAAGGGATGGAAGAGGTACATTATGTACAGCACAGGGTCTGGGGAAAGATGAAAGTCATCTCCTTGGACTTGAGATATGGCCCAGTCTTTCGTTACCTTCCCTACTGTGTTGGGGAGTCAGACCTGGTGTATTGAATTAAGAACATACAGATTATGACCTGCTGAATGAGGGGGCACAAACCACCCACACGGGTCAGCAAGTATCTCCCTCAGCATCCAAGCTTCCACTTTTGGGACGTGAAAACCACTGGGTCGTTTTGACTGAAGACACGGTTTCAATACACCCACACAAAAGAAGTACAGTCACGAGATTTATTATTCACAGATCCCAGAAAAGGTTGGGGGACAATGAACGAGGGGGGGGGGAAGGACAGTCCTTTGTCCCAGGTCACCAGTAAGCAGAAGATAGAGAGGGTAGCAAGCATCTATCACTTATAAGGTGGTTGGGTCAGAGGTCGCTAACTTTTCACAGGCTTAACTCTAAGTGATTATTTTAAAAGGCATCTGGGGAAAGCAAAGAGGGACTTATGGTAGGAATCCCAAAGTGCAGTCCTTATCTACATGTCCAGACTCTAGGTGGGTGTGAGCAGGGTTTCCAGTCTGTAAAATGCCTAGGCAGCAACTCAGAAAAACAAAAGTTGTTTTTTTCATCACACCTATTCCCACCACCCCAGGCTTAAGAGAGAGAAGAGAGACATTTAAGTAAATTTAGATCACGATGATTATCATTACTTCCTACTCTGCTTCAGGACAAAGCTGGTTCCACGTTACTTGGCCATCCAGAAGCCAGCTGCTCCACTGCTCCCGGTGTGGATCAGCAGAAAGAAATACTGGGTCCTTAGAACTGGTCGTGTGGCAGCTATTAGTTTATTTGGTAATACGAACATTGGTATTGGCCTCAGCGGCCTTCCCAAGTTTTCTAGGTCTTCCTAAGCAGTCATTACAGAATTGTAGTAAGTAGAATTCAGGCTTGTAACGGTTTTCCTTGTAATGCCGGGCATATTGTAGGCTGTCAGTAAATATCTGTTGAATGAATTGATGGTTGAACACTCCTATCTATGTTAGAAAGAGTGCAGTGCTTTCTGTGAAATTTCATGTTGTAATCAAATTGACATTCAAAAGCACCTTAAGTTACTGTTAAGCATTTTTGGCACTGTGACAGAGCGGCAGGAGAGAGAAGTTTGATCTCAAGTTATTCGCACTGCATAAATCACACTTACGCGACCTAAAATCATGAGAATACCTGTATTAACAATTCTTAGATTATCCCTCTCAGTGTCACCTACCATTAACATGGGTAATCACAAGCTGACCATGTGGGAGATTTTGTCATTGCTACTGGTTAATTCTCAATGGTGGAGCCCAAGGTGTCCACTCATATAGTTTCCAGTCAATCAGATTTACATCTGTGAGGTGTTCAGTTATGTTTGGCAAATACCTGTTTTGAAGCAGGCACTGTGTTAGACCCTGGGAAGAGCGAGGAAGAGTAACACTCAGTCCCTACCTTTGCTCGTGACTTGCTGGGCATCAGAAGGCAGCTGGCGGTGTGTGTGTGCTTCCTGTCAGTGCGTTGCTAGTTGTAGGAACAAAGGGCTGTGGGGACTCAGGAAAGTCAAAGAAAACCTCGGAGAGGAAGAAACAATGGAGCTGGCCCTAAAGAGCAATTAGGAGACAAGTTTTCGGGAGGTGGAAAGAGGGTGGAGGGTGGAGGAGGTAGAGAGGGGCCCACAGTCAGCAGGCAAAGGCTCTGCCCTGCTGGAGACAGTGTGGTGAGTGTGAGAAGGGGAAACCCAAGTGTGGGAAATTTAAAAGAATTGGACATCATTGTTACATTCATGGTCAATTTTTAAAAAGTTCACTTGATTCCTCTAGAAATCCAATACGTGTTTGTCAGATGTAGCAGTTGAGAGTTATTGTTAGTGTCTTCACAAAGGACAAACAGCTAGTAAGGGGCAGACAGAGTCAGGATTCGAACCCAGGTCTTATCCTTTGCAAAAGTCCAGGCTGGAGAGAGACCAGGGTGTGTTGGGTACGGCAGGCAGCAAAGGGGAAAGGCTGTGAAGGGGAAGGCTGTGAAGAGATCAAGGGTTTGGATTTATTTTGTATCAAATGGCTCACCTCCTGATGCGTCCGGAGGTGAGCAAATGGTTGGTTGAGCATTGATTGAGTGCCAATTCTGTGGCTCCTAAGGGAGCTTACCTTCTAGTGGGAGGAGACAGGCCATAACCGCAATAGCAACAGCAGCACAGAGATTTCAGGTATTGACGAGTGCTTGAAGAAGATAAGGTAGCGTACGTGGTGGAGAATGGTGGGTGGGAGAGTTGCTCTTGAAGAATTGGAAGATTGGGCCTACGGTCTTGGGTGAGAGTAACCTACCTACTGTGGTTCCTCTTTAGATGGGGTGGGCGCGTGCTGTGTCAGTGGCCCCCACCTGCACTCCTTGTTGCCGAACGCCACCCGTCCTCATTTCTGTTACTCGCCCAGCTCCTGTAGGCATTTCAGTTTGGACCCTAGTCTTTGATTCTTCTCTCTCACGAAGTCTGGACTATTTTTGATCATTTCACCCAGCTGGATTGATCTGATGGCCGCCATGCTTTCCAGCAGTACGTCGTGCTGTCCAAGGTCTTGCTTTCGCATGCATGTGTCCCTACATAACATTTTCTGCTCTTTCTACTCCTGGGTTGGCTCCTTCCTGCTAACTATATAACTGCTTGTGTCATTCTGTCTTCACTTATTCTCAGGTTTTGTGAACAGATTGGGCCACTATCCTTCTCTCTATAGCCAGTCAAAAAATAACAAGTGCATTATTTGCTCAGTGGCTTTGGCTAGGGTTGGTGGCATCATGCAGGCTGAGGGTAAAGACAGGCAGGAAGAGAGCTGTCCTGGCCGCCTTGCTCACTTTTCTCAGTGGTGGTGCTATTTTCCCAGCCACCTAAGAGTGAATCTTGGGAATCATCGTTGACTCTTTTCTCTCCTTCATCTTCTGTCTATAAATAGTCACATATTAAGTCCTGACGTTTCTCCCAAATCTGTCCTTCCCTCCTCCTCTGTATTGTGTTCTTGTCATAGCCTCTTGTCTCTCTCTCTCTTTCTCTGTCAATCCATCAGTCCTACTGCTGACAGATTAATCTTCCTGGAACACTTAGTGCATCACGTGACTCCTTTTATCCACATGCAACAAGCATGATTTCAGCAGATGAATTTTCCTTGTGGAGTAAAGGGGAGAAAGTGAAATGCTCTGGAGGAGAGCTGTTGCCCCTGCCCCCCTTCTGAATACTACACATTTGCTGGTCCATTCTCCTTTCAGCATTTTTTCCAGGCCTGTTTACCGAGGTCAGTGCATGGCAGGAGGTAATTTTATCTGGACAGTTCCATTGATATCTGTCCAAATTCTGGGGCTAGTTATGGAAAAACCTTGTGATCAGTAGCAGTAACCCAAACTGTCAGTAATGTGTTCTCAGGCTTTTGTTTTAGGTTCAAATATGGTTAAATTCCTGCTTCAGAAGGTCCTTCCTCTCCATCTTTAGGATCTGAGTAATTAATTCTCCTAGAGAATAAGTTTTCTGAATGAAAATATTTTATTCCTCTCAAATATGTATGTAATCATAAAGCTTTATTCACACAGAGTATTAAATTCACAAATGATGTGGGTATCCATGGTCTTATGAAAGACTCATTCATTCACATAATTCATTCATTCATAATCCACCTAGCATCTGAATTTTGCAATTTTACAAAGGAGTTTTTGTGTTTAGAATTTATATAAATTCAGTACAATTTTAATCAAATCCAATGCTAGGAATTCTATTATAAAAGGGTAGATCCAGTTATTTTAGTTAGAATAATGAGAAGTTAAAAACAATTACGTTCATTCACAGCAAATCAAGATAGTTTTTGCATTTCACAGAGTATGTGAGTGGTGCATCCTCCATCACTGGGTACCCAGTCTGGACAGAGCCAGACCTGTGAGTTAGCTCCATGCTCCAAATAAGGTTTTGTTATATTGTTGTCTTCTCTGGTTAAAGAGTAGACAGAGGCTACTTTTCCTCATCTGGAACATTACAAATTAGTGAATTCGAAATCTATGTTCAAGTCTGTTGTAAAAGCTGTTTATTTGTCAGCAAGAACTACCTTAATGCTAAATGTTCTCAAAGCTTTCTATTTAGACATGGAATGGATAGAAATTCAAATAAGTCTCCTCTACTGATAGACACTAATTACAGAGAGTTAAGTTCAAACAAACCAATGAACAGAGAAGTGTAACTGGGAGCCTATAACCAGTGACTGTATTGCCCTTTAACTTTGATCTATTATTATAGAGTTGGGGACATTCATCTCTTTCTTATTTGCATGGCAGTGTCCACATGAGGCAGTCATTCTAGCACATTTTAAATCCTAGGTGGGAGGGGGAACAAGATAATCACATGCCCTTGGACCACCTCCTTCTGCCCTCAGTGGGGCTAAAGATTAATTTTAGAAGTCAAATCTAGGCACACCTAGAGGCATATCATACAAAACATTTCAGAGCCATTCATTTTTGAGTATCTACTGAATTCTAATATCTGTTCCAGTGCTTCCTTTCCCTTATTGTGGATGTTCAAAAATTTGCTATATCAAGTTGTAGTCTGGATCACTTAATTGGGTGCTTTGTGCTGTCTTTTAATTGCAAACAGGCTTGTGAATACCATATACCATAATAGTTAATAGTTGTGTTGCAGATGGCCTCCACTAATGATATAAATCAATCAACACTTAGAGGAGTCTTCCATCCTGCATGTGCCTCCTTGCCCTTTGCTTTTTCAGCTAAGAAGATAGAATGCATTAAACCAACCTGTACTCACTCAACAATACACTGGCAGTAACAAATACAATATTCACTTTGCAGTGAACCTAAACGGTTTTGTTGAGGCATTTTCATATCTATAATCTCACATGGTCCTCACAGCAATAAAACAAGTTTTTTTTATTCTTTTTATTGTGGTAAAATAGATATAACATAAAATTTACCATTTTAACCATTTAAGTGAAATTTTGGGCTTTGCCTCTTAACTGCCTTAACCAAGAGGAGTTCATACACTGACTCGCCTTCTCTTATAAATCATGGCTAAAAATAGTTAGTGAACTCTTGTTAATTACTATGGTCTGTCCTGTACAATGTAGTGGACTTTCATCTCTGTAGAATGTTCAGACCATAGTTAGAGGCATTTATCACTCCTGGGCAGCATAAAAGCAATCACTTGTTCCCTTCAGAACCAGTGGGACATTGGGATGATGCTGTCTTGTTATTTTTTGGCTTTGCAACAGTGCATGAAACATTTTTTTGGAAATAGTTAACTATTTTTGTTTCCCTTTCTAAAGAAATATATCTGTATTTTTTTTATTCTTTTATTTGGGACATTAATCCTTTTAAGATCTGGTGATGCACTTTAGGATTATTACCTGAATAGTATATTTATAAACTATCCTGTCTGTTTATCAGATCTTACATTGTTTTTCCATTTTAGTTTTCTAGAATTTCTGGCTTTCCCCTGACATGTTTTTAACACCCTAATGTGTTAAAAGTTTGGGAACTTACTTGATTAATTTGTGTGAAACACTTCTTTGTTGTGTAACATTTAAAAATCTTGGTTCTTTGACAGAGAGCATAATCTCTCCCTTGATACCCAGACTACATATCCAGCTATTTATCTTGTATCTCCACTTGGATATCTAATAGGCAACTCACACTTAATACATCCAAAACAGAACTTTTTTTTTTTTTTTTTTTTTTTTGCGGTAAACGGCCCTCTCACTGCTGTGGCCTCTCCCGTTGCGGAGCACAGGCTCCGGACGCGCAGGCTCAGCGGCCATGGCTCACGGGCGCAGCCGCTCCGCGGCATGTGGGATCCTCCCAGACCGGGGCAAGAACCCGTGTCCCCTGCATTGGCAGGCGGACTCTCAACCACTGCGCCACCAGGGAAGCCCCCAAACAGAACTTTTGATTATAATATCTCCTACCCCAACCTGCTCCTTCCACGTTCTTCCCATTTGAGTAAATAGAAGATCCTTCTTCCAGCTAAGCTCAAGAGACTCAACCCTTCTATTTCTTTTAAGCATCACCCCAAGCCATGAAATCTTGTTGGTTCTCCCTTCAGAGCTGTTCAGAATCTGACCATTTCTCACTGTCTCCATTGCTGCCAACCTGGTCTAATCTACCATTACCTCTCGCTTGTATTATTAAAATATCTTCCTACCTCTTATCCCTGCTTTTGTCCTATTCCTGTCAGTCTGGCTCTAGTTTGTTTTACACATTTCAGGCAAAGTGATTCTTTTAAATACTAACTGTGATCATGCCACTCTTCAGCTCAATAACCTGCAAGAGCTTCCTTCCCATCTCAGTCAGAGTGACTTTTCTTTTTCTTTTTTTTTTTTTTTTTTGCGGTACGCGGGCCTCTCTCTGTTGTGGCCTCTCCTGTCGCGGAGCACAGGCTCCGGACGCACAGGCTCAGCAGCCATGGCTCACGGGCCCAGCCGCTCCGCGGCATGTGGGATCCTCCCGGACCGGGGCACGAACCCGTGTCCCCTGCATCGGCAGGCGGACTCTCAACCACTGCGCCACCAGGGAAGCCCCAGAGTGACTTTTTTTCTCTCCTAATCATAATGTAGTCACTGACGAAAACTAAACTACTGCTAGTTGTTAACTTGATAGCAGGAAGTGCTCTTTATGTTTGTGTGTTTAAACACACAACGTAGGAAAACTAATAAGATTTAAACATCACTTTCACTCATGGCTTAAAAATATTATAAAAAATAGGTTTACCTACTTTGTCCCATTCACATTTTAATTAAAATTTTTTGATTTTTCCTATTTTCAAACCATAGACCATACAATTAAAATGGAGTATTTTTTTATTGTAACAATAAAACACAAAACAAGAATAACACCCAAACATATTTGTTGACCTTGTGACAAGTTCAGGATTACCTTGTACTGTGCAAAAATGTTATTGATGTGTCAATAGCTTGTCAAATGATTATACTTTATTATTTATTTGAGAAAAGATAGATGATGCTTCTGAGGTCAGCAGACAGTGGCTGAATAAGAGAAGGGTTATAGCTGTTGTAGCAGTGCCACAGTTTTTACTTGCATGAAGAGCAGTGCTTTCTTTGCTAGCTGGGGAAATTGCTTGAGGCCAAAGAAGACAAGCTTCATAGTGTGGACAGGAGTCTTCACAGAATTTTCAGAGGGAGCTCTTAATATCAGAGCTAAAGGAAACATTGTACTGTAACCATTGGATTTCACGGGGAGTGGATGATCACAGAAAGGTGGGTATAAGCTGGAGCTCTGAGAAGAAAATTGCTCAAAAGGAGTATTTGGAGATGTTTTGCTGGAAGCTGAGATTTGCTATTTGTTAGATGAATAAAACAAATCTTATTTGTTTTAAATAATGTTTAAGAGAAAGATGAGTAGTCCAGTTTTTGCATGTTAATTCATTTTTATTGTGGTAAAATAGATATAACATAAAATTTACCATTTCAACCATTTAAGTGTACATTTCTGGGTATTAAGTATATTCACATTATTGTGCAGCTATCACCACCGTCCATCTCCAGAATGCTTTTCATCTTCTCCAACTGAAACTGTACCTATTAAATATTTATTCCCCATTCCTCCCTCTCCCTGGCTTCTGGCAACCAACATTTTATTTGTTGTCTCTGTGAATTTGACTATCTTAGATACCTAATATAACTAGAATCAGAAAGTATTTGTCTTTTCTTAACTGGCTTATTTCACTTAGCATAATGGCTTCAGGATTCATCCATGTTGTAGCATGTATCAAAATTTCTTTCCTTTTTAAGGCTGAATAATATTCCATTTTATGTACATGCCACATTTTGTTTACCCATTCATTTGTTGACGGATACTTGGGCTGTTCCACCTTTGGCTATTATGAATAATGCTGCTATGAACATGGATATATAAAATCTGTTTGAGTCTCTGCATTCAGTTCTTTTGGGTATATACCCAGAAGTGGAATTGCTGGATTATATGGTAATTCTATTCTTAATATTTTGAGGAATGACCATAACATTTTCCATAGTAGCTGCATTATTTTACATTCCCACCAGCAATGCACAAGAGTTCCAATTTCTCCACATTCATATCAACACTTTTTTTTTTTTAATAACAGCCATCCTAGTGGATGTGAAATAGTATCTTATTATGGTTTTGATTTGCATTTTTCTGATGGTTAGTGACATTGAACTCCTTTTCATTTGCTTTATGGCCATTCGTATATCTTTCTTGGAGACATGTCCATTCAATTCTTTCCCTATTTGAAAATCGGGTTGTTTATTTTCTAGTTGAGTTTTAGGAGTTCTTTATATATTCTGAATATCAGTCCCTATCAGATATGTTTTTCTCTTATTCTGTGAGTTGATATTTTACTCTTAAAATTTAGTTCTGAATTTTTTTTTTTTTTTCGCGGTATGCGGGCCTCTCACTGTTGTGGCCTCTCCCGTTGCTGGGCACAGGCTCCGGACGCGCAGGCTCAGTGGCCATGGCTCATGGGCCCAGCCGCTCCGCGGCATGTGGGATCTTCCCGGACCAGGGCACGAACCCGTGTCCCCTGCATCGGCAGGCGGACTCTCAACCACTGTGCCACCAGGGAAGCCCAGTTCTGAATTTTGATGAAGTTCAACTTATCTATTTTTTTCTTCTGTTGCCTGTGCTTTTGGTGTCATAGCCAAGAAATCATTGCAAAATCCAGTGTCATTAAGCTTTTCCCCTATATTTTCTTCTAAGAGTTCTATAGTTTTAAGGCTTATGTTTAAGGGCTTGATTCACTTTTAATTAATTTTTGTATATGGTGTAAGGGTCCAGCTTCATTTTTTTTTTTTCATGTGGCTATCCAGTTTTTCTTCCATCACCATTTGTTGAAAAGACTGTCCATTTCCTGTTGAATGGTCTTGGCACCCTCACTGAAAATCATTTGACCATATATGTGAGGGTTTATTTCCGGTCTCTTTAGTCCATTGGTCTTTATGTCTATCTTTATATCACTATCATACTGTTTTGATTACTGTATCTTGGTAGTAAAATTTGAAATCAGGAAGTGTGAGACCTCCACCTTTGTTCTTTTCCAAGATTGTTTTGACTATTCAGGGTCCCTTGAGATTCCATATGAATTTTAGGATGGATTTTTCAATTCATGCAAAAATATCATTGGGATTTTAATTCAGGGATTGCACTGAATCTGTAGATTGCTTTGGGTAGTACTGACATCTTAACAATACTACTTTGGGTAGTACTGACATCTTCCAGTCCATGAATATGGGGTGTCTTTCCATTTATTTGTGTTTTATTTAATTTCTTTTATCAATGTTTTAGAGTTTCAGAGTTCAAGTCTTTCACCTTCTTGGTTAAGTTTATTCCTAAGTACTTTTTCTTTTTGATGCTATTGTAAATAGAATTGCTGTCTTTATTTCCTTTTACGATTTTGCATTGTTAGTGTATAAAAATGAAACTAAGTTTTCCGTGTTGCTTTTTATATCCTTCAACTTTGCTGAATTCATTTATTAGTTCTAATAGGATTTTTTTTTAGTGGAATCTTTAGGGTTTCTTTATATAAGATCCTGTCATCTATAAACCGTGATAATTTTATGTCTTTCTTCCCCCCCACCCCCCCAGTTTTCATGCCTTTTATTTCTTTTTCTTGCCTAATTGTTCCGGCTAGGACTTCCAGTACTATGTTGAGTAGAAGTGGCAAAAGTGGGCATGTTTGTCTTGTTCCTGGTCTTAGAGGAAAAGCTTTCAGTTTTTCTTAATTGAGTATGATGTTAGCTGTGGGTTTTTCTTATGTGGCTTTTATTATGTTGAGGTAGTTTCTTTCTAGTGCATGTTTTATCTCACAGGTTCCTTTAAAAGGGTACCAGAATATGTATGACTAGAATAATGAATTGGTTGCATATTAAGTGGGCAATTTTGGACAAGTCATTTACTCTCTGGATTTAACTTTCTTCATTTCAGAAATAATTAGATTGGGTTGATTTGGGGAATCTCAAACTTTTGTGTGCATGGGAACTACCTGGGGAGGTTGTTGAAAACATTTTGAGTTAGTAGGTCTGTATGGGGTCCAGTGGTTTGCATTTTTATATCTCAGGCTATTTTGATGTGGGTGAGTTTGTTCTCTCCAACCCTTTATTGATCCTAAAATTCTGTGAAATATCCTCCAGTGAGAGGTGACTGGGCGTTCATAAGAGGCAATGAAATACGTACACTGGTGGTTGAATTAGGGATTGTTTATTATTCCAAGCAATGCCTGCATTTTTGGAGTAGCAGCTTCCTGAGAGTCTGGCACGTTGGAAAAAGACTAGGAATTATAAAGTGTAGACTCATTATTTGAAAGTGTGAGAAGAATAGCTGGCTCCAGAAGTAGTTGGTGTGAGGTGATTCAGGGAGGAAAGAGCTTTTGGGAAATAGAGGCAGAAGAGGGCCTAGGGAACAATTTTCCACAGAGAGGTTGCTAGTGGGGTCATAGTGCCCTTTGATTTATTAGCAAGAAGTCCTTGGTGGGACGGTTTCCGGTGGGGGAATTCCAAAGAACAGTGTTGGGAATCAGAGGGAAGAAATGTTACAGTAGGTGAAAAACGGATGACCAATGTGCATATATAAACATGCACAGCCTCATGGGTAAAATTAGTGTAAATATTTGTGCAAAATTAGTAGCTGCTTTACTATATTTATTTACATGGTCAAAGAATTCAGAGTTCACAAAAAATAAAATGAAAAGTGTAAGTCTCTCTCTCATCATTCCCCGAAGGAATAAAAAAGCTTTTATTTTTAGCTCTCTTAATGTTAAATAATTTATCTGCACTATTTTTAGATCCATCAATCTAAGACATCTTTTGTCTGCCTGTTACGAAATGTGAAGAATATATTATACTGTGTTGTGTTCCTTCCTTTCTTCCCTCTATCTCTTGATTTTCATTTCTTATATATTTTAACTTTTCTGGTAGTTTTAGCAGGAATGTACAGTTAAAACAGACTTGGAGAGGGAGGGCATAGGTTTAGAATTATATGGTAATTTGCTGTCTTCTACGTCTGGGGAGACCCAGAAGGACAGCTCAAACACATGTACCTCCCTTTGATGAGCTGCTAAGAGCTGCTGTCAGCATATAAGGCCATGGAAGTGAGGGATGGAGAGAAATTTTGTGAAGGAAAAAAATTGCATTATTTCTTCTCTATTATTATTATTATTATTATTATTTTTTTTTTCGGAAACCAACTGAACTTGTATTGACACCAACTACACGACTCTTCTTAGTAGCCTTATGGGAATGGATAAAGTGGCTTGACCCAAGATAACACTGATTAGACTTAGCAATGTTACGTTTAAATAAAACCAACCCAATTTCCCCCGAGGTGGCTTACATTTCATAATGGGTCACAAACTAATACTAAAAATAAAACATTTAAAAATTTGATCCAAGCCCCTTCTATCCTCCCACACTTGAAAGGGACCTTATGAACACCAATTTCCCAATCCTAGCATCACTAGCTTACAAACCTCAGGGTTAAAAACTCCCTCCTCATATACCCAATGTTCAATTTCCATCAGTTTCAATATACACTAGTGTAAATACCATGACTATTTTGCATGAAGTTAAGTATTCTACAGGTCAGTCACGGGACTGAACCAGGAGCTCCCACCTTTTATGGGAACTTCAGTGGTACCATCGAGGCCAAGGCAATTTAATTTAGGTTAACCAGGATTTGTTTCAATTTGTAAGAGAAGCATCTTGCAACAGGTTTATTCAATTCTCTTAAAAGATGGTGGTATTCCTTTACTTTCCGCCTTTTGGCAGCAGCAGTTACATATATGGAATAGCACATTAAGTCTAAAAACGTGGGCCCTAGTCAACTTTATTTTTCGGCATTATGATCATGATAAGGGATCACGACATCCTTTACATTTCCAAGGAAAACCCAATTTAAAGTTTGTCCTTGCCAAACTCCATAAAACAGCCACTTTAGAGTAAACCAGCAGAGCATTGCTTCACCCCAATAAAGCTGTAGGTTTCATCACATGCACCAACAAATCTACATGGCTAGTTTCTGCACTCCTCTTTTACAGAATTTTACATCTATTGTTGCCAGACAGCATTTTAAACACGGACATATCAACTGCCTAATAAAGCAAAAAACAAAGGCATTTTTCCCTTATTAGAAACAAGACACACCATCACTTAAAATCTTCAAACATTATTGCACTTTACCTTTCAGAATTTGACAATGCATTCAATGAAGCAATCTGCAGACAACTAGTTTTAACAGACAGATTAAAAACCACTTTTAAGCAGACGTGGATGTCCTAAACTGTTTATTAGGTAAGAATTTTACAAACATTACTTATATTAGCAGTAGCGGTGGAGCTGGAGATATGGCGCCTTCTCCAGGCTGCGCGGCGAGAACCACCGATCGTGTGGTGGAACTTGTGGCCCTTGCCGAGGCCGCGGCTCTTCCTGCCTGCAGACGTCAGCCCCCGCATCTCCCTGTGCTTGTGGACTGGTTTGGTGGTCCACTGGGTGTCAGGGTTTCTTCTGATAGCTTTATGGAAGGGATCAATGAGGATAACCTCAAAAAGTTTGTACGTAGACTCTTCACCCACCCAGTAAGAATTCAGGACCCTCAGGGCCCCACAGTGGCGTCCCGCTCGCTCCTCGGCAACAGACTGAAGGCTCCGGGCAAACTTGAGCTGGTTGACGCCATGGTGGATGGGCTTGCCGTAGGTGGCGCCCTTCGGGACCGGGCGTTTGCGGCCTCCGCGGCGCACGCGAACGCGATATATCACATAACCTTGCTTGGCCTTGTAGCCCAGCCTGCGCACCTTGTCGGGCCGGGTGGGGCGCAGGGCCCGGTGCAGCGCCGAGAGCTGGCGGTACTGCCAGCAGCGCACCCTGAGCAGAAAGCGCATCACGTCCGACTGCTTCTTCCTCCATAGCTCCTGGATGTACTTGTAAGCGCCCATCTCGGCTCACCTGATGGCTGCCGCCAAACGGAAAGGCTCTATTATATTTTAAAGGTGAGAAGGGACCAGAGGATGAAGTATCTATTAGAATTTTGTTCCGGTTGTAGTGGGAAACCACTGATGAGTTTTAAACAAGGCAATCACATTACATGATTTATATTTTAAGAAGATCATTCTGGCAGCTTTATAGACGGACTGCAGAGGGGCAAGAGTGGCAGCAAGGGGACCAGTTAAGAGATGCTCACAGTTGTCCAGGGCAGAGTCTGTGTGGCCCTGCACTGATGGTAGCAGAGGAATTACAGGGAAGTAGTTGGTTTGGGGTATGTTTTAGGGGTGGAGCCTCCAGATTGTTGATGATGTGGTGGGATGGGTGAGTTAGAAAAGGAGAGGAATCATGGCAGACAGAATGATGGCCTCCCAAAGATGTCCACATCCTAATCCCAGAAACTGTGAATATGTTACCTTACGTGGTGGTAAAAGGTGGTTCTGATCACCAGATTCTAATGTGTGGAGGAGGTTTCCCAAAGCAGCAAGCAATTCTCAGGACACCAGCAGGGTATCTGAGACTGCAACTCAGTTCTGACATTATTTACCTGGAGTTAGTGTCAGATCCCACAAGCTAAGGGCTCGGTCCTAAAGGACTGCCCCTCTCCCCCCCACTTCAGATGCCAGTTGCAAACCCAGGTTATCACCTGTGCTTCTGACTGACTGGCTATAAATAAGAGGTTCCCAGGGCTTCCCTGGTGGTGCAGTGGTTGAGAGTCCGCCTGCCGATGCAGGGGACACGGGTTCGTGCCCCAGTCCGGGAGGATCCCACATGCCGTGGAGTGACTGGGCCCGTGAGCCATGGCTGCTGAGCCTGCGTGTCCGGAGCCTGTGCTCCACAACGGGAGAGGCCACAACAGTGAGAGGCCCGTGTACCGCAAAAAAAAAAAAAAAAAAAAAAAGAGGTTCCCATGACCTCCTCCTTGGGTTCTATTAATTTGCTTAGAGCAACTCACAGAACTCAGAGAGACATTTTGCTTACTAGATCACTGGTTTATTATAAAAGCATACAACTCAGGAACAGCTACACAGAAGAGATACAGAGGGCAAGGTATGGGGAAAGGGTGTAGAGCCTTTATGCCCTCTCCGAGCACACCACTCTCCCCGAATCTCCATGTGTTCACCAACCCAGAAGCTCTCTGAACCTCCTTTTCCTGTTGTTTTTATGGAGGCTTCATTGCATAGGACTTGTTGATCAAATCATTGGCCATTGAACCTCCAGCCTCTCTCCCTTCCCCAGAGGTCAAAGGGGGGAACTGAAAGTTCCAACTCTCCCTTCAAGGTTGGTTCCCCAGCAGCCAGCCCCCAACCTTAGGTGCTTTCCAAAAGTCATCTCATTAACAAAAACTTAGTTGTGGTGAAAAAGGGCTTGTTATGAATAACAGGACACCTTTATGGCTCTGAAGTACTTTCAGGAACTAAGGACAGAGACCAAATATTATGACAAAATGTTCTCCTATTGCTCTTATTGCCCAGGAAATTCCCAGGGAGCTGTGAGCCAGGAACTGTGGATGAAGATCAAATATATATGAAAATATATTTTGGTCATCTGACCAAATATACATATTTCTTATAAATCACAATATTTCACATGGCAGAATAGACTTTGTAGATGTGATTAAGTTAAAGATCTTGAGATGGGGAGTTTATCCTGGAATATTTGAGTGGGCAGTGTCATCACAGGGTCCTTACAGCAGTCAGAGTCAGAGAAGGAGATGTCATGACGGAAACAGAGGTTGGAGAGATGCGAGGAAGGATTGTTACCAAGCCGGCTGCCCGACGTGTACAGAAGCCAGTACTATGGCGCTGGCTTTGGAGGAAAGAAAGAGCTTTATTGCGAGGTTGACCAGCAAGGGGACAGAAAGCAGGACTCAAATCTGTGTCTCCCATCCAGGGTTCAGGGCAAAATTTAAGGGCGAACTTGGCAAAAGCTGATTGGCTAGTCTCAAATCAGTCCATCCGGAAGCCGATTTTCCTTCTTGAAGGACTTCTCACTTTGTAAAGGACTCCAGTGGCAACATTTCTATTCTTTGAGTTTTGCAAACTCAAGATTCTTCGTTCCGGGGTCATCCTGGAGCCGTGGGTTCCCGTCTTGCACATGCACAGTGCTGTCTCTGTAAAATAACTACAGGTTTAAACAATCAACAACCTGTTTTAAGGAAGCAAAGCCATTTTAAGCTGGTCAGTGTTTTATGTGCTGTTTCAATTTCTCCCTATTTCTTTACACATTCCTCAATCTTGAAGGAAATAGGGTGATATCACTCTAGGCGCTTCCTGCTGATTAGGAGCATGGATTTTCATAAGAGGAATGAAAGTGTTTTGCACTTAATTGTAAATATTCACAAGTCCCACCTTGAACTCTTAAGTCTTAGGCAATCATCATGCGTGTGGGGAGGCCTTTTAAATATATGAGACAGACAACAATTACAAAATTTAATGAGTCCTGTGAAGGTGTCTACAAATACCAGCAAACATCTGTAATTTCTCATGGCTTTGGGCATAACAGTCAAGTCTATTTGCCAACCATCTCCTGGTTCTGTCCCTTGGTTTTGCACCCCTTTTATTACTGGGGGCGGACTGCTTTTTGGATTGTTTCTGGCCGGATCAGGCAATTTTGTATTACCCTTTCGTTGGTCCTTTGCATTTGTGGACCAAAAAATAAACTTCTGTAGCCAGTGATTGGTTAGGTCACGCCCCTAATGGTTTCCTTGATGTAGATGGGTAATAACTCTTTCCATTAAATGCTCAGGTATAAGCACTAGTCCCTGTTCATTATAAATCCAGCCTTCTTTGGTTGTTTGGTACTGATCATCTAAGTCTCAAGTCAGCGTGAAATTCCCCTTCGTCTGCTTTCTCTAGATCCATTTCCCAACACTGAGGTTTAAACAGGGATAGGTCCACACGTGGAATGAGTGCTAGGGCCTTAGGATGGGGATTTTTGGTCTGGCTGCCTGTTTTGTGCCCTGATCAGCCAGATTATTTCCTTTAGCTATATAACTATCAGTCTTTTGGGGGCCCAGGCAATGTACTATGGCTACTTCTTCCATCATTATAACAGAGCCTAATCAGGCCAGTGTCTCCTCCGCGTGTTTAACTTCTTTTCTTCTTGATGTTAGTTAGACCCCTCTCTTCCCATATGGCCCCATGTGCATGCACGACAGAGAAGGCATACTTAGAATCAGTATAAATGGTGACCTTTTATTTAGCCGCAAGGCGCAGGGCCCTCTTGAGGGCTATGAGCTCTGCCTCTTGGACAGATGTACCCAGAAGGAGGGCTTCCACTTCTAGGCTTCCTGATGAATTACTACTACATACTCAGCCTTTCAGAGTCCCTGGTCTACGAAGCTTCTCCTGTCTGTAAACATTTCTATATCTGGATTTTCAGTCAGGTTGGGTCTGCTAGAATAGACTTCTTCAATATTTGTGTACAATCCACAAGCCACGGAATACAGGCAGCCTCTAGGAGCGGGAAAAGGTAAGGAAACAGATTTTCTCCTAGAGCCCCCCCAGAGAAACTGCCCTGCTGACACCTTCAGTTTAGGCTCTAGACTTTGATTTTGGACTTTTGACCTCCAGAAGTGTAAGAAAATTATTTGTATTGTCTTAAGTCACAAAATCATAGATATTTGTTACAGCAGTAATAGGAAATTAATATAGGAGTCAAGAATGACAATAAGGCTTTTTCCTGGGGAATAGTGCTACTATTTCCCAATATGGGAAAGGCTGGGGAGGAAAGGAGGCTAAGAGAAAACTGAACCTGTCCCCTTCAAGTGGACAGTTGGTCATCATACAGATAAGTCGATGGGCGAGTTGGCCCTGGCCTCAGGGGCAGGTCAGGTTACGATGGAAATGTGGGAGCCACCAACATATAAATGATATTTAGAGACCTGGGGTTTACACCCCTGGAGAAAGCAGATTACATTAAAATCATGGAAAGACAGCTTAGTAACTTCCAAACAGGGGCCACATACAGACTTATTCCCCCTCATTTCTTGCTGTTTAAATTACAGTTGTTTTCTTTTGAGTCACCGAATGACATTTCAAAAGATAATAAGAAGCTGCCACTTTGGAAGGAAAAAAAACCCCAACATTAGGCAACCTTTTAAAAGATCAAATTTCTGGAGTGTGCAGATAGTTGCAGTATTTCTTTCTTCATTTTTTTTTTTTTGAAGAATACATATGAGCTCATTTAACAGATTTAAGCCTATAGTTTAATTTGGGGGGATTTTTATGGGTACAAATTTTTAAGAATTTGCTTCTTATCAGGTGGATAACCTTTAACTTTTGAGAGAACCATACTCCCCTTTTCTGATGGTACTGGTTGCTTCCTGTTGTTTTGTTTCAAGGGCTTTGGTGCCAATTGACAGTGAGCTTTGAAATTAAGGTTAAATTTTGTGTAAAGGCAACACATCTAGAGGAATCTATGTATATTCTTATATCTACTGAACATATAGATCAAGGGTTCTCAACCATGGACAGTTTTACATTCCCCAGGGGACATTTAACAATGTCGGGAGATATTTTTGGATGTCGAGTTGGGGATGGGATGCTACTGGCATCTCGTGGGTAGAGGCCAGGGATGCTGCCAAACATACCACTGTGTACAGGACAGCCCCCAACCCCAACCCACATCAAAGATGTACTCAGCCTAAAATGTCAATAGTGCAGAGTTTGGCAGACCCTGTAATAGAACTTGTAAACCTACAGCTTAGGAAAATGGGAACTATTATCTTTCTGTCCCTTAACATATATGCTCTTCCTACATAAATCTGGTTGCACACTGAGCTGGCAAACTTCGTTTTGCTGCCCTGATGTAAGTACTACAACATTCTTGCAGATTCTATAACTTTTATTTTGCGAGAAACTGGCTAATTTAGTGTTAACTGGAATGAAAGGCACAAAGAAGGATTTGAAATCAATTTAAATGGCTTTTTGGGGGGCTAAAATGAAAGTGTTAAATTCATTATAGTCATATTTTAGGAAAAAATTTCATATTCTGTAAGCAGTTTTTATTTTGGACTACTTATCAAATAGTACTAACATTGTGCCCTTGCTAGTCATGACTAATGAAATACTGCCCTGATGTAGTTATTTGCTTATTTCAGGTAAAACAAAAGTCACTTGATATAACTATAATTGAAATAAAATAAAATTGTAAAAATTGCTTTACTTCTTATTGTTTGGCAGTATTGGAGTAGAAGCGTTGTGATTTAAAAAAAAGTATGTTGAGGAAAAGTCTACTTTCTGTCATTTACTAACTTAAGTAGCAGCCCAAGGAAAAGATGTAGGAATGAAGAGATTTGTACAATGATCTTGAGTCTTTTCATTCCTAGATTTTGCAATATGAACTTTAATTACTAAATTGGTTAGAGACGTTGAGAAACCTACATTATTTAGTAGGATGGGGGATATACCTTAATTTCTGCAATTTAAGGTTAAACCCCTAAGTGTAAATTGGTGCAGCCACTACGGAACAGTATGGAGGTTCTTTTAAAAACTAAAAATAGTTACCATATGATCCTGCAATCCCACTCCTGAATACGTATCCAAAGAAAACTGTAATTCACAAAGATACATGCACCCCAATGTTCATAGCAGCACAATTTACAATAGCCAAGACATGGAAACAACCTAAGTGTCCATTGACAGATGAATGGATAAAGAAGATGTGGTACGTATATACAATGGAATATTAGCCATAGTAAAGAATGAAATAATGCCATTTGCAGCAACATGGATGGACCTAGAGATTATTATATTAAGTGAAGTAAGTCAGACAAAGACAAATATAATATAATGTCACTTATATGTGAAATCTAAAAAAAATGATATAAATGAACTTACAAAACAGAAATAGACTCACGGACATAGAAAACAAACTTATGGTTAGCAGAGGGGATAGTGGGGGTTGGTGAGGGGGAAATAAAGTATGAGTTTGGGATTAACATATACACACTACTATGTATAAAATAGATAAACAACAAGGACCTACTGTATAGCACAGGGAACTATATTCAATGTCTTGTAATAACCTATAATAGAAAAAGAATCTGAAAAAGAATATATATATACACACACACACACATATATATAAGATACGTATAAATAACTGAATCACTTCGCTGTACAGCTGAAGCTAACGCAACTTTGTAAATTAGCTATAATTCGATTTAAAAAATGGTTAAAAATAAAAAAGAGAAATATTTAGAAGTTGTATGTTTTAATTCTCCAGGGGAATTAAGAAATTGAGAAAATGGGCTAAATGTTTCCTGTTAATAAAGAGAAGAAAAATACAATAAAAAAAGATTAGGCCCCTAAGATGGTAGATACAGTTAGAAAATTAAAATCACGAGGTGTATACCTTTAAAAATTTCTAAAATGAGATATATGACAATGTATACCTAAAAGCAGTGACCAGTTTGAAATATTAAAAGTAGTTAAGATAGCATGACTTTCTGAATATGAAGATGACTTTTGGGAAATCAATGATAAGCATTGTATTGTTTCTTAGGAATACTTAATATAGATACATTAATGCTTTTAACCCGTGTGGTTTGTTAAAGAACTAACATCCTCATTTGCTAATCATTCTTTTGTAATTTTAACACATATATACAAGACATATGAAAATGATGTTCTTGGACTTTAATTCTTTTTTTTTTTTTAACATCTTTATTGGAGTATTATTGCTTTACAATGGTGTGTTAGTTTCTGCTGTATAACAAAGTGAATCAGCTATACATATACATACATCCCCATATACCCTCTCTCTTGCGTCTCCCTCCCACCCTCCCTATCCCACCCCTCTAAGTGGACACAAAGCACTGAGATGATCTCTTTGTGCTATGCGGCTGCTTTCACTAGCTATCTATTTTACATTTGGTAGTGTATATATGTCCATGCCACGCTCTCACTTCGTACCAGCTTGCCCTTCCCCCTCCCCGTGTCCTCAAGTCCATTCTCTATGTCTGCATCTTTATTCCTGTCCTGCCCCTAGGTTCTTCAGAACCATTATTATTATTATTTTTTTTACATTCCATATATATGTGTTAGCATACGGTATTTATTTTTCTCCTTCTGACTTGCTTCACTCTGTATGACAGACTCTAGGCCCATCCACCTCACTACAAATAACTCAATTTCGTTTCCTTTTATGGCTGAGTAATATTCCATTGTATATATGTGCCACATCTTCTTTATCCATTCATCTGTCAGTGGACACTTAGGTTGCTTTCATGTCCTGGCTATTGTAAATAGAGCTACAATAAACATTGTTGTACATGACTCTTTTTGAATTATGGTTTTCTCAGGGTATATGCCCAGCAGTGGGATTGCTGGGTCGTATGGTAGTTCTATGTTTAGATTTTTGAGGAACCTCCGTACTGTTCTCCATAGTGGCTGTATCAATTTACATTCCCACCAACAGTGCAAGAGGGTTCCCTTTTCTCCACACCCTCTCCAGCATTTATTGTTTGTAGATTTTTTGATGATGGCCATTCTGGCCGGTGTGAGGTGATACCTCATTATGGTTTTGATTTGAATTTCTCTAATGATTAGTGATGTTGAGCATCCTTTCATGTGTTTGTTGGCAACCTGTATATCTTCTTTGGAGAAATGTCTATTTAGCTCTTCAGCCCATTTTTGGATTTGGTTGTTTGTTTTTTTGATATTGAGCTGCATGAGTTGCTTGTATACTTTGGAGATTAATCCTCTGTCAGTTGCTTCGTCTGCAAATATTTTCTCCCATTCTAAGGGTTGTCTTTTCGTCTTGTTTATGGTTTCCTTTGCTGTGCAAAAGCATTTAGTTTCATTAGGTCCCATTCGTTTATTTTTGTTTTTATTTCCATTTCCCTAGGAGGTGGGTCCAAAAGGATCTTGCTGTGATTTATGTCATAGAGCATTCTACCTGTGTTTTCCTCTAAGAGTATTATAGTGTTTGTACTTACATTTAGATCTTTAATCCATTTTGAGTTTATTTTTGTGAATGGTGTTAGGGAGTGTTCTAATTTCATTCTTTTACATGTAGCTGTCCAGTTTTCCCAGAACCACTTATTGAAGAGGCTGTCTTTTCTCCATTGTATATTCTTACCTCCTTTATCAAAGATAAGGTGACCATATGTGCGTGGGTTTATCTCTGGGCTTTCTATCCTGTTCCACTGATCTATATTTCTGTTTTTGTGCCATATTGTCTTGATTACTGTAGCTTTGTAGTATAGTCTGAAGTCAGGGAGCCTGATTCCTCCAGTTCTGTTTTTCTTTCTCAAGATTGCTTTGGCTATTTGGGGTCTTTTGTATTTCCATACAAATTGTGAAATTCTTTTGTTCTAGTTCTGTGAAAAACGCCATTGGTAGTATGATAGGGATTGCATTGAATGTGTAGATTGCTTTGGGTAGTGTAGTCATTTTCACAATGTTGATTCTTCCAATCCAAGAACATGGTCTATCTCTCCATCTGTTTGTATCATCTTTAATTTCTTTCATCAGTGTCCTATAGTTTTATGCATACAGGTCTTTTGTCTCCTTAGGTAGGTTTATTCCTAGTTATTTTATTCTTTTTGTTGCAGTGGTAAATGGGAGTGTTTCCTTAATTTCTCTTTCAGATTTTTCATCACTAGTGTACAGGAATGCAAGAGATTTCTGTGCATTAATTTTGTATCCTGCTACTTTACCAAATTCATTGATTAGCTCTAGTAGTTTTCTGGTAGCATCTTTAGGATTCTCTATGTATAGTATCATGTCATCTGCAAACAGTGACAGTTTTACTTCTTCTTTTCCAATTTGGATTCCTTTTATTTCTTTTTCTTATCTGATTGCTGTGGCTAAAACTTCCAAAACTATGTTAAATAATAGTGGTGAGAGTGGGCAACCTTGTCTTGTTCCTGATCTTAGTGGAAATGCTTTCAGTTTTTCACCTTTGAGAACAATGTTGGCTGTGGGTTTGTCATATATAGCCTTTATTATGTTGAGGTAAGTTCCCTCTATGCCTATTTTCTGGAGAGTTTTTATCATAAATGGGTGTTGAATTTGTTGAAAGCTTTTTCTGCATCTATTGAGATGATCATATGGTTTTTCTCCTTCAGTTTGTTAATATGGTGTATCACATTGATTGATTTGCATATATTGAAGAATCCTTGCATTCCTGGGATAAACCCCACTTGATCATGGTGTATGATACTTTTAATGTGCTGTTGGATTCTGTTTGCTAGTATTTGGTTGAGGATTTTTGCATCTATGTTCATCAGTGATATTGGCCTGTAGTTTTCTTTCTTTGTGACATCTTTATCTGGTTTTGGTATCAGGGTGATGGTGGCCTTGTAGAATGCGTTTGGGAGTGTTCCTGCCTCTGCTACATTTTGGAAGAGTTTGAGAAGGATAGGTGTTAG